>NC_056693.1:30400000-30731000 GCF_018350215.1 Panthera leo | reverse complement strand
ATGGATTCAGGAAAGGTATAATGGAGGAGGCCATTTATACTGAAATCTGAATGAAAAGAAAGACTAGCCAAACTAAGATCAGAGGAAAGATGAATCAGAAATCACCTTAAGCAGGTCTGAGAAAATAGCTACAAAGCAAAATGAACAACATACTGGTTTTATGTCCTCATAAGTTTCCCCATTGAATAACATTTGTACTAGCCATACTGTACTTCCCGGTGATCATCTAGAAACTGTCGCATAGAAAGGAGTACTCTTGCACCACAATTCCTCTTCAGATCTTATCTGTTCAGGTCCTACATTTTAAAGCTGATTTCCTTCTAATAACAAGCCAACACTATTCTCGATGGTCTTACTGTCTAAGACAGTGTTTTTTGAACTGTGAGCTGAAATCTCATTTTGAGCCATTAATTCAGTAGATAGTCATTAACATTCTTTATAAGTGAAGTAGACCAGAGTTTTGTAAAATGTTTGTTACATCTTAAAATGCACACACTGCTACAAATATATATTCACAAACATAAACAGACACTTCTATACTGAGTCCCAGTCAAAAAAGTTTGAAAAACACTATTAAAAGAGGTTAACAAATGCTTCAATTTCATTCCATAGGAAAATTCAACCCAGACTATTATTTTGGTCTATCCCATTGTGGAGGTGTTGACTAACTGAATCAAAGAAACAAAATCCTAAACATACACTAGTAAGTAAGCTCTATAGAACTGGGACTATGTCTATATCTACCTGGAGACAAACACACTATATATCACACAGGAAAAAAAACATCTGATGAATAAATGAATGAGCAAAGGTTGAATAAAGTTCCAAAAAGCTTTATTTTTCTAACAACAGTAAGTATGCTTTTAAAGTAAAGAATTTGGCCTTGTCCAAAGAGAGGTTTGGTCTCTGCCCTCAGCTTCTGGGAGATAACTTATGTCATACCTGATAGGAATGTCTTTGTTTAAGGCCAGGAGCTGTCCATCTCAGATCATATGGTGGGGCTGGCCATACCAGAAAGACCAATCACGTGATTTAGGGTGAGGGGCTTTGAGTCATCTATTATTTGAGTCATCTATTATTAGTTAACTTGGAGGCTGAGATCAACCATGTGGGCAATCAATCATGTCTACTTAATGGAGCTCCAATAAAAACTCTGACACTGACATTTAGGTGAGTTTCTCTGGGGGACAATACTCTGCCTAACATCACATATCAATGCTGGGACCTGACTCCATGGGGAAAGCTTTGTGTTCAAAACCTTCCAAGATAGCTCTATGTGTCTCTTTCTGTGGCTAATTTTAACCTGTAATCTACCCCATAATAAACCATAACCACAAGTATAATAGCTTTCTGTGAGTTCTGTAAGTATTGCTAACATATTATTAAGACTAAGGGTAGCTTTGGGAACCCCGAGAATTTGCAGTTAGTGTCAGAAGAGAGGACAGTTTGGGGATTGTGTTAATTTTGCAGTGTGACTAACTCCTGAGTAATACTATTCAATGAAAAAACAAGTTTGATGAACAAGTAAAGAGATCTTGATCTGAAAAGTATCTTCAAATGTTAGCTTCAATTAAAAAGATTTTCAAAATATTTGTAAGACTCATAAAAGCATGAAAACTAAGATTGGTAAAGATTTCATTCTACCTAAGGCTTATCTATAGGAAATCTGAGCTAAGAAAAGTACTTCCCTAAATATCCCTATACAAAAGTCTAAAAAAAAAATCTGTACACAGCAAAACATACATGTAACCAGAAACTGGGTAGAGGATACCCTGGATCTCTCTGTATTATTTTTTACAACTGAATGCAAATCTGACATTATCTTAAAATAAAAAGTTTAATTTATAAAAAAGGGAGTTAGGCCTTTCCTAAGCTCAGAGACCCTCTCCTGCTGGCCTTGAAGAAATGAGCTTCAGTGAGGTCTACAGCTGCAAGGAAATGAATTCTGCCAACAACCCTGTGAGCCTAGAAAAGAACCCTGAGTCACAGGTGAGATCACAGCCCCAATGCACATGGAGGATACAATTTTGTGAGACCCTGAGCAGAGCACCCACATAAGCTGTGCCCACCCACTTGATCCAAGAAACTATGAGATAATAAATGGGTGCTATTTTAAGCCACTAATGTGTGGCTAATTTGTAACTAGACAGCATAACTAATACATTCATATATCCTACGATTGAACAATTTCATTCCTAGATACATAAGAGAAATACATATAAAGTTTAATAACCAACAAAACTGATCTATGAGTTCTACGTCAGAATGGTGATCACTCTTAGGGGGAGGGCAAGTAGTGACTCAAAGGAGGTCTGAGGAGGCTTCTATGATTGTGATAATATTCTATTTCTTGATCTGGATATTGGCTACGCAGAGGACATTTACTCTCTGAAAATCTATCTAACTGTTCACTTCTAAACTGTGTATGTTTCTGTATGTATGTCATATTTCAATAAAGTTTACATTAAAAGATTATAACTCAAATTTAAGACTATTATTTAATCTTCTTATTGATCGGAGTAAACGACAATTCATTACATGCAGATATTTAAGTAAAATATAATGATATCTTGGGGGTGCCTGGGTGGCTCAGTCGGTTGAGCGTCCGACTTTGGCTCAGGTCATGATCTCGCGGTCCGTGAGTTCGAGCCCCACGTCGGGCTCTGTGCTGACAGCTCAGAGCCTGGAGCCTGTTTCAGATTCTGTGTCTCCCTCTCTCTGACCCTCCCCCATTCATGCTCTGTCTCTCTCTGTCTCAAAAATAAATACACATTAGGGGCGCCTGGGTGGCTCAGTCGGTTAAGCGTCCGACTTCGGCTCAGGTCATGATCTCACGGTCCGTGAGTTCGAGCCCCGCATCGGGCTCTGTGCTGACAGCTCAGAGCCTGGAGCCTGCTTCAGATTCTGTGTCTCCCTCTCTCTGACCCTCCCCCGTTCATGCTCTGTCTCTGTCTCAAAAATAAATAAACATTTAAAAAAATAAATAAACGTTAAAAAAATTTAAAAAAAAAAGATATCTTGTTACAAAAGACAAACTAATTTTCTTTGTCATATTAACATGGCATTTCAGATGGTTTTATTCAGAAAGAAAACAGTAAAAGTGAAATATAATATTACATATTT
The DNA here is from genome assembly GCF_018350215.1 of Panthera leo. Classification (NCBI taxonomy): domain Eukaryota; kingdom Metazoa; phylum Chordata; class Mammalia; order Carnivora; family Felidae; genus Panthera; species Panthera leo. The sequence continues at coordinate 30,727,877 of NC_056693.1, read as the reverse complement.
CTTCCAGTAGCTTCCACAAAATTCGAAAAGAGTCCTGAGAGTTACTTTTATCAATGTTATTGGTGACAAGAATGGTGGGACTAGAGCAAAGGAAGCTCTTTAAAACCCACAATCAAGAGGTACATGGTTGGCTGTGTCAGTTAAGTGTCCAACTCTTGCTTTTGGCTCAGGTCATGATCCCAGGGTTGTGGGATCATGCTCTGAATTGGGCTCCATGCTGAACATGGAGCCTGCTTAAGATATTCTTTCTCTCTCTCCCTCCCTCCTCCCCTCTCCCCCACTTGCTGTCCTAGTCTAGTGTGCCCTTCCTCTAAAAGGTAGCCTAGGAAACGTCCATTTAAAGCTCAGTGTAGATATCACTTCCTTTTTACAATATGTCATTTTGCTGCTATATTTGCCAAAGTATACTGTAGTCACTTATAAAGGTCATATTCTTTTTTTCTTAACATAAACTTTGTTTTAATTAAAAAAAATTTTAATATAATTTATTGTCAAATTGGCTAACATACAATGTGTAAAGTGTGCTCTTGGTTTTGGGGATAGATTCCCATGGTTCATCCCAATAAAGGTCATATTCAATTTGTATTTCTGAAACCTGGCCACTGTTTGGTACAATTCCATCATCTGTATGAGGATAATCATAGTTTCTAACCTAATAGAACTAGGTTGCTATGAATTTAAATGAGACAATTCAAATAAAGGATCTTAGAACAGTGTTTGACATATATAAAGCATTCAGTGAAGGTTACTGTTAATTATTATGATAAAGATAATGGTCTTTTTATAAAAAATTCTCAAAACTCCATTAACATGGAAACAAATATTTCTTTAAATGGACAAACGTTTTAAGCACTTTACCAAAGATGACAAACAGATGGCAAGTAAACACGAGAAAAGATGCTCACATTGTCAGACACTACTAGGGCAATGCAGATTCAGCCCCAATGAGATACCACTTACACATTTATTTCGATGGTTAAAAAAATAAGAGAAGACCTAGCAATACTAAGTGGTGAAGAGAATATGGAGCAACTGAACTCTTTTCACACTGCCAGTGGGAATGCAGAATAGTACCGGCATTTTGGAAAACTGGTTGCTTTTTAAAAAGGTAAATTTAAGATTATTTAATACATGATCCCAGCAATCCCACACTGATATACTTACCCAAGAGAAAAGAAAATATTTAGTGATACAAAAACCTGTACATAAATGTTTGTAGAGCCTTTATTCATAATTGCCAAAGTCTGGAAACAACGTGAATGCATACACTATCTATGGAACATCCACATGATGATATGCTATTCAGTAACATGAAAGAACACACTACCCCTTACATGCAACAAAGAATACATTATGCTAAGTGGAAGAAGCCGGACCAAAGAGGCAATGTGCCACGATTCCATTCCATACAATACTCTCAAAAATGCAAAACTACAAAGAAAAAAAATAACCACTGGTTGCCAGGGTAGGGCTTGAAGGAAAGACTGACTGCAAAGAAGCATGAGAGAATATTTTGGGCCGGGGTGGGGGGTGGGGAGGGGGAAGGATTACAAAATTCTCTTTTTAAAAATTTTTTTTAACGTTTATTTATTTCTTTGAGAGAGGGGGAGACAGAGAAAGTGTGAACAGGGGAGGAGCAGAGAGAGGGAGACACAGAAAATAAAGCAGGCTCTGAGCTGCCAGCACAGAGCCCGACGTGGGGCTCGAACTCACAAACTGTGAGATCATGACCTGAGCCGAAGTCGGAAGCTCAACCTACTGAGCCACCCAGGCACCCCCAAAATTCTCTATCTTGACTGTAGTGTGGTTTTGCACGATGCACTCATTTGTCAAAACTCATAGAACTGTACACTAATAAAGATGAAATTTTACCAGATGTAAATTATGTCTCAAAAAAAACCTGCATAAAAAAAGATTTATGTTCTTTAGGCTTCAATTTACATATTAAGAGGCTAATAGACTAGACCTCTAAATCTAGGTTAAAGTCTTAAGATTCCTTTCTCCTAATGCCAGTAGCTGTCTTTGAAGCCTTGTTCCTATGACTGTTATCTGTCTCTAAATAGTGCCTACTCTTAGATTTCTGGATGCTATTTTCTCACTCATCTGCTTTCAGGAGCCTGTGACATATGTGGCTTGACCTCCTTAATCCCACACAACTGCCTAATTAGATTTCATTCTATAAACTATTGCTGGATCTTACAATTCCTACCTCGCCCTCTTCTCCTGTCCCAAACACAACATGACGTACACATGGGACACACACCTCTTTTCCAGGTCTTAACCACATTAGAGACATTCATCTTTTCCATGGCTGACTGTACAAACTTCAACAGACATTTCATTAAAGACGATATGCACTTTTGGCCAATAAGCCCATGAAAAGGTGCTCAATATCATTATCCATCAGGAAAATACAAATTAAAACAATGAGATACAGTACACACCCAATCAATTGGTTAAAATTAAGAAGACTGACAATACCAAAGATTGAAGAGGAGGGAGAATTTGGACCTCCTGGTAGGGATGTAAAATGGTGTAGCTGCTTTTGAAAGCAGTTTGGTAATTTGTTATGAAGTTAAATATATGCATAACATATGACCCATTATCTTAGTATATACCCAAAAAGAAATGAAAACTTGTATGCAAAATGACTGAACCTGAATGTGCACAGAAGCTTTATTCATAGAGTCAAAAACTAGCAATAACTCACACGTTTATCAATAAGTAAATGGACAATAACGTGGACTGCTAGTCAGCCATAAAAAGGACCAACTACTGACTCACACAACAATATAACTGAATCACAAATGCATTATACTGAGTAAAAGCCAGACTCAAAGGTTACATCATTTCACCATTCTCAAAGTAGCAAAAATATAAGGGTAAAAATCAGTGGGTGTCAGCAGCTGGAGACTGGGGGAAGGGTTACTACAAAATAGGATAAAGGAATTCGGGAGGGACATGGAATTATTCTATAACTTGATTAGTGGTGGTGGTTACTCCACCTACATATTTATTTGTCAGAACTATGCACTAAAAAGAATGACTTTTTTCTTTTTTAACAATTTATTCATTTTTGAGAGACAGAGAGAGATGAGTGGGGAGGCGCAGAGAGAGAGAGACAGAGACACAAAATCCGACACAGGCTCCAGGCTCTGAGCTGTCAGCACACAGCCTGACACAGTGCTTGAATTCAAGGAACCACAAGATCATGACCTGAGTTGAAGTCAGCTGCTTAACTGACTGAGCCACCCAGACACCCCAAGAATGACTTTTTTTTTTAATATTTAAATTATACCTCAAAAAAAAAACCACAACAACAAACCACTAACAAAGGTAGATCTCAAAAATATTATGCAGAGTTAAAAATGTCAGACACAAAAGGATACACACCAATATGGTTAGAGTTATATACAATCTAGAACAGGCAAAACTAATCTATAGTGACAAAGGTGAGTGCCGGGGACCAGGGATGAGAGGGTAACTGCCTGCAAAGAGGAAAAAAGGAACTTTGGGGCATTATGGAAATGTTCTTTATCTTGATTGTGGTACTGATTACAAAGGTACATACACTTGTTGAAACACATCAAATTACACTCAAAATGGGTATATTTTCTCGTACGTAAATATTATCTTAATAAAATTAATTTTAAAATGTACTTACCAAGTGAACGTAAATGAAGGATTAATTTTACCCTCATTTATCTATTTAATAATTCCTCTTCCTTTATTAGTTTTTTTTTTTTTAATTTTTTTTAACGTTTATTTATTTTTGAGACAGAGAGAGATAGAGCATGAACGGGGGAGGGTCAGAGAGAGAGGGAGACACAGAATCCGAAACAGGCTCCAGGCTTTGAGCAGTCAGCACAGAGCCCGACGCGGGGCTCGAACTCACGGACCGCGAGATCATGACCTGAGCCGAAGTCGGACGCTCAACCGACTGAGCCACCCAGGCGCCCCTCTTCCTTTATTAGTTTTAATTAATTACTACACTACAAACTAAAATTAGATTATATTATCTTAATTTCTATAATTTATGCTAGTCTATTGGTGTGTGATAGATAACCGATTTAGAAAATAGTTGGTACATACAGGTAATATATTCAACAAGAGACTCTCTGGGAAACAGAAATAGGAGATTGAATGCCATCCACAAAAAAGTTGGTATTCTTATTGTAGAAATTATATAAATAACACTTCATATATGTGAAAAGGAAGCAAAACAATAATCAGATGTTTGGGGGAACAGCTAAAAGAATCACAAAGGAAAATGACACTTGGGTCTGTGTTGTCTAGGAATAACTCAATTTCTTAAAATATTTATTTTTTGAGAGAGAGACAGAGAATGAGCAGGGGAGGGGTGGGGCATGGGGGGAAAAGTGAATCCAAAGAAGACTGCATGCTGACAGCAAGAGCCTGACACAGGGCTCGATCACACAAACCATGAGATCATGACTGAGCTACCCACAGGCCCCGGAATAAGTTAAGTTTTATAATGAAAGATAATGAGAAGATGGTCAAAGGAGGGAGCTGAGCATGAGCAAAGGCATAACAAGTGAAATAAGATTTGCACAGAGCATCATTCCACAAGCTATATTCCAAGAAATGTAAAATGTTCAGACATTCATATTTATATAAGATTCTGAGATGCTGCCTTGCATTTTCCCCTTCTTGGAGCATTATAATAAAGTTTAACTTATTAAAAGCTCACTCTGAGAAGTCCACAGAAAGCCAGTAGTAATCAACCTTGAATAAATTCAGTGGGCAAAATTATGAAAAAACTTTGATTCTCAGGGTAGACAGTAACAACCCTTTTATATATTTTAGAAGCTTTTTAAATTTATTTTTTTTTAATATGAAATTTATTGTCAAATTGGTTTCCATACAACACCCAGTGCTCATCCCAACAGGTGCCCTCCTCAATGCCCATCACCCACTTTCCCTTCCCTCCCACTCCCCCCATCAACCCTCAGTTTATTCTCAGTTTTTAAGAGTCTCTTATGGTTTGGATCCCTCCCTAACTTTTTTTTTTCCTTCTCCTCCCCCATGGTCTTAAAAGCTTTTTTTACAGTACAAAACATTTTTAAAAGCTGAGAAGGAAATTAGGTTTGCCCCACCCATCTCCACCCTCCGAGATAGAAAGCCATATTATATTATAAAATGTTATAATCCTTAGCAGCAATAAAGGGATTTCATCAGTAGTTCATCCTCCCATATTGGAAGGAAGCCTGAAGAATGAGTTTGGGGACCAATGTGTACCAGAAGTTTGCTGGTTGTATTCTGATTGTGTGTGTATGCACAGGGGAGGAGGAAATATAAACCACAGTTCAATATGGCACTTTGAGAACATGCAAGAGTGTTTTAAATAAGAGGGTGAGGGAATAAAAATTTTAAAGTATATCCCTATAATAAAAATGCAAAAATAACAAAATAGAAGTCACAATACATCCTCAACATTAATTTTTAATCTATTTTATTAATCCTAAATACTTAAAGATTTATGAATTTTATGGGGCGCCTGGATGGTTCAGTCAATTAAGCGACCAATTCTTAATTTCGGGTCAGGTCATGATATCCTGGTTTGTGAGACCAAGCCCCATGAGGGCTCTGCTCTGAGAGCACAAAGCCTGCTTGGGATTCTCCCTCTCTCCCTCTCTCTCTCTGCCCCTCCCCTGCTTGTTCTCTCTCTCTCAAAATAAATAAATAAACTTCTAAAAGTTTAAAAAAAAAAAAAGAAAAATGAATTTATCTTCATACCTTCCTTTCCTATTCATCATCCTGTAACACATGGAATAAAATGCAACATCTACACTTGCATTATATTCTGGCAAAAACTGTAAAAGACATTTGTTAATTGTTCAGTTTAATGCAATCTTCCAGGGTCACCTGGGTGGCTCAGTCGGTTAAGCATCTGACTTCGGCTCAGGTCATGATCTCGCAGTTTGTGAGTTCAAGCCTCACACTGCCGCTATCTGCTATAAGCATGGAGCCTGCTTTAATCCTCTGTCTCCCTCTCTCTTTGCCCCTCCTTCTCTCCCTCCCTCTCTCTCTCTCTCAAAAATAAATAAACATTAAAAAAAAAAAAAACAATGCAATCTTCCAAGATGACCTATTAAAACCAAAAACATTTTTAAACAGCAAACACTGGCATAAAGATTTCAAACTATAGATCATTATCTCTTACAATATAGACACAAACATCCTCAAAAAATAATAGCAAATATATATAAATATACACATCATAAGCAAGCGGGATTCATCCAGGAATGCAAGGTATTTGAAAATCAAGTAATATAACATGATATATCAATGGCATAAAGAATAAAAACCACAGGATCATCTTAAGTAATGTAGAAAAACCCTTTGATGTTGAAGATAAGCATCTCTTCATAATAAAAAAAACTAGCAAACTAGGAATAGAAGGGAACAGCCACACCTGGTAGCAGACATGTACGAAAAATTCACAGCCAGTATCATACTTAATGGTAAAAGACTGAATATTTTCTCTAAGATCAGGAACAAGACAATGATATCTGCTCTTCCACTTCTATTCAACATTGTACTGAATATTCTAGTTGGGCAATCAGGAAAGAAAAAGTATACAGACTGGAAAGCAAGAAGCAACACTATATGGAGAAGACAAGACCTTTTATAATTTAAAAAACCTAAATAAATATTTGCAAATCGTATCTGATTAAGAGACTTATATCTAAAATATATAAAGAATTCTTGTAACTCAATAATAAAATGAAAAATAACCCAATTTAAAAATGGGCAAAAGATATGAACAGGCATTTCTCCAAAAGAAGAAATCGAAATGACCAATAAGCACATGAAAAGATATTCATCATCAGCCATCAAGGAAATGCAAATCAAAGCTCCGCTAAAGTACCACTTCACAACCACGAGGTGGCTATAACAAAAAAGACAGGTAAGTGTTGGCAAGTATGGAGAAACTGTAACCCTCATACACTGCTTGTGGGAATGTAAAAAGGTGTAACTGCATTGGAAAATAGTCTAAAAATTACTCAAAAGGTTAAACATAGAATATGGTATGGCCCAGCAATTCTATTCCTAGACATATACCCAAGGGAAATGGAAACATATGGATGTTTGTAGTACCATTATTCATAACAGCCAAAAAGTGGAAACAACCCAACTATGCATCATGAAGGAATGGATAAACAAAATGTGGTATAGCCATACAATTGAAATTTGGCAAAACAACAACAAAAGAAGTACCAATACATCTATATTGTAGATGACCTTTGAAAACATTATGCTAAATTAAAGAAGCCTATCACAAAGGACCACATGTTGTATGACTCCATTTATTTCAAATGTCCAGAACAGGCAAATCCACAAAGTAGACTTGTGGTTGCCTAGGACTTAGAGTGGTGGGAGAACTAGGGAGTGACTGTTAATGGGTATAGGGTTTCTTCTGGGGGTGAGGAAAATGTTCTAAAATTGATCATGTAGTAACAGTTTCACAATTCTATGACTACACTAAAAATTATTTATTTCTACACCGTAAATGGGTAGACTGTACAATACATGAATTACATGATGAGCCCTACTTCAATAGGGCTATGTTTTTTTAAAATAATGAATTCTCTGGAAGTAAAACAACTTTACTCTCATTACTTTCTTGAGGATTGCAAAGTTACACTGAATTTACATTGTTACTGTTATAAAATATTGTATGGTCACTTAAATAACCATCTTTCTTTTTTCTAATGTATTCTTTTACTTAATCACTTAAATACCAAGCAAATCCTGTTAATGAAAAGAAACTATTTCCAGGGCCTTTCTACATAACCTTTATCTCAAATTAAAAGTTGCAACATGGGGTGCCTGGGTGGCTCAGTCGGTTAAGCATCGACTTCAGCTCATGATCTCACCACTCGTGAGTTCAAACCCCGCCATCAGGGCTTCTGAGCTGTCAGCACAGAAGCCTGGAACCTGCTTCAGATTCTGTATCTCCCTCTCTCTCCACCCCACTCCTGCTCACACTCTCTTTCTCTCAAAAATAAATAAACATTAAAAAAAAAAAGTTGCAACTTACTCAAGTATATGGTAAAATGAAGTAAGACTGCAGAAAATACCAGGATTAATTTCTTCTGCATAAATATATCATTATGTATTTTCTCAGTTTCCCCAAACAGTAATTAGAAGCTTTCAATACTTAGTACGCTATATATCATATTCCTGGAAGTTTAGAATACATATATTAACATTTAAAATACTCATTCTATTTTTTTCATCTTTTCAGCCTTCAAGAATACTCTCTTCTTTCTTTTCCCTTTCATACCTGAATATCTCGAGTGGTCTACAGATGATACCTTAATTTTCTTACCACTTATACATTCCTTTTGATTTGGTTTCTGTCCCTCCATCCTTTTTCATAAAAAAATCCTTTCTTCATATCACCAATTACTTCTCAGAGTCACTCAATAATCTGTTTTTATCCTCTTCAGTATCTTAATTTTTGACGTGTGGCTCATCACTTTTTCTAAGGATTCAGAAACACTACAAAGTCTTAGATCTAATTATTCTAATTCTTTGTCTCTTCTTTTTTCCTCTGTCCCACAAATGCAGGTTCCCCAAGATTCTGGCCAAAACTCTTTGTCTTCTCACTCTATACTTTCTACTTCAGTTATCTTACGATGTCCCACACCTTCAAACTATCACTGTGTAGTGGATACCTGCAAAATAAAGATCTTCTGAAATCTAGTGTTACATTTTTCAATCCAGTGTAGATCTCTTCACCTGAAGTAATCTAACTGCTTCTGCTGTGTTCCACTTCATACTAGGTTCATCTGGTATAGGTTTTATTGTAGTTTTCCCCTACCCAATGTCTTCACTCAGCCTGGCAGTCAAGACCTTACACCCATATAACTTCCCAAATCATCTCTCACTGCTATAAGTACTACTCATTCACTAAAATAAAGATATGTCCCTTCCTTTAAAAATAACAATCTAACCACAAATTACTACATACACACATGCATATCTTTTTAGTTCCATACATGTTTTAGTGAGTGATAAATATAAGGTTAAATAGAATAATCTGTAAAGAGTTTAGAAAATAGGCACAAAAACATTAACTAAGTATCACACTAAGCACTGCATGGATTAGCTTATTTTAACACTGAAAACAATCTTATGTGGTTGGTACCAATATTTTCCACATCTTATAGATGAAGGTAATGAAGTCTAGAAAGATGAACAAACTTAAACTTGCCAAAGGTCACATGGCATGTAAGTTGCAGAAAGAAGCTTTAAACTCAAAGCTAACTCCAAAGTTGCTATTTTGTTTTATTGTTAACGTTGAATTATACAGTATTTCTAACATAGAGAAAATAAACTAATACCCATGAAATGAAATAGATAGTAATATTTGCCTTACTTAGTTTAAATTTCTGTCTTCCTCTCCTATCCCCCTCCTTCTCCAGATGTTTATAGATATATATCTATCTCTGCAATGAAGTTACAGAAACATAGCTTGAAAAGATACATGGTAAAGTGAGAATAGTGGTTTGCTTTGGAAAGAGGGAAACAGGACTGGGAATTTCAACGGTTATCCATCATTTTTTTTTATTCTTAAAAAGCAAACAAACAGATTTCAAACAAATACGACATTTGTTAAACCTAGGTGGTAGGCTTATAGGCATCTGTATACTGCTTCTATACTTTTATGTTTTTGCACAGCTAAGTTGTCTAAAATGTACCAAAACATAGGATAATGCTGATTCAAGGCTTAGTCTAGAAACTGATATTTTTAAATGGTACATCACTTTGATCCTAACAGTTAAAAAAAAAAAGTATCACGTGGTAGGTGGATGGCTGTTAAACGCAGTGATGAAAGGACTTGTGTTCACAGAACAAACAGAAAGCGAGCTTATATATTCTCACACATACACTATATTAATTTAAAATAATCTTACTGGGGATTTACAATCCCACATAATAAATGTTAATGAAAAATAGGCATTTTAATGTATTTAATGCTTTATTAATAAAGGACACAAATGTATGAAATCTCATTTTAAATAATTATAAAAAATAAACTCTTTCTTCTCCCATTTAAATTAAGCCAGATTTCTTCTTCATAGCTGAAATTCCCATGTACATTTAAATAAGTATTGAAGACTGATTAATTCAGGGCTTTTCTAAAAATTAGAAATGTAAAATGTAAAAAAATATAAGGAGCTTTAACTTAAATATATTATGGAAATGACAACACAAATTGCATTAAACCCAAATGGAGAGTGCTTCTTAATACTCTTCTGAGACAACATCAGTTTCCATGAAAGTGTCTCCAAAATATCCTCCAGGGGAGCCTGGGTGTCTCAGCTGGTTAAGCATTCGACCCCTCATTTCCACTCAGGTCACAATCTCCGGTTCACGGGATCAAGCCCCACGTAAAGCTTTATGCTTACAGCGTAGGGCCTGCTCTCTCTCTACCTCTCTCTCTGCTCCTCCCTCACTTGCTCTCTCTTTCGCTCTCAAAATAAACAAATAAACATTAAAAAGATATTATCTTCTGAAGTTACAATAAATCAGCTAATCCACTAGGGATAAAATGAGCCATTAAAAACAAAGCCTTATGAATCCATTAAATTTTTCACAATAGCAAGTACCTTGATATAACAAAAGTAACAAATTATAATGATGGTGCATGTGCTTAATTAATCATGCATAGTAAAATATTTGTTTCACTATTTTAAATTAGAGATACCACTCCTCAACAACTTTTTCAGGATCAACTAAAAGAATTAAACAGTGCTTTAGATGTTAACTCCTCCAATATCATGCTGAGATATTAAGCTTATTTTACATATAGGAAAAGTTTGTAAAGAAGCATTTCATTTTGCCTCCTCCATTAAGCCAATTTAATACTCAGAAATGTATCTGAGCTACTATAAAAAATTAGTTTACATAGTAACTGAGCAAAAGATACACATTCTTTTAATCTTTAAAAAAAATTTTTTTTACACTTATTTATTTTTGATAGACAAAGAGAGACAGAGCACAAGTGGGGGAGGGGCAGAGAGAGAAGGAGACACAGAATCAGAAGCAGGCTCCAGGCTCCGAGCTGTCAGCACAGAGCCTGATGCGGGGCTCGAACTCACAAATGGTGAGATCATGAACTGAGCCGAAGTCGGACGCTTAACTGACTGAGCCAGCCAGGAGCCCCATATATATTCTTTTAATCTTTTCTAATGTCTATATTGCTCTGCTTATTCCTATACCTGTCATTCCAACTTTTGCTTAAGTTTATTATAGGAGTTATTACATGACAGTAATTACTGTTTCTAAAAAAATCTACATGACAAGTATAATTTACTTATATCCACCTTCAGCCAAAAATTAAAATTCTAAAATAAGAAACTCGAGAAATTGTGGCTCTCATACTCATTAAAGATACCCATTTCATTAATATCATTATTAATAAATATTAGAATGATGCTGTTATACACTTAAGAAATCCACAGTGCTGAAAAACAAATGTTATCTCTTCTGTACATTCCAACAGCTCTAGATGCTTTCCCCCCACCAAAAGTATGTCATCTATATTTCTCTTTAATATATCATTAAAACAGTTTTCAGATACATATCTCTCTCATTCTTCTCTCCCTTCAAGGTAAAATAAATCTAAGAGATCCTTAGCAACTCATTTGTCTTCCTCAAATTATGCAAATCCCTTTAATTTATCCCAATCTTAGCCAAAATTTTCCCTGAAAGAAAAAGAAATTTAGAAAGTACATTAAAACAAAGGTAAGGAGCAGACCTCAAGAATTTCAGAGAGGAACTCAGTCATTTATAGACCATTACTGCTCAAAGGACATCCTGGCAATGAGAAAATACATAAAAATCTGTATGCTAGGCTTAGAAATTTTTTCTAAATGACAAAACAATAAGACTTGGTATATTTTTAATTCTCACTCATGATCAAAACTAGAGGGTTAAAACATTTCTTTGGGATGATATTTTAAATGAAAATTATCAAAAAATTAAGTGGCTTGTCCTGACAACTTGGGTAACTTGAACATGAATGAGATTTCAGATGATATGTGAAATTATTAATTATTAGTAATTAGGAGATGTATGAAGAAGTATGTAGAAGCAAAGTCTCATAACTACAATATACTTTCAAATCATACAGCAAAAACCAACAAAATGTATGTACTCATCTATAAATAAAAATAAAGTAAGTATGGCAAAATGTTAACAACTATCGAAGTGTAAGTCGCTTATTTACTCTTCTTTCATTCATTTACTTCATGTGTTTACTTTTCTGGATAGTGAATATTTCTAATTAAAAAAAAAAAACCCGAAAAGTAACTTTCCTGATTTACTGCACACTAACAACTCAATTAACTGGAAATACACATGTTTCCATAAGACAATTTCAATTTAAAGTCTGGAATCCCAAGAACATAGAAAGCTTTGTTTTTAGGGGAAAAAATTTAAACTGTACAGTCATCTACCAACTCTTCAAAGTATTTCATAAGTCGACAATATTTTAATGGATACAGAGCCCAATGTATAGATAATGATTTCCAGAGAGAAAACAATTCTCCTGGTCATAGACAAGCTATTCACATCCCTCATTATTTACTGGCTCTCACCAACTAAGCACATCTATGTCACTCCTCATAACGAAAACGCTTTCCTTTAGATCAGGCAAGAGGGGTCCCTTCCTTGGGCAGCCCGATGTAGAGGGTCTGGTTCCTTTGCCACATCCCTCCTCAGGGCCAAAAAGATACATTATCTCTTCCCTCTGCAAAACGTGCTCCAGGTATGCAGGAATTCTCTACCTAAAACATCCTCACACCTACTTGCAGAGCCCACCTCCATTTATTCCCTAGGTCTGTTCTCTCAAGGAATTCCTTGTAGGGCAAGGGACATATATGGCCAGTATGTACGTGCTTAGGACAAAGAGATGTGAAGAGGGAGGTGGAGTTGTAGATGGAGGCTGCGAAGTCCACACTTGTATGTGAAGCCCCTCTGACAAGCAGGATGAAACCAGGGGTGGAAAGAGAAGTAGAATGCTTCACTTCTGCCATATTCTGGATTTGGAACTCTACAGTCCAAGATTTCTGAATTCAAACCAGTGCTTCTGTTTGTCAAGGAAGAAGGACAGAACATATTTACCAGTTTATTGGTTCTATTTACAACTTCTAAATATTCTCACATACAACAATGAGAGCTTCTATTTGTTCTTTTCCCTGGGGCCCACAAATATCAGAGACACGCCTGCATATGAAAAAAATGGTTATATAAGAAAAACAAACAATAACAAGGAAATAGGATCAGAGAATCTTTTTTAGATTATACCACTAGAAAGCTATGTAAACTTTACATCTGGGTCCTACAACTGCAAACTTCTAAAAAATTGATTCATGATTAAAACTACTTCTAGTTCTTGGGGTGCCTGGGTTGTTCAGCTGGTTGAGCACCCAACTCTTAATTTCAGCTCATGTAATGATTTCACTGTTCATGGGATAGAGCCCCGCTTTGGGCTCTGTACTGACGGCCTGGAGCCTGCTTGGGATTCTCTCTCTCCCTCTCTCTGTCCCTCCTCCTCCCCTGCTTGTGCTCTCTCTCTCAAAATACACTTAAAAAAAAAAGAAAACTACTTCTAGTTCCCAAAATTTAAAAAAATCCTTAAAGCAAGGAATCATTATTAAACAACAAGCTGACTTAACAATTTATAAAAGCACTTTCAAATTCATTGTCACATTTATTAATCAGAAATTCCAAAAATCTACATTCATATATTACAGACAAGAAAACTGCAGAGAAGGTAATTTGCCTAAGACTCCTATGCCAATTATAACAGGGTCAGGACTTGAACCTAGTCCTCCTGACTCTAAATTCAATGCTTTCTCCACTTTATCAAAGAAACTTACATCTGAAAACTCACCTCCAAAATATTTGTTGTCTGACACCAGAACTGAGAAACAAGTGACTGATGCCAAGAACCAAGATGAAAACGATCTTATTCTTTTCCTTCATAAATAGCTTCATTTTCTGGTGACAAAACTTCATGGCTTCTACTTTCTAGTATTATGCCTCAGTTCAGTAACATACAACCACATGAGTAACATTAAGAAAGTGCTAAAAGTACATAAAGCAAAAGAGTCAATAAGAGCATTTTTACAAAATAAAATACAACAACACTTTGGAAATCAGATTATCTGGGGAAAAAAATAGTACTGATCCATGCAGTATTACAATATCTAATGACTTAGCTTGGAATTACATAAAATTATTCTGTAATCAATATTAATGTAAACTATTAAAACAAGTTAAGGGGCACCTGGGTGGCTCAGTCAGTTGAGTGTCCGACTTCGGCTCAGGTCATGATCTCAGAGCTCGTGAGTTCGAGCCTCATGTCGGGCTCTGTGCTGACAGCTCAGAGCTGGAGCCTGCTTCGGATTCTGTGTCTCCCCTCTCTCTGCCCCTCCCTGCTCACATTCTGCCTCTGTCTCTCTCAAAAATAAATAAAACATTAAAAAAAATTTTTTAAACAAGTAAAAATAGATTATGTATTACAAAATCATAACCTCTTTATCTGTTCTCAACACCTACTTTTCTCAAATCTGGGTTCAACCTTAGGTCTGTGATTTATAAACTATCCTAAGTCCAGTTCCCTCATTTATAAATTAAGATGCCGCTGTTAACATCATAAGATCATTGTGAAGATAAAACGTGATACTTATAGAAAGTACCCTCTGCAATGTCTGGTATAGGACAGGGGCTTGCTGAATAATTACTGAATGAATAAAAATTGTGGGTTTTTTTTTTTTGAAAATTGTTGAATTTATTTAAATCAGTTAAATATGCATTATTGGGAAATGTGAAACTGTAAATTTTGGATAGCCAACTCTAAATCACTACCTTCTAGATCACTAGATGACTCCTAGCATGAGTCTCTCCTAGCAGATAGAAAAGACTAAAGAGGAAAATAAGGATAAGATACTCAAACAGGCTTTTCATAATGAGAAGTCATAAAGTCATAAACTAGGTCCTTATAAAATTCATTCTTTAGGGGAGACTGAGTGGCTCAGTCAGTTAAGAATCTGACTTGGCTCAGGTCATGATCTCACAGTTCCTGAGTTCAAGCCCCACATCAGTCTCTGTGCTGACAGCTTGCAGCCTGGAGCCTGCTTCAGATTCTGTGTCTCCCTCTCTCTCTGCCCCACCCCTGGCTCATGCTTTGTCTCTCTCTCTCTCTCTTTCAGAAACAAAACAAAAAAACAAAAAAACATTAAATTCATTCTTTAAAGGAGTATCTTCTAATTGGCCTCATGGCTTGTGGAAGGCTGAATAATAATGACCCCCCCCCCCAAAGATATCAACCTCCTAATCCCCCAAATCTGTAAATATGTTAACACTGCAAAAGAAAATTCAGACTGCAGATGAAATTAAGGTTGACCTTAAAATAGGGGGAGATTATCCTAGATTGTTCAAGGACCCAGAGTAATCACAAGAGTCCTTGTAAGTGGAAGAAAGAGGTAGATGATGGTCATACAATGAATGAGAGAACGACTCAACCAGTCATTGCTGAAGGGGGCCACAAGCCACAGAATGTGGTTAGCCTCCATACACTGGCAAAGCAAGAAAATGGATTCTCTCCTACAGCTTCTAGGAAGGAATGTGGCCCTGCCAACACCTTGATTTTAGCCCAGTGAGATCCATTTTAGTCTTCTGCCTTCCAGGACTATGAGATAATAAATTTGTTGTTTGAAGACACCAAATTTGTGATATTTTTACAGCAACAACAAGAAATTGATACATGACTATATATTCCCAAACCCTAAAGCAACAGAGGGTAACGTGGGCTCGAGTCCTACTGCCTACATTTGAAAACTTGCTGTGCTGTTTACTAGCTGTATGACCCTGAGCAAGCTATTTAACAATTCTATGCTTCAAACCCCTATCTGTAAAATGAATAGGTGGTAAGATCTACCTCACATAGTTGTTTCAAAGGTTAAATGAGAAAATATATGTAAAGTCATGAACGTGACTATAACTGCTCCGAACTTATTGGCTATTTGTGTTTTTATTGTGATTCATAATTATACAAGTCTTCAAAGGAAAGTCTGTACATTTACCTTGATTTCCTAGGGCTCTGTCTAATCATGGGTATACACAACAATTTATCTACAATGATGTTCATTATACTATCCAAAAACAAACTGGTTAAAAAATTATGGCACTTCTACATTATAAATTATTATAAAGTCATTAAAATAGCAGTATAAGTCTTCCAATTAAGGTCAAGGTGGGAGTAATAGGAACTGGATTTACACTCATGTTTGAAACAACTGAAAAGCCAGGCAAAATACATAAAACAATAGCTTTCAAACAATGGACATCAGGTAACCCATGACAGTGATCCCTGAGAGAAGGGAAACAGATGAGCTAAGATTGACTCCTGTCTTAGCTTACTTACTTCAAGGAGAGGGTTTCCACACTGCAGAACAGGGAAAGAGGCAGCCACATGGAATCTTACAGCCTCCTTGAGTTGAGACAAAGCTGGAAGTCCAGGAAAGCCAAGGCAGCTAGTTTGCTGGGGAATGTTCTGGAGATGAGAGAGCTTCACAGGGAAACAGCTCTAGAGATCTTCATAAGGTTTTAAGTAAGTATGGATTAGTGCTACTAGTTTGTGGAGAAACTACCCAAGGCCCAGAACAAACTACTTGAAAACAGCTGACTTCTCACTAGGGCCAAGAATAGTTCATCTTCCCATCAGAGTCATAGTGGAAAATCTTGTATTTCACAAGGTACTGGACAGAGAAGGCTATTGTGTCAGGAGTGTGGGAAAATTAACCCTAAAGATTGCTCTAGTCCAGCCTAACAAAGCCCAAAAACAGATCTTATACAGATAAACGGATTTCAAAGTAACTGTATCTCAGAACAAAATTCAAGAATATTTATAGGAATGTAAAACTTTCCATCACTGTTAACAAGGTAAGATTCAAAATGTCTGGCATCCATTCAAAAATTATCAGGCATTCAAAGCAGGAGAAAACACAGACTACACTGAGGAGAAAAATCAATCAACAAAAGCAGACTCGGAAATGACACTGATGATAGATGTAGTAGACAAGGACAGTAGCACAGCTATTATAATTATACTCCAAATGTTCAGTACGTTAGAGGAAAGATTGAGCATGTTAGGCAGAGACGTGTAAAGCATAAAATGAATGAAAATGAGATTTAAGAAACACACTGGATGGGGAGATTACACAACAGAAGAAAAGAGTGAATACATACTAATAAAAATTATCCAAAAACAGAACAACAAAATATCCAAACAGGGGGCACCTGGGTGGCTCAGTCAGTTAAGCATCCAGCTCTTGATTTCAGCTCAGTTCATGATCTAACCGTTTGTGGGTTTGAGCCCTGCACTGGGCTCTGTGCTGAGTGTGGAGCCTGCTTGGGATTCTCTCTCTCCCTCTCCGTCTGCCCCTCCCCACCACCGCCGCTCCCGCTTGCACTTTCTCTCTCTGTCTCAAATAAATAAACTTAAAAAAAAAAAATCCAAAATGAAAGGCAAGGTTTTGGCTTAGATTTTTTTTTTTTTTTTTTTTTTTTTTAGTCATCAATCACACCTTTGTGCATACATAAAAAGGAAAACCAAGTGGGGTGCCTGGGTGGCTCAGTCAGTTAAGTGTCCGACTTTGGCTCAGGTCATGATCTCACGGTTTGTGGGTTCAAGCCCCATGTCGGGCTCTGTGCTGACAGCTCCGAGCCTGAAGCCTGCTTCGGATTCTGCGTCTCCCTCTCTCTCTGCCCCTCCCCTGCTCGTGCTCTGTCTCACTCTATCAAAAATAAATAAATGTAAAAAGATTAAAAAAAAAAAAACTTAAAAAAAAAGGAAAACTAAGTGAAATAAATCAGTTAAGGTATTCCTAAAACTGCTTCAAAATTCAGAGACCTAATCTTCATCAATTTTCCACTTAGAGTTATCACTATCCAATATCCAAGTTCATCCCCATAAAATTATCCTGTGTGCCATGAAAAGTGCTGGTGATGAAGCATTTCCTAATATAATCCATAATGTGAAAAGCCAAGGCTGAGAGTCTCCCAAACATGGTTTTATAATTATGCAGAGCTAATTTTCTTTGACTCTGGCTCCAGAAACATTGCCAGTACTTTGAACACAAATTGCTTTCTACCAGTTAAGAGTGCCCTCTGCTCCTGTCTTCTGGATTTCCTTCCATCTGCTGACACCCTGACACTTTGAATGCAAGTGCATGTAATTCCAACCTCTTCATAACTGCTGCTTCCCTAAGAGGTATTATAAAATGCCATCAATCGAAAGATGCATCCAGTTTCAGAGGTCTTAAAATATGAAAAATGTGAATCTTGTAGATGAAATAAAAATACTCGTATTCTTAAAAACAAAAAGTGTATGTCCTCATAAAGGCTGTATACTAATGTTCATAGCAATTTTATTCATGATAATTCCAAATTAGAAACAGTATCTTCTTCCAAAAGACAAGCAGATAAACAAATTGCAGTATATCCATATAAAGGAATACTACTTCGGAATAAAAAACAAAATGAACTACTATACCTGTACCTACTGGATGAATCTCAAAACAATTACACCAAATAAAAGAAACCAGATAAAAAGAGTAAACACTATATTATTCCATGTGTATAAAATTCTAGAAAATGCAAACTAATCTATAGTGACAGAAATCAGATTAGTGGTTGCCCTTGTGGGGCGGGGGGAGTGGGAAATGGAAGAAAAGAGACACAGGACACTTTTTAGGGTGATGAGTATGTTCATTATCCTGATTGTCATGATGGTTTCACTGGTGTGTGTGTGTGTGTGTGTATTTAGCAAACTGTACACTTTAAATATGTTCGGTTCATTACATGTCAATTATATCTACATAAAGCTGAAAATTTGAACAAAACAAATAGGTAAACAGATACAGAGCATAAGACTAAAAGCATACATGCATGTGAACTATACTACCATTTAAAAAAAGACAATACAGAGAGGGAGGGATGCAAACCATAAGAGACTCTTAAATACTGAGAACAAACTGAGGATTGATGCGCAGTAGGGGGGAAGGGAAAGTGGGTGATGGGCATTGAGGGCACCTGTTGGGATGAGCACTGAGTGTTGTATGGAAACCAATTTGACAATAAATTATATTTAATAGAGAAAAAAAAAGACTGAAAACATAGATCTCCCAAATATAAAAAGGGATTGTTTCTAGTTGGTGCGATGAGGAGTGACTTTCCTTGCTTGTGCTTTCTAAACTTTTTCTGAATACTTGCAATGAACATGTTTACTTTTGTAGTTGTCAAATGTCTAGGTCTCTTCATATATTAGGCAGTCAGTAGATGCTTGAAATAAATCATTTTCATTAAGAGATCTGAAATATTACAAATCCCCAAAGGAGAAACACAATGCTACATAAACCAATATTTTAGAATCCACCACCATTTTCGATTATTTATATATCATGTCTAGGCATATACTGCTGACAATACGTTATTCGGGAGGCTGGTTCATGCATATTTGTTATATGGGTCTTATCTCCCTTGTGAGTTACAAAAAAGCAGAATGCCTACCATATTGTCTTATATATGTCAGGTATTAAAAATATATTTGTTGAATTTATCAACAAATGAATATCTTACAGACAAAACCATCTAAAAATTATAACTACATTAGTGCTTAGTACATGGTATGTTCTCAAAAGTTTGTATCCAACTTTTAAAAAAACTTAAATCCCTCTCTTCAATATAAATTTAACCTAAATCAAATACCAAGCAAGGACTACTTCTTATTTCACACACAGCACAGCACCATGCAAAATCACACAGGTTGACGGAGTACTTATGAAACTGAATAAACAATTTCCAGAATTTGTTCATATAATCACAAGCATCCAACATGAAACAAAGCTCAGAAACTACACAATGGTACTGAGATGTTGTGTTATTACATAGGGTTCACAAACTAAATGAGTGCCTTAAAAACAAACAAGCAAAAAAGGCTGATTCCAGGTCTAAGGGAAATTAAAAACATCTTCTTGCACCAGAAAGTAGAGAAGTAATTAGAGATTGATGAGGACATATTAATAGGGCATGGAATTAGCTTAAAAGGATTCCCACTAGCCAAATGCTCAAAAAGAATCAAAATGATAATAACTTATAACATGTTTAATGTTTTTTTGAATCCCTGGGTCCAACTCTTGATGAAAACAATTCCACTTTTTATTTATTTATTAATTCCAAAGGGGAAAAGGTACTTTTACTAAGTGATAAAACTCAGTATCACCAATAATGGGACAAACTAATATCACACCTCCTATTGAAATTCAATGGAAATACACAAAATCATCTGCAGCATTCTTACCAAAATAAATAAACAAACAAACAAACAAACAAATAAATAAATTTAAGCTGTATTATGAAGAAACAATTAGACAAATACAGGCAACTGGCCTGGACTTTTAAAAAATGTCAATGCCAGGAAAGAACAACAAAAAGGCCTGGAAAACCTGTATTAGGTTAAAGGAGAGTTAAGGAGATACAAATGCAATGCCTGGCTTTTGACAGGATCCTGGATTTTAAAACAAACATCTCTAAAGAATATTATGGGGTAACTTAAGAAATCTGAATTTGGAGGTGGGGGGGTTGCCTGGCTGGCTCAGTTGGTAGAGTGTGCGACTCTTGATCTCAGGGCTTTGAGTTCGAGCCTCACTTTGGGTGTAGAGATTACTTAAAAATAAAATCTTCTTTAAAAAAATTGAAATTCGCATAGTATTCGTATAGGATTTTATTGGACTATACACTATGATATTTATTGTTACTATCTGTTAATTTCTTGATTGTGATAAAAGTATTCTTGTAGGAGGATATACCTGTTCTAAGAAGAGCCATGTTAAAATAATTGGGGGTAGGGGCAACTGGGTGGCTCAGATGGTTGAGCGTCTGACTCTTAATTTCAGCTCAGGGCATGATCCCTCGGTCGTGGGACTGAGCCCCGCATTGGGCTCCACATTCAGTGTGGATTCTCTCTCTCTCCCCCTCTCAGCCCCTCTCTCTGGCTCATGTGGTCTCTCTCTCTCTAAAAAAATAATAATAATTATATATATATATACTAATATATATAATTATATATATTAATATATATATAATTATATATATTTATATATAATTATATATATAGTGTCATGATATATATATATCATTTATATATATCATGATATATCATAAATGATATTATTTATATCATTTATATATATTTCTATATTTCTATATATATATATATATATATATATATATATATATATAGTGTCATGATATCCCATTACTGGTGATACTAAGTTTTAACACTTAGTAAAAGTTACCTTTTATTAAAAATAAAAATAAAACAAGAAAGCAAATGTGGCAAAAAATTAACAGATCGTGAGTCTACATCAATGGGAATATGGGTGTTCATTATATAATTCTTTCATCTTTTCTGTAAGTTTAAAATATTTTCCAAAATAAAGTTAGAAAAAAATAAGTGATACCTTCAAAATCTACAGTTTGAACACATTCATAATATTGACATTTCTAATATCACTTACGCTGAATTGGACCCATTTTTGTTCTTGTAAAATAACAAAAACACAGGCCTAGCCTTAGAAGTATCTTCCTTTTTGTACTTTTAGTACTTAGCACAGCACCTGACAGATAAATAGCAGGTGCTCAAGGAACACGTGCTGTTTCTGCTAAGCCATTAGTAGTTGTTTGACTTTAGACAGGTTGTTTCCCTTCCTGACACTTCAAATACTTGATCTGCAAATTCTGGGAAATATTACTAACTTGCATACAACCCACAATATTACCAAAAGACTCAAATAATGTTAAAAAAAAAAAAACCACTTTTCAAAATACTGTGCAAAAGTTATTACTATTTCTATCTCTAATTATACTCTTAACGTTTACTATTTTAATTTTTTAAAGATTACTTCTAAAAGTCTTACATTCATTTGAGGTATTTAGGGGAATAAAGCCCTGGGAAATTTATCTAGCAATATCACAAGTATATCTCTCAGTAACTTTTTTTTTCTTCTCTTTTCTTTTAACGTTTATTTACTTTGAGAGAGAGATAGAGAGCAAGCAGGGGAGGGGCAGAAACAGAGCGGGGGACAGAATCCCAAGCAGGATTCGCACCATCAGCACGAAGCCCAATGTGGCGCCCAAACCCACAAACCGCGAGATCACGACCTGAGCCGAAATCAAGAGTTGGGTGCTTAACTGACGGAGCCACCCAGGCGCCCCACTATTTCTTTTTTGACACACAAAAAAATAGTATTTCAAGTTGAGTACATAGCACAGCTTTGTAAGAGTTTTGTAAATAGTCTGTAATAAAGTAGATTAGAAGCTCAAAAGAAAAGGGCCTGCTTTCTTGGCTCTGCCATTCACAAAAGCAACTGGACCTTAGACAATTGTATAATAGATGTTCATATATTAATAGATGTATATGAAGAATCACATAATGGGAGATCGCTAAAAAGTCATGAAACAAAGAGACAACCTAGAAACTACAATACCTCCTTTAAACAGGATAGGTCAAAGAAATTAATTTTTGGTTTGTAAATCACTCATTCCTAATCACTCAGCTGGACAGCTAAGGAAAAGTACTGGAAACCACTGTAATCGAAACTGAATCAGAAATGAAAAGAGAGGGCGCCTGGGTGGCGCAGTCGGTTAAGCGTCCGACTTCAGCCAGGTCACGATCTCGCAGTCCGTGAGTTCGAGCCCCGCGTCGGGCTCTGGGCTGATGGCTCGGAGCCTGGAGCCTGTTTCCGATTCTGTGTCTCCCTCTCTCTCTGCCCCTCCCCCGTTCATGCTCTGTCTCTCTCTGTCCCAAAAATAAATAAAAAACGTTGAAAAAAAAAAAAAAAAAAAAATGAAAAGAGAACAGCTCTGAAATTATAATGGGATCAGAGGGAAAGTATGATTTTTCAATTTGAGTTCTTCGAAGGCAAAGGACCAGATCCTTCATTTTTGCAACCTCACTGCCCAGCATAATCTCATATACCTGGTGGACAACTAGTAAATTTTGAATAAAAGCATTAAAAATGCAACATTTCCAAAACACAGATGTTATATAAAATTCAGTATATACACCTTATACCTACATTTGACAAATAATAAGGGTGTTTTCTTTAAAGACTAAAGATATAGTTAAAACCTTATGACACATTAAAAGCTATATACACCTAACAAACAAAACCCTCCAAAAGTTAACTTATCTCCCAATTTGGAGACAACCAGTCATATTTGCATTTTATAACACAACACAGGAACCTAAGTGTCTCACTATCGTATGGTATCACTTTCATTTCTGAGTTTAAACTACAAAAGGAATCTGATAATTAGTTAGCAAGCAAATTATGACTTCGCTACCACTGGTTTTTTTTTTTTTTCGTATTTGAGAATGGAGGAAAATCTTGTCCAGATCAAAAATCCTATGAAATTCCATGAAATGGTCAATGTAAACTTGTACTGCTTTCAGGTACACAAACACATATTCACGTAGGAAAAAATCTTGCTTTAAAGACTGTCCTTTCGTAATCTGTAAGGTATTACTTGCATCATAAATGTGCAAGGTATTATTTGCACAGTTGAGCATAGCAAATTACCAGATTTTATGTAACTGAAACTGCAGTCCACATTTCCCAACTATGTGCTTACTATCCCTTTTCCTATATTACCCACACTACATTGTATTAAAATATTTCCTTAATTTAAAATAATTTCAGCCCAAATACCCAAATGAAGAAACCTGATCACCCACACTGATGTATTCCAAAACAACTGTGTATTCATGTTATCATAATAGATATAAAGCTGGATGGCTCAGTAGCCCTATCACATTGTTTTCCATTTCAGACATTAACAACAAGTAAATGACGGAGTAGTCCTAAGCTATCTGGAAGTGCGCCTCATCAATAAAATTAAACACAACAAAATTTTGTTAGACCTACTTTGAAGTTTGGCTTGGATCTCATGCTCTTCACATACTGCACTAATCCACAAATTTCTCACCAACTGCTGCCTCTTCCCCACCCCTGGAATTCACTTCCTGTTCACCTTTCACCCTTAAGTATGCATGTTAGAGGTCAACGGCCTTAAAGCTACTGTTAACGACTGGAGTTTCTGTTACTCTGATTCTTCGCAGGCTGTGCAGAGCTCAACTCTTCTACAATACAGTACAGAGTTTAGTTATTAAGATCGTATTTTAGAACTAGCTAATAGTCCATGAATTTCTCCGTTCAAATAGAATATTTTAATCCTGAAGACATGACAGAAATGTCAAAGCCAAAAACTAGTCCACTTTAACTGGGGGAAAAAAAAGGAACTAAAAGGGAAATTCCTATACATAATTTCTATTTTTTGTTCTGGCTTAGACAATAGGAATTCTGAAACTTCTTATAGGCAATATACCACACCAAATGCATAAAGATTTAAGCAAACTGATCAACAGAAGGATGGTATAAGATTTTTAATCACTTCAAGGAGACGATCTAAAAACTTCTTAGTTTTTTCTCTTCCTTTTGTCCAGAGTATAAGTGGAGTGACAAGTTTTTTTTTAATTGTACACACACACATATATATATATATGTTGGGTTTTTTGACTTAGGAAAAGTTACCACTAGGAGAAAAAAAAACCTAGCAAAGAGCTTGGGATCCTCTGAGTTCAATTGAGTATAACAACATATAGCAAATCCCTTTAGTTTTACATAGGTTTTTTCCCATTCTTTTTAAACATAGTTTATGAGTTTTTTTTAATATTTATTTTTGACAGAGAGAGAGAGAGACAGAGCATGAGCGGGGGAGGGGCAGAGAGAGAAGGAGACACAGAATCTGAAGCAGGCTCCAGGCTCTGAGCTGTCAGCACAGAGCCCGATGCAGAACTCGAACTCACAGACCCCAAGATCATGACCTGAGTTGGTTGGACGCTCAACCGACTAAGCCACCCAGGCACCCCCCCTTCTTTTTTAAAAACACCTTTCCTTCTACACAAAATTAGCTATGTTTCTGCTTAAGAAATGTGTTCCAACAGATTTTTACTTAAGTGGGGATCCTTACTTAAGTGTAAAAATAACCATTACATATTTGAACATACAAGACCTCCATATAAAACTCTCTTTCTCTTCATCTTTTCCTAACCAAGCATTCTACCACCATCATCATCGCCCTCTGGGGGTGGGAGAGGGTGCCATATAATTAAAGATTTTCATGCTTAATAGAATACATTTTAACTGTCTGGAAATTTACTCATGTTTAATAAGTTCCCTGACATTGTTGGATAGCAGAGAACCTGTCATATTTCTTTATCTTTCTTCATTATTTGTAATCACCACTCACGAGCTAAACAGGCAATATGAATATGTCCTGCAATGAAACCCAAAATTACAACTGCAGAGTCTTAAGAGTTGAAAAGAACCTACCAATTTAGTCCATCTTACACCCACTATAGGAATTCTTTCTGTGACACATCTGAGCCATTCTATTTACCTGCTTTCACTGAAAGGAACTTCAAACTTCTTCTTTAGTATCAGATGATAATCCACTTTTCTGTGACTTTCACTTAGCAGGCCTAATTCTGACCTCTAACGTTCTTTAAACACTTGAAGATAATGATCACATTTATCTTTAGAGCATTTGTTGTTACCTTCTTATTATACAGTTTTATTAAAAATGTCTCAACACTCTTGGAAGCAATAGCTATTTTGGTTTACTTCTCTTTGTTTTGGGAGTGTTTTTCCCTTTGGTAATGGATAAACTATTTGCCAACATGGCCAGAAAACATGAGATGCATGCTCTTTTCCACTTAAAGATTCTAAAGCAAGTTTCTGCCTCATCAGTAGGGTAGATTTTTGAAAGGGGGAGGGGATAAGTAGGGAAAAATCATTTAGTATATTATTGTTACATATTACAATGTGCTAACATACTTTGAAGGAAAGTAAAAGTGGGTAAGACAACAATATAATGGGTTTAAACTTGGTTTGAATCCAGTCTGGCCACTGGCTATCTCCACACTAGCTGTGTGTGTCACTTGGGGTATATACTATTTAATTTCTCTGTACTTCAGTTTCCTCCCACAGAAATTCAAGGAAATAACCGTATCCTAATAAAAGGAGTGTTGTGAGGGATCCATGTATTAATGTATGCTAAAGTATTCAGAATACTGCTTAACACAAAGTAGGTACTCTACATGTTAGTCATTATAATATTTCCTATTGCTACACATCTATTTTAAACTGAATTGTAATGGTAATATATGCAAGAAAAATATAAATACATTTTAATTAAACATGATCCAGATTTTTCCAGTGCTCAATAATAACCTTATTTTTTATGTGGTGCTTTAGCAATCTTGTAATGGTTAAACTATTCAGCCATTCAAAATCATTTTCAGAAAAACAGTTAATAACTTGAAAAATGTCTGCAACATAGTAATTGGAAGGTGAAAAGAGCCACTTGCCAAAAAGCATGAACTATAATGACCTCAACTTTATTTCTTAAAAATGCAAAAATATGTAGGTGAAGGACAGGGATGAGACAAACAACAGATCTCACTGGAAACTCATACAGCAAAATGTCAACAATGGCATCTTTGGTAGTGGTATTACAAGTAACATTAAAAAAATTTTTTTTTAATGTTTATTTATTTTGGGGGCAGAAAGAGAGAAAATGTGTGTGTGTGTGTGTGTGTGTGTGTGTGTGTGTGTGTGTGTGTGGTGTGAGCAGGGGAGGGGCAGAGAGAGAGAGGGAGACACAGAATCTGAAGCAGGCTCCAGGCTCTGAGCTGTCAGCACAGAACCCGATGGGGGCTTGAACTCACAAACTGTGAGAACACGACTTGAGCCAAAGTCAGTCGGTTAACTGCCTGAGCCACCCAGGTGCCCCACAAGTAACTTATTTTTAACTTGTTTGTTTTCTATATGGTCCAATTTTTTTAAAAACCACATATTAAATTTTTTATCACAAAAAAATTCATTGTCTTAAAATGTGTCTGACATAGGCTATTCAAACAGGTGTTTCTCTACTTTCTTTAAAAACCTATAGGTAATGTAAGTTTCCCTATCCTTGGGAAGAAAATGAAAAATTCAAGGTACTAAATAAAGTAATAAATTCATCACAGTATGAAACCAAAAAGGAATTATGTACATCCTAAAATTATATTTTTTGTTTTGAATGCTATTTCAGCTATCCCACGTATTTTACACGGCTATCAAACTTACATTAAATTGAATTTATAAACATTGAGAGATCACATAATGTGATTTCTACTTTACAAAGAAGACAAAAATGAAAGATTTTGTGTTACAAAATAGCAGAAGGTGTCTGTCATAAGAGAGCAATGAAAAGTTTATAGTATTTTTTTCTCGAAATTCCTATGCTCTAAAAATTACACAGGAAAATAAGCTAGTATTTTCTTTATGTTTAGTGAGTACTTACATTTAGGAACACTTGCTATAGCTTCTTACCCTTTTTCTTTTCTCATGGTAAAATTCTAGAGTCAATTATATAAGAAATGTTCTCAGCAATATTCACTGTTTTTAATGACTGACACAGACCTCAGAGTACTTACTTCAAGATATTTGAAATTATATCCACAACCACCTGACCTCAGTTGGGACATAAGAAAAAGCAAGGCTTAGAAGTATTCTTTACATATCCAACACTCTCACTGAAGCTTTCTAGAATTCTGAATAGAGTGCCATTATGAATTTTCACACATTAGGTTAAAGAATATCTTGTTTTGGCTATAATAAAATGAATCTCATTTTTTTGATTTGGATAAGCCAAAAGTTATACCAAATAAGAGATTATTTTTTAATCTCTAATGTCTATATACATTCAACTATGCTAATTTAGTCTGAAATTAAATTACTGCAATTAAGAGAGACAGTTAAAAAAAATCTAAAAGAAAAAAATTTATTTCCAAAGAATCTGGGGAAAGACCATAATAACGTAAGAAGAACTACTCATTAATACAGCAATTTTTCTATGTAGTAACCATAACCATCCAGAACATTCTGAAAATTACATAGCCAAAAAAACTTGTAATCTCCACCAAAATTTATTAAAATTACATATTAAATCAAATTTCACATATTTAGGATATGTGACCTATGATTCAGTACATATAAAACCTATATACATTTCATAAAACTCAGTCATAATCATCCTCCACCTTCTCTACCAAATCCATCCCTCGTCTTCACCCCCACAACCAACAACTCCCAAATATTATTAACACTAAGAAATAATAGGAAACTTGAGAACAGCTTTTTGATAAGTCAACAAAATATTCCAAACCAACTGCCTTTTACCTGTTTTTGAACACCTAACATAAAGAATGAGAGGTTAGCAAAACAAAAACTCTGGAACAAAAAGGTGAATGGATTTAAACAAAGCCTTATGAATGTATCAGTAGAGGAAGATGGTTTATGAAAGGATGGGTCTGAATGGGTCTGAAAAAAATTTCTCTGAGACAATACTATCTACATGCTAGCAAAAGGGACTACTTTAGTTACTTATAATTACCCTTTATTCATTCCAGATCTATAACTTCTTTTAAAGCCAACAGAAATGTTTAGAAATACATGAATTAAAAAAAAAATTGATGACAAGGCCCCTAGAAAAATAAAAGTAAACAGTAAATAAATTTTGGGCTTCATAACGACAAGTATACACTAGACAACATGACTAGTCCAACTAGTCAGAAATCTGCATATTAAGTGGACAGATGACCCTAGGTTCAAGCAGTAGAGGTTTTTCCCAGGGTCCTTCTAAAGAGGATGCTTGGTCCTCTTCCAGTAGAGGGAGCAAAATCATAATATTCTACTCAGGCTACAAAAGAGAAGGGAGGGTTTATGAGTGCCTTTTAAATATGTTAAAATCTACCTAAACATTTCAAAAAAATGTACTGAAAATACCACTTGAAACAAATAAAATCAAGCTAAGGGAAAAAAATAAAGATTTTATCTTCTTTAAACACTTGAAAGCTCTGAAAGGAATGAATGGTCCCTACATGTTTAATTTTAAATACTGTGATATATTACATTGTCCACCAAATCTCACAGGTAACCAAGGAACTAAAGCATTTTAGAAATCCTTAATTTAACGTGATTTCAGACAAATGATAAAATATTACATTAAATACCTTTTTATTATAAAAGCAACATGGTAGCATGACAAAAACTATAGAAAACAAAGGAAAGTATAATTGTACTACCCTGACTGAAAGAATCTATTTTAATATTTTTTTCATATGCATATTTTCATACTGCTATGAGAAAAAGCATAATTATAAAAATGTTTATTAAGTGCTTACTACATACTAAGCATAGTTCTAAGTACTTTTACATATTATAACTTTTTAAATCCTTACCAAAGCTCTACTACGTAGATCCTGTTATTATTCCACATTTGAAAGGTAAAGCAAATGAGGCACATAGAAATTCTACAATTAGCTAAAAGTCACACAGCTAGTATGTAACAGTAGCTAAGATTCTAACCCAGGTAGTTTGGTACCTGAGCCTGTACTCTTAACCACTTTACTGTGATCTTAATTTTGAATTATACTTTTCCCACATCATTAACATGGTATTCGGTATTAGTCTTCAAAGTCTTTTTAATGTTTGTGATAGTCCACCTAATACACTATGATAATAAACTATGATGCTTCCAACTGTCCTGTATAGATAGCAGGAGATAAATATCTTTGGGTATATTACTTTTGCCACGTTTGGGGTATTGTAATAAAGTATTTTTATATTCAAACATACAACCTAATTGTTTTCCAAAATATCTGTATCAGTTGACAAAGGTCTATAAGTTCCAATTTCACCATAAATTCACCAGCATTAAGCATTAACTTTTTTTCTAATACATAAAAATGAAACCACACTGCAAACTGAATTATTAAAGTTGTATATTATTCTGAATGTTTTATTAGCTCAACTTACCTTTTTATGAAATTTCAGCTCCTATGCTTTATCCAGTTATCAACTGAGGTCTTAAAAGTTTGCTTATAAATTTATATGAGCCCTTTATAAGAGTATTAACATGATAAACATTGCGATAAAACGTTCCCAGTCTACTGTTTTCCTTCTAATTATGGTTAAGTTTTCCTTTTTGATAATAAATTGTTTCATTAAAGGCAATTATAATTGAAAGTTACAAAAAGGTCTTAAAACCTATTTTCTAAATATAGAAGTTAACGTATTGCTCTGAGCACATCAATGAATAATTTCCAAATGTAAGTCCGTTAAAGCAACAAAACCTGTGTCAAAATATGCATATTCACATAATAGAATGACTGAGTTTGAGCAACCATGGATAGGTCTCACATAAAATTAACTCAATGAGTAAAAGTCCATCCTACCCGAAATCATCAAAATAAAAGAGCTACAAACCTGTCGCTGTAAATATAGGCGATTTCTGTCATGTAAATGCTGATGATTCGAAAGTGATGAATGCCAACTGCGAGCTGGACTGTGCAACTGAGTTTGAGCCATCTCTGAAGGCCGAGTTACCAGATGTGAAGTAAACTGCCGTTCAATGTCATGATCTAAAACATGACTTGAATGATCCTGTCCAAATGTTGCCTCATCAAACTGGGGAAGGAGACCCTCCTGCAGGAGGTCTTCTGGGTCAAGTCCCGTGAATGGCTCAGTTTGAGACTCTACTTGATGAAGTAAATTCTCTTCTAAAGATGAAAAGCCATTAGTTTCTACGTGATCATTGAAATGGCCCATTTGAGTTCCTGAGTCAACAGGATCTGGGAAGTTCATGTGCACAGGAGATAATTTTGAATTGCTATAATTACCCTGAGGATGTGATGAATGCAACATTTGGAAATTACTTGAATTCAACGATGTATTGGGATTTAGCATATGCTGAGTGGAGTCTTGCTTGATTCCCCTATGAGGTGAAAAGGAATTACTTCCAGTAAAATCTGATAAAGCCTGATTTGTATGATTAGGTGCAAGAACAGCAGAGGACTGCAGAAGACTGTTGGGTGAGACGTGATTACTGGAAAAGGAATAATGTGAAGAAAACTGCTGTGAATTACTGACAGAACAAGAAGTCATATTTGGAGAAGGTCCATTAAAATTCCCTTCTTGGTGATTGCTACACTTGAGGAAGTGTACTGAAGGATTTGATGTTTGAGAAAATTGCTGCATTGAAAGAGACTGTTGCGACGTAGATGCATTCGTAATTTGTGATGGGTGGCTAACACTGACTCTGTGTGGACCAGAAACATTAACATCCATAAAATTTTTAGACTGGCTAAGAGAATTTTGCCCTGGGTTAAGACTGTTTCTGTTTTGCTGTGAGCGTAGTGAAGTGCACTGTGTTTGTTGTTCACTGGCCTGAAATAAGGCAAAGTCATGGTGTACCACAAAGCTTTTATTTGGATGCATAGGGTGAGAATGTCCTTGTTGGTGGAAAGGAGACCCATTTTGATTTGAAATGCTGGTAGCTGTCTGATGGCCCCACATTGGACTGCCATCTGCTACATCTGGAAACAAACCATTGGGTTGGTTTTGGGGATGGATTGGAGAACAATTAAATTGAGAGTGTGGAGATAACACATGTTCAGCTGGGCTACCAAAAGGCTGATTGACCTGGTGAAATTTCATTGAATCAAACTGATTTAACTGCTCATAATCAGTTATCTTCTGATGTGTTGGAGTACCTTGAACATGGTTGAGTGAGTCTATGTGCAAAGGTTCAAATTCTGCACCCAGGTTCAATTCATCGACTAGTGAAACAGGTCCTGGCTGTACAAATGCATCATCTGACAAACCTTCTAAGGTCTCACCAAAAAGATTGGCATCATCAAAAAAGTCCATCATTGGATCTGTCATCTTGAAAAATCCAGTGACGATCTGAGCTGTTCACTCCAAATGAAGTATATTCAGCTTCTCTGTAGTAGATACTATTGGATCATTTCCAAAGGTCATCAACTAATCCGAAACAGGTCAATGTTCATTATTGCTCTAGATAATGACATGTCATGAAGTGTCAGAATCCTAGGAAAATAAGAAAAAGCAATCAAAGTTTAATGATGAGTATTCATTAAAGTTCTACAAAGTTTATAAATGATTTTAAAAACCTACAATCTCAGTGTACAGTATTTTTTATAGAATAATTCATTGCAAAAAGCTCATTAATATTCCTTACAAGGAAAAAAAAATGCTGGTGCATGGGACATGACTATATGCATTTAAAAGTAATAATGCATATTACTTTCATTTTGAAGTTCATATATTTTGATAGAATGTAAACTTTGAGAATGGTATGTCAGACTTTCATGTAGACCATGAAATGGCCATCACTCCCTAGCATCACTCCCTAGCAGCCCTGGCATGCATAAAAAATGTATGTATTACACTTGAAAGCAATGTTAAGATAGCTGACATCAGACCTTCTCAGATTGGCCCAAATGAGATGAGTTAGCTATCTGGTCAGTTGACAGACCATGCAGACAGGTGATAGGTTGGGGATGTTCCCACATATTGCTACCATGGTCCCCTTGCCCACCCCCATGGAAGATGAGCCTTCCTAAGAACCAACTGATTTAGATATCCATGTAGCAAAAGCAAGCACCTTCCTGTTAATAGTCATATTCATTACTCTGTCCCTAAGTCTCCCCCCTTGTCCCAGTAGATCATTTGGAATACAAATATTGCTTACTTACTAAACTGTGCAAATAAATGTGTGGTGACAATCAAACTAAGGCAAAAATAAACAGTAGCAGCTTGAGCTAAGTAATAAATTAGTCTTATGATAGTCTTAAGAGGAAAAAATGATTACATTTATGTAAATATATGTATATATATACACACACATACACGCTACTTCTGTGTGGAAAGGATCTAATGGGTTACTCATTAACATGAAATGGCTAGCTAATTTTCTTCTAGGCCTGTATTATTCCAAACATTTTTTCATAAAGGCAATTTATAGCTCTGCCCTACTGTCTTGCACAGAGAACCACAAATGGAGGTTCCTGCTCCTCTACATATTAGTTTATTTAAAAATTAGTAAAGGCCAGGGGCGCCTGGGCGGCTCAGTTGGTTAAGTGTCCAACTCTTGCTCTCGGCTCAGATCATGATCGCATGGCTTCATGGGTTCAAGCCCCACTGGCAGTGCGGAGGCCGCTTGGGATTCTCTCCCTTACTTGCGCTATCTCTGTCTCTCTCAAAAAAAGAAAGAAACTTAAAAAAAAAATTAGCAAAGGCCTAAGAAACTTTTCCAGAACTTCTATTTTGGGAGGTCCATATTAGGAAATACAAATTTCCTAAATAAATGTTCGCTATTTTAATGTAGAAATACTTTTGAAAAATTCTGAAAAGTAAAACCTACCAAAGTCTATATTAATTGTAATTAGAAATTGACTCATTGTTAAGCACAATGGTATCCAAGTGCTTTAACAAATATATGATTTTAGAAGTGAAATACAGAAAAAAATTATTTTTCTTGATTTTATAATTGTGAGATGGAACAGATGAAGGGCTATGTGGTCTGCAATGAACAAAGCCATTAGAAAAATATAAGGTAGGTTAAATCACTTCTCTGGAGCATATCTTATTTTCAGCTTCAGACTCCAGACTAGGGAACTTTTATGTATACCTAAGTCATTAATCAGGAAATCCATGTCTTATGCTTTTATATGGATGTATGATTATCAAGAGGAACATAAAATGAGATACAATGAAAGTTACCAAATCCAATACATCATCAAATATGAGATACATCATTACCTGATATAACATGAAGAAAAAAAAATGCCGTCAATTAAACTATGGCACTATACCACTTCACATTTTTATTTTATAATGAACGAAATGACCTTTTTAAAGGTTTTTAGACTTAGTCTTATTCCAAAGGATCTGACAATTTCTTCTGCCTTGAGGTACTCTGCTTGGTCCATAAAGCACTTGATTGTTGCTCTGTAAGTAAATGTGGAATTGCTGTCATTTCTTCAACAAATATTTGCTTCACTAATATTAAATTTATGCTCTGCTACTCTGTTTCTGTGCCTCTCTATGTAATCAATGCCTTTTTGGTTAAATACTGAAAAACAGAGTATATTTGTAAAGATATTTTAAATAACAAACACATGTGGTACTATTGAACGTAGCCCAACTGAAGCGATGGCAAGATAAAGAACCATGACTAACTTTGTGTACACACAGACAACGACTCCATGACAGCCACCTGGGAAATACTGAGACACATCCCAATTTCAGAGATATTAAAAGGGGGAAAAAATATGCATCTTAGGATTAACTTCTTAAATAATGAGAATGTATTACTTCAAGAGTTCAGAACCCAGAACTATAAAAATCTACTGCCCAACTGAATGTTGACAGATATGACATTAGTTCATATAGTTCTATTTACTGTGATAACAGTGAACTTAAATATAAATAAATATAAAACATTATTAATTTATACAGATTTACTATTTGTTCTTAAAAAACAGTTCTTAAAAAAACATTTGTTCTTAAAAAAAACAGTTAAAGTATTTTTAGGAAACTGCTCTGGAAATAAATATGTATCAGAGCAGTAACAAAACAGTCCATACAGGAAAGAACTGGTACAGTCTTTGCAATTTTGTACATGATGGTAAATTATGCTAAAGCAGAGTGTTTTCTACATTTATATAACCTGAAGCTTAACAAAAATATGGGAGAAGTAGACATTTTAATTAAGAAACCAAGTTTGGGGGCACCTGGGTGGCTCAGTCAGTTAAGCATCCAACTTCGGCTCAGGTCATGATCTCATGGTTCATGGGTTCGAGCCCCACATCAGGCTCTACCGTGACAGCTCAGAGCCTGGAGCCTGCTTTGGATTCTGTTTCTCCCTCTCTCTCTACCCCTCCCCTGCTCACGCTCTGTCTCTCTCTCTCTCTCTCTCAAAAATAAATAAAACAGGGGCGCCTGGGTGGCTCAGTCCGTTGAGCGTCCGACTTCAGCTCAGGTCATGATCTCATGGTCTGTGAGTTCGAGCCCCGCATTGGGCTCTGTGCTGACAGCTCAGAGCCTGGATCCTGCTTCGGATTCTGTGTCTCCCTCTCTCTCTGCCCCTCCCCCGCTCATGCTCTGTCTCTCTCTCTGTCAAAAATAAACATTAAAAAAAAAAAATTAAAAAAAAATAAATAAAACATTAAAAAAAAAAAGAACAAGTTTGCCATTTTCTCATCCAATAAACATTTATGGATAAACAACAACCTACACAAACTCGATGATAAGTAGTAATTGATACCTGAGGGAATTTAGACATGTAAATAGAACATTATCAGCACGTTACTTGTGCTTTGCTAAAAGTACATAAGAGGAACATCTAATAATGAAGAAAATGAACATAAACACCGATACTATACTAAGAAGATACAGATTCCATATGTGATAAGACATATGTAAGTAGTCGACCTTAGTTATAAAAACTGAGACTGAAGGTGAACTATGAAAAAATGCACAAAAAATCTAATAAAGCCATGTTTTCTGATTTGAACAGTTTATTCTACAATTGACACAAGGCTCATTTAAGTTCTTAAGATCTAGTGTTGTAATTTATTCTGTAAATGTACCATTTTCTAACTTTATGAAAATATCACATCAAGCTTGTTTTAACTTGTTGTTTAATTAGGCAAATATTTATGGACTGTCTATTATATCCAAAGCAACTTTGTAGAAACTGCAAAAGTTTCTGCCCTCAGGAAGTTCAGAATTTAAATGGAGTAAAAAGGGGGGAATGGCATGAGAAAAACACAGTACATATTGAATAAAATATGGTAATTGTGTCCTAAGAGAGGCACAGGTTCATCGAGAAGATAATTTATAAAAATAACATTTTTGGCAAGTTATTCAGGAAAAACTTCTGGGAACAGTTAGCATTTGAAGAAGTCTTATTAGAAAAGGACTGGAAGGGAAGGTCAAAGAATTCAGGAATAAAGAAATAGCATGAAGGAAGTAAGTACAGTATGACCATTGCAGAGGGTATATACAAAGGAAGAAAAGTAGAAAATAAAGGCAGAAATGTAAGTTGGGAGTACTGCTGTAGGGGGCCTTATGGATTAAGTACATTAAAAGAATACATTTGGGGGACAGAATTCTTCTAAGGTTGAGACAAGTATTTAGAATCAAAATAAAATTACTTCTCTATCTTCATTTCTATATTTACTGGATGCCAATGACCTGAGGATCAAACAAAACGGATTCAAACATCAAAAGGACAGAATCCCTGCCTTCACAAAGTTCATAATCCAGAGGGGAAGAAAACACATAAACACATAGTGATATATGCCTTAGCAGAGATGTATACACAGCACTATGTTATGGTGGCACAGATTAGATCGCAGTTAATTATTTCTGGAGAAGATCGGCAAAGGCATAGAGATGAGCTAACACTTCAACTGGGCCTTAAGAGTAAAAACAAAATCATTGAATATGTGTTCTGAAACAGGATTTATGTATATAAACATACTTCAATTGTAAGTTGACTTCCTCAATATCTAACAGTTGCTTTCTTTCCAAGACATCTCTGTATTCTCCAAATAAATCTCTCAATATTTTTCTACTAAATGAATTAGTCTTCCCAGTAAATTCTACACACTAAGAGTCTCATTCCATTTAATACTAAGAGCACTGATCCCTACCAAATTATTCGTTTTCTATTAGTCATCTCTTCAGCATTTCTATACATTAAATTTGTGCTACATTAATTTTTACTTTGTTTATGAGCTACTCATAGCTATTTCAAATTTATATTTGGAGAAAATTCAGCTTCAGAATCACCTGATTCAACTGTCTAGTAACCTGTGCATACTACAAATAACACTCCATTATAAATCTGTATTATATTTCTTTTTATTTTCTCTCCACTTGACTATATACCCTCGGGAAAAAAAAAGGAACACCTTTATCATCCTCGTATCCTTAGTATGTTGCCTAGCTTAGTAGGCACACAATAAATTTTTGCTGAATCAGTGGATGACTGCATAAGAATTAGAAAGAACATGATACCTAAAACGAAACATAGACCAGAGTCCTGCCTCTTCCACTTCCTAGCTGTATGATTTTGAGAAGATCACATACTATTTGTTTTCATCTGTAAAAAAAAAAAAAAACAACAAAAAACAAACCCAAAAAACAGAAAACAAATAACACATAACAACACAAACTATTAACTACAGTCCTGTCTGCCTCAAAGGTGAATTATAAAGTACTGTATTAAATAAAGGAAGCGGTAACCCCTATTAAAATAGGAAACAGGTGTTTTACAATCCTTTCACTCTCTTGCATTATTCCTAAAACTGGCAAGGACACAGTGGAAACACTACAAGAAATGCCCAGAGGTAAAGGAGGACTTAGCATTTAGAGAACTACTCAATAGTGTAGTGTGGCCAGAGCATACTACTAGCCAAAACAGAGATGTTGAGAGGCAAGCAGAGGTCAGATATCTAAGGCTTTAAATTAGCCATGTTAAGAAATCTGGACTTTATCCTAGAGGCAATAGGGAGCTATTTCACTGTTCAAAATTTCTCTGGCCTAACACTTGATTAACTTTTTTACTGTGGTAAAATTTGAAGTTATTTTTGGATAGCAAATAGCAACTCTCTCAATAACAGTGACCAAAACACTTAAGTTGTACCCAGAAATATTTATCTGTCATTTTAAAGAATATCTTTACTTGGCAAAATAAAAAGCTGGCAAACTTCAACACCATTTCTTTATTAAAAAAAAAAAAAAAAAAAAAAGATCTATTAACTTCTAGAACAGTTCCTGTTAAGGAAACTACTTGAATATCTGTTAAAAATGTCTTTAGAAGTTCAATTTTCCTCCTGCCTTCCTAGGATTGTTTAAAACAAACCTAATTATGACAACCTTCAAATTCTTGAAGACTTATGTCTCCCCTACAGCTTCTCTTTTCAAAGCTATCAGCAAAAATTTTTCCAGCTTATTGAAATGTGAAAAATCCTATATAAAAAATAAAGAGATACTAGAAAATACCCTCAGATGAATAAAAATGAAAACACAAGCAAAAGTTATGATGCAGCAAAAGCAATGGTCTAAGGGAAATTTATACTTGTAAACAACCGCATTAAAAAAAAATCTCAAATCGATAACCTAACTGTACACCTTAAAAAAATAACCAAACTTGGGACACCTCGGTGGCTCAGTAGGTTGAGCACCTGACTTTGGCTCAGGTCATGATCCTGAGGTTTGTGGGTTTGAGCCCCGCCTCGGGATCTCTGCTAACACCTAGGAGGCTGGAGCCTGCTTTGGATTCGATGTCTCCCTCTCTCTCTGCCTCTCCCCCGCTCACACTCTGTCTCTCAAAAATAGACATTAAAAAAAATTTTTTTTTTAAAGCAATAAGCAAACTAAACACAAAGGCAGCAGAAAGAAATAATAGAGCGGAGATAAATGAAATAAAGAAGAGAAAAACAAAAGAGGAAAATCAATTAAATTTAACATTAGTTCTCTGAAAAGATCAACAAAATTGACAAGAAGATCCCAATTACTAAAAACAGAAACAAGAGAGGATATTACATATAAGACTATAGAAGGACTGTATAAGTCCTTTTTATATAAGAATAAGTCCTTTTTAAATAAGAATAATATGAACAGTACACACCAATAAATTGGATAAACTTAGATGAAATGAACAAATTACATGTCATGTAAACTACAAAAATTGACTCAAAAAGAAACTGAAAATCTAAATAGACCTATAACAAGTAAGATTGAATCTGTAATCAAAAACTTCCCAAACTTCCCTGGACAAAAGTCCAGGACCAGATGGCTTTAATAATGAACTCTACCAAATACTTAAAGAATTGACACCACCAATTCTTCTCAACTTGTTCCACAAAAATAAAAAGGTAGAAGTACTTTCTAACTCATTTTGTGAGGCCAACATTATGCCTGATAATGAAGCCAAAGACATCACAAGGCAAAAAACTCAAAACCAAAAAACAAGACACTAAAGACTAATATCTCTTATAAACATAGATGGAGAAATTGTCAACAAAATATTAGCAGACCAAATCCCACAGCATTTTATACATATATGTACATATATGGTGTATTATATGAAAAAGTGAGAATTATCCTACACATGTAAAGGTAATTAACATACAAAAGTCAATCGATATAATACACTGCACGAATAGAAAGAAGGTAAAAGAACATCATCATATCAATTGATGCAAAAAAAGCATATGACAAAATCTACTACCCTTCCAGCACCCTTTCATTATAAAAACACTTAATAAAATAGGAATAGAAAGGAATTTCTTCAATATGATAAAGGCCCTATATAAACAACTTAACACCTAACATCAAACTCAACAGTAACAGAATGAAAGCTTTTGTCCCCAAATCAGGAACAAGACAAGGATGCCCACTTTCACTACTTGTATTCAACGTAGACTGAAGGATCTAGCCAGAGAAAACAGGCAAGAAAGTAAAAGAAAAGCCATCTGAATTAGAAAGGAAAAGGTAGAATTATCTCTGTTCACAGATTACATGATCTTGTATGTGTGTAGAAAACATACACACAAACTGTTAGAGCTAATAAACAAATTCAGCAAAATTGTAGGATACAAATCTATGCAGAAAAACCAGTTGTAGTTCTGTGAGACAGTAATCAACACTATGTAAAGGAAATAAAACAATTCCATTGGAGGACCTGTCTGGATCAGTTGGTAGAGTGTGTGACTCTTGACCTAAGGATTGTGAGCCTAAGTCCCACATTGGGTGTAAATAAAATAGAAAGAAAGAAAGAAAGAAAGAAAAAAAGAAAGAAAGAAAGAAAGAAAGAGGAAATTATTAAACATAGAGATTACTTAAAAATAAAATAGAAAGGGAAAGAAAGGAAGAAAGAAAACAATTCCATTTACAATAGCATTAGAAAATAAGATACTTAGGAATAAATTTAATGAAAGACATGTAAGATGTGTACACTGAAGACTATACATTGTTTTGAAGACAAAACACTGCTGAAAGGAATGAAGGTAGATCTAAATAAATGGAAAAACATCCTGTGTACATGGACTGGAAGACTTAATATTGTTGAGACGACATTAATATCCAAAGCAATCTACACATTCAATGCAATTTCTATCAAAATTCCAATGACTTTTTGCATATACAAAAAAACTCATCCTAAAATTCATATGGAATTTCAAGGGACCCAGAAGAGCCAAAACAATATTGAAAAAGAACAAAGTTGGAAGACCCACACTTCCCACTTTCAAAACTTACCACAAAACTACAGTAATCAAAACATGTGGTATTGGCATAAGGATAGACAATATAGACTGACGGAATAGTAGGGAAAATCCAAAAATAAACCTTCACATGGTCAACTGATTTTTGACAAGAATGCCAAGAACATTCAATGGGGAAAAAATAATCTCTTCTACAACTGATGTTGGGAAAACTGAAGAGCCACGTGCAAAGGAATAAAGCTGAACTCTTACCTTACACCATAAAAAAAATTAACTGAAATATATCAAAGATCTAAATTTAAGAGCTAAAACTGTAACACTATTAGAAGAAACCATAGGGGCAAATCTTCATGACTTTGGATTAGCAATGGTTTCTTTAATATCAAAAGCACAGGTAATAAAAGAAGAAAAAAAAAGATAAATTGAACTTCATAAAAATTAAAAACTTGTGCACCAAAGAATACTATCAACAGAGTAAAAAGACAACCCACAGAACGGGAGAAAATATTTGCAAATCATATATCTGATAAAAGTTTAATATCTAGAATTTATTATTTCTAAAAAAAAATTTTTTTTAACGTTTATTTTTATTTTTGAGACAGAGAGAGAGCATGAACGGGGGAGGGTTAGAGAGAGGGAGACACAGAATCTGAAACAGGCTCCAGGCTCTGAGCTGTCAGCACAGAGCCCGACGCAGGGCTCGAACTCACAGACCGCAAGATCATGACCTGAGCCAAAGTCGGCCGCTTAACCGACTAAGCCACCCAGGCACCCCAATAGCTAGAATTTATAAAGAACTCCCAAAAACTCACTACTATACTCAACCCAATTTTAAAATGGACAAAGGACTTCAATAAACATTTATCCAAAGAAGATATAGGAATGCCCAATTAACAGAGATACTCAACATCAGTCATTAGGAGAACGCAAATCAAAATCACAATAAGATTTCACTTCACAACTACTAGGAATATTATTTTAAAAATGAAAAGTAACAAGTGTTTGAAAAGATGTGGGCAAGTTGGAATACTCCTACATTGCCATTAGTAATGTAAAATGGCACAGCCACTATGAAAAAGTGTGGTTGTTCCTTAAAAAGTTAAAGAATTACCATATAACCCAGGAATTCTACTTCTAGATATAAACTATACACCCCAAAGAATTAGAAACAGAGACCCAAATGTTTATATGCAAACGTTCATAGCGGCATTATTCACAACAGCCAAAAGTTGAAAACAGTCCAAGTATCCATCAACAGATGAATGAACAAAATCTGGTACATACCTAAAATGGAATGTTATCCAACCATAAAAAGGGGATAGAGTTCTGATACCTGCTACAATGTGGATGAACCTAGAAAACATTATGCTAAGTATAATAAGTAGACACAAAAGGGAAAATATTATATGATTCCACTATACAAAATATTTAGAATATGTGGAATAGGCAAATTCATAAAGATAAAAGGATTAGAGATTACCAGAGGCTAGGGAGAGGGAAAAATAAGAAGTTATCTCTTAATGAGTAGTTTCTGTTTAGGGAGGTAGGGAAGAAAGGGAAGACAGTAGTGAAGGTTACACAATATTGTCAGTGGAAATAATGCCACTGAATTTTACACATAACACATTAAAAATTTAATTTAAATTTAAAAACATTTTTTATTTAAGGGTAACTGGGTGGCTCAGTTGGTTAAAGGACCAACTCTTGATTTCGGGGCATGGTTGTGAGATAGAGCCCTGCGTCAGGCTCTGCACTGACGGCGAAGAGCCTGCTTGAGATTCTCTCTCTCCCTCTTTCTGCACCTCCTCTGCTCACTCATTCTTGCAAAATAAACTTTTAAAAATATTAAAAACAATTTTATTACGTTTCTTTATTTTTGAGAGGCAGGGAGAGACAGAGCGCAAGGGGGGAGGGGCAGAGAGAGAGGGAGACACAGAACCAGAAGCAGGCTCCAGGCTCTGAGCCCGATGCGGGACTCGTGAACTGTGAGATCATAACCTGAGCCGAAGTCGGACGCTCAACCGACTGAGCCACCCAGACACCCCTTAAAAAATATTTTTAATTAAAAAAGCCAGACATGTTTTTTCCTCAAGGCTTTGCACTTGCTATGTACAGTCTTTTTTCATTTCATCCAGTTCTTTCCTCAAAAGTAACTTTCTCACTGAGGCCCTTCTTGACCACCCTATCTAAAATGTCACCATTTCCAGAGCCTGGGTGGCTCAGTTGGTTAAGCGCTTACTCTTGATTTTGGCTCAGGTCCCGATCTCACAGCTAGTGGGTTTGAGCCCTGTATTAGGCTCCATGCTGACGGTGCAAAGCCTGCTTTGGATTCTCTGTCTCCCTCTCTTTCTG
Source organism: Panthera leo (assembly GCF_018350215.1). Lineage (NCBI taxonomy): Eukaryota > Metazoa > Chordata > Mammalia > Carnivora > Felidae > Panthera > Panthera leo. Next base: position 30,685,210 of record NC_056693.1, on the reverse strand, counting down.
CCCCTACCCCCCCAACCCCCTGCCCGCCACTCACTCTCTATCTCTCTCTCAAAATAAATAAACATTAAAAATAAATAAATGAAATGTCCCCATTTCCTGTCCAATACGGGATATTCCCCTTCCCTGCTTTATTTTTCTACCTTAGCACTGGCTAACATTCTATATATTTTACGTATTTATCATGTTTAAAGCTTATGCTTCCCATAAAATGTAAGTTCTACGTCAAAAATTTTTATATGATGTATCCCTAGTACTTATTATATAAGTATATAATAAGTATATAAAATATAGTAAGTAGTCAATAAATACTCATGGAATGGACCAATTTTTCTTTTTGGTTGGGGAGAGGGAATGCTACATAAGGCAGAAATTGTTTTTGTTCTTTTAAAAAATCTTACATGAAAGTTTTTTTTTTAAAAATGGCAACACTGATTACCTGGACATTGGAGTTTATGGTCCATGTAAAAAATATTTTTTATTTTTAATTACGGTAAAACATATATAAGCAAAAAACTTACAACCTTAATTAACCATTTTTTAGGGGTACAATTCAGAACCTTTTAACACATATTCACATTGTGCACACACTCTTTTTCATCTTGCAAATTTGAAACCATGCATCCATTAAACAATTCCTCATTTCTCCCTCCCCACATCCCTGGCAACCACCATTCTACTTTCTCTTTCTAGGAATTTGACTATTCTAGATACCTGACATAAGTGGAACCATACAGTATTTGCATGTGACTGGGTTATTTCACTTAGCCTAATCTCCTCAAGATTCATCCATTTTGTAGTATGTGTCAGAATTGCCCTTCTTTTAAAGGCTGAATAATATTCCAGTGCATGTGTATTATGGCCTATTGTTTATTGCCCACCCTCCCCCCCCCAAGTATTTCTCAAGTTCTTTTTGAATAAGAAGCATGACATGCTGTAGAATCTACCCTTTGGTAGTATGTTCAGCTTTTTTTACATGGGAAGTGCAGTAATAAAAGACATCTGGATAGCAAATCACAAACTGTGACCCAATTTTCAGCCCTCAAATGGTTAGAAAACTTCTACCCAAGGAGCACCTGGGGGTGGCTCAGTCGGTTGAGTGTCTGACTTTGGCTCAGGTCATGATCTCACAGTTCTTGGGTTAAAGCCGAGTCGGGCTCTGTGCTGACAGCCTAGAGCCTGCTGCAGATTCTGTCTCTCTGTCTCTGTCTCTCAAAAATAAATAAATTTTTAAAAATAAAAGAAAATAAAAAAAGAAAACTTCTACCCAAAGTACTCTGAAACTAATTCTTTAATATGGATATTAAGTATGTCTCTTCTTAATTTACCTAACAGTTACTTATAAGCCTACACAGACATTTTCAAAGTAGGCTAACAGGATCCAAAAGAAAAAATTCATTACCCCGAACTATAGACTAAAACCTATTAGTATTATTTGTTTTTCCCTTATCAGGAGACCAAAATTCTAATCTCTGACAGTAACTGAATGTGTGACAACACAGTTAGCCCTCTGGACTTCAGTTTCCTCATCAATGACAGGTTTCGATAAGATGCCTGTGAAGGTATCTTATAACTCAACATTGTATACTGTAGTTTACTTTCCATTCACATATTCAAAAGTTATAAAAATTCTATAGACTTCCAAGAAAGAAATTTTTAAAAAATTACCCCAAACTAGAGATGTAAGCTCCATCAGGAAAAAAAGCTTAAAATTCTCATCAAGGAAAAAAAGCAAGGAAGACTTAAAGTGGTGGGGCCCCATATTCTAAAATAAAAACTTACTGAAATTAAATTTTTAAAAGTTTTTAATTTTAAAAAGACCATGCTTTTTCCTCCTCTTGAAGACATCAATTATTACCTTCTATGTGTAAAATTCCTTTAAAAATTTATGTGAAAGACAGTCATTCTATTAAGTTGTAGAAATATCCTCATCTTTTAATTTTTCAGGCTAATATGACCGTAACTTATAACAACAAGAGAATTAGCAAAACTTAGAACCCAACAAAAATATACACCAATTTGAAAGTTATCCAGAAGGACATCCTTCTAAATTATTTTCAACAGCTAACTAACAATTAAATCCTGAGGTTGTTCTATTAATGTACAATACACAAAATCATGAAAGAAGCCCATAGAATAAAAGACTTTAATGTCATATATGCCAATCTCTGTATTTGTTTATACTGTTCTATTAAATCCCATCCTTAACTCTGCTGTATGTATCATCAACATGTTTTGGATTAATCTCACTGCAATATATCTAACTTCAACTGTTTAATAATAAAATAGATCCACTAGTCAATTAGGACCATATGTGGCAAAGGTAAGTCAGCAGCAAATGTAGAGCTGAAGGACCCCAAGGTTTCCAACTGCCATCTCTCTAAACTGCATAACCTTGAGCAGTTCTTGGAACCTCTCAGTCTGTTTCCCTTAGGTGATCATCTACTTGACAGGGTTATTCCAGAGTTCAGAAGAACAAATCCAAAGTCCCAAAACATGGTAAATGCTCGACAGATATGTATTTCCCTCTCACTGACCTGCAGAACTAAGAACTGATGACGCTACATTAATTTGCTCGAAAACTGCTAAGATCCAAGCCTGTTATATCTGATTGTACTTAGTTTCCAAATGATTTAAAAAATATTTATACAAATCAACAGTATTATCATATGCCTATATCTGCCTTCGCCCTAACATATATACTTGTTCTTTTTATTCTCTTCCTAAAGATATCAATGCCCCTCCACCCTTATTTGCTTCTCTTCTCCCATAGGTAATCCACGCTCAACCATGTTGAAATGTTGGCCTGAATTCAACTTTCTCCTATCTCCATTAATATGTACAAGAAGTTCTCTACACCTACAACACTGACCCCCACCTCCCACCTTCCTCCACTTGATAAGTAATGTCTTTTAGATTAAACTCAAGTTCTACTATTTCTAGGAAGCCTGTATGTAAATGTACGTGTACACACGCACACTCTCTCTTTCTCTCTCTCTCTCCTCGAACTGGTAAGCACTCATTTTCCCATAACTTACACACCGTATTACTGTTCTGGGTCTAGTACACCTAGAATGTCTACTTTAGAAGGTCTAATTTAGTAAGTCTGTCTTGTCTACTAAAGACGAATGCAGAGATTAGTTCTTATTCATCTTTATATCCCTAGCATCTACCACACAATTCCTGGCACACAGTAAATACTCAAATGCTTTCAAGTATTCAATAATGTCATAACATAAAACAAAACTCATCAACCCTTAATAGTTACTCCAAAGCTGAGATTCAAAACCATTCTTTTAAGCAACAACATATCATTTTTTATGGCCTTAAGAAGCTCGCACTGAACTGTCCACTTAAAAATGTTTAAAATAGTATATTTTATGTTATGTATATTTTAGCATAAAAAATGCCTCAGTGATCCAATTTAAAGTTTAATTCTCAGGGCGCCTGGGTGGCTCAGTCGGTTAAGCAGCCGACTTCGGCTCAGGTCATGATCTCATGGTTCGTGAGTTCGAGCCCCACGTCAGGCTCTGTGCTGACAGCTCAGAACGTGGAGCCTGCTTTGATTCTGTGTCTCCTTCTCTCTCTGCCCTTCTGCCTCTGGAGCTCTGTCTCTGTCTCTCTCTCTCAAAAATAAATAAACATTAAAAAAAATTTAAAAAAAAATAAAATAAAGTTTAATTCCCAATTATCCCTCAAAGAATCCTATTTTCATTGAGAAGTGATTCTACAAAGGGTTCTGTATAGCACAGCAGTTAAAGTACGGGCTCTGAAAATAAGACTAGTGAAAGCATGAAATCTTGGCTTTATCATTTACTAGCTGTGTAATCTTAGGCAAATCACATAATCATTTTGAAGCTCAGTTTCTTCACCTGTAAAATGGGGATACTAATAGTACTATCTCATAGAACTATTGTATAATAATCCACATAAAACACTGTAAACAGTTTGCAATCTGTGCTCTTTAGGGCACTGGGTAATCTTTAGTCACTGAAAGTAAGAGATTGGACCTCCCTCTCCCCCACTACCCCACCAATAAAAGATTTCACCCTGAGTATTCTGTTTTTATGTATCTTACAGATTGAGCTTTCTAGTAGGATTTTTAAAAAACAAGGGATTCAGGGGCACCTGATTGGCTCAGTTGGTAGAGCATGGAGTCTTGATCTCAAGGTTGTAAATTTGAGCCCCACATTGGGTGTAGAGATTACTTAAAAATAAAATCTTAAAAAAAAGGGGGGGGGGGGACTCCTTGCTTTAAAAGACCTGAAAATCAGTAATGTAGATAGCATTCATTTTAATGTTTATGTTAACATCTCCGTCTGCAGATAATGAATTACTAAATTCAATTACTTACTTTATTGGCATTCACACTTAATTTAGTCTTGCTTTGCATCTTACAGAAAGGGAAATCTTTGAAACATAATCTCATCTCTACTCTTGGTAAAAGGTGACTGAGGATAATTCGGGGCTGATATTGAAAACAGATTATAAATTTCCCGGATGCCACGGAGTCAAGTCAAGTTGTTTAACTGAAGTCGTCCTAAACATCAATCATATCCCTAATCAAATTAAGCATAAATATGTATTATAAAGCCAAATAAATTTCATTTAATATCAAAAACAGGAAATTGACTTAAACGCACAACTTTCTAAAGTTTAAAAGACACTAAAAATTGAGACCCAAGTTGATTATTATCACCTAATTTGCAGGGTTGTTGCATGGTTTAGAAATACATTCAAAGTTCCTAAAATATAGTAGGCACATAGTAGATGCAGCTTTCCCTCTGATACCTGTCAACTCGTTTCTGATTTCCCAAGAGTCAAACTCTCCCATGACCATTAAGCTTCTCCACACCTACTCAGATTCTTCGCTAATAATCTCTCATGCTGTCCCCCTCATCTTCAATATTCTCATGACCATTTGCTCAACCCACCATACTATATTAACACCACTGTAATTTGACCTCTAGATCTCAGTCCAATTCAATCCAATTAATATTTTGCATATTTATAGTATTTATTATATGCCTGGTACAGTTCTAATACCAACCTGTACCTTCGGTATGGTCCATGCTTTCTTTTGCTCAGAAATGTCTAGATTCATTTCCCTATGCTTCTAGGCCATCTCTATGTTTTCTCTCCCCAAGCCTTCAACTGGAACTTCCCCAATCTCACCCAAGGATAATTTTGCCTCTTCTTTAGTCTTCGGAGGTTTTCCAGTTGAAACTCACCAATCATCTTTTCAGAAGCATGTATCTTTCTTTGCATCTGGTCTTTTTCTTCTAGTGATTCTCAGAAGAGGAAGTATGACTGACTCTTTTCCAAAGAGTCAGTAAACCTTTCACCTCTTATTACCATTCCAACTAGCTTTTAAGCAACTTATACCCACATACATTTCAACTCTGTTTAGGATCTTTAATCATCCCCTTTCAATTACCTGCTTCCTTTTTAACTCAGCAGTGGGTCTCCAGACCTACCTTAACAAAAAGGTACAAACAAAATCATCTCATGTCTATCCTTCCTTCTGTTCAGTGACAAATATTGAGAATAGGTGATCCACTGCCTCCATTTTCCAAATACCCACTTACCTGTTAACCTCTTGTATTTTAGTCTCTGCTCCCATAAAAATACTGCAACTATACTTTGAAGGGCGACTAATAAGTTCCTAGACAAATCCAAATGTTCTCTCAATCCCTCTGACCACGAGGAAACACTTGCTACCACTAACCAAGTGACAGAAGCTAACCTCAAAAACGCAACCTTCTATAAGAAGCCTCCAATCATCCATGCGTCTGCATCTATCATATACTATTTAGGCACCAAATGCTCAAAGAACAAGGCCCGTGACTTATTCATCCATGGTACCAGCTATGACCCTGCTTGGCCCATAACAAAAGCTGTTTAAATGTTTTCTGAACTCAGTTCAAGTAACCCCTCTGCCTTCTGGAAATTATTTCAGCTTCTATGACACACACTATCTTGGATTTCCTTTCTTATAGCTTCCCTTGCCTTTCTGATTCATTTAAGGTAGTGTAATAGACTTAAGTTTCTATGCAGTCACTTTATTTCTATCAAATCCACTTAGCATTTCGAATTTAGTCAAATGTTGACACATCTTCGTCAACATGTCTTCTAAAATGCGATTTCACATTCAAATCCTTCAGAAATTCAATTCCATTTTTTTTTTGGAATACTATAAATTATATAAAATGTTTTTCTTACTACTGATATAAAATAAAGATATAAAACTCAATTTCCCACTACTTTAATGAGACGATATAGCATCTCATTGCCTTCCTTGAAGTATCTGACCACAAGCATACCAAGGAAGCAATAGCTGGGGTCCCTATTTACCTAATGATGCATGTCCCTGTTAGTAGCACTTTGAGCTTTGGTCATTCCTGACACAACACCCAGCATTCGTCTCAGGAATAATACACAACCTTATAATACTTTCCCTCCTCCTTCCCCAGGGCCATCTTTCAAAGTATCACGTACATTTCACCTAATAGTTACCAAATTCACTTTGACCAAAAGTTCTTTCCCATTTCCTTCAAGATTTCTTTAAGTTATAGACACATGTTATTTTTTCATTCTTTCCAAACGATATCCCCTAAAATGCTGTACTATTCACTGTATTTCACAACCAAATATTTTTAAGGATCAAGAAAAGACACTGTTTAAGATAAAACAAAATTTGGGGTACTTGGGTGGCTCTGTCGGTTAAGCGTCCAACTTTGGCTCAGGTCATGATCTCACAGTTCGTGGGTTCGAGCCCCGCATCGGGCTCTGTGCTGATAGCTCAGAGCCTGGAGCCTGCTTCGGATTCTGTGTCTCCCTCTCTCTCTGCCCCTCCCCAGCTCACACTCTGTCGTCTCTCCCTCTCTCAAAAATAAATAAACATTAAAAAAAAAATTTGGAAAAAAAATTTATGCAAAATATATGAAACTTAATCATTATCCTAACACTTTTTCCCTCTTCTTATAAAAGAATAAGATATATTAGAAGTTATTTTTCAGAAGTTATTTGACTATAACTTTGAAAACAAAAAACTATGTTTTGTTTGAATATGCTGTAATCCAACAGGCACACCATAGGTGCTCATTTGTGGACTGAAAATCTTTAGATTTGCTCTTTCATATTTCTTTATACTATGTCTCATTTAGGTAGAAATAGCTATTCATCACCAAATATCCACCATTGGAGATTTTTTAAAAATAGCACAAGATTTTTCAAATACCATGTAATAGTATTTTAATCAAACCACATAACTGAATATAAAGTAACTGGCATTCTCATACACTGCTAAAAGGAGTATAAACTGGAACAACAAATCTGGAAAATGATACGGCTTTATTGGTAGAGTTGAATATATGCATACCCATGACCAGCTTTTCCACTTCTAGAAATATATACGCCACAGAAATGTGTGCATATGTGTGCCCACCAAAAGGCATGTACAGAAATGTTCGTATCAGTATTATTCATAACAGTTCCAAACTGAAAACATGTCCATCATACATTAGAATCAATAGCAATGAGAATGAATGAACTACTTCTGCACAGAAAAACACAAATTAGTTTCAGACATAATATTAAGCAAAAAAACACATACCATGTGATTTCACTTACATAAAGCTCAAAAACAGCCAAAACTACTCTTTGGTTTTAGGAGTCAGCATGGCAGTTACCTCTGGGAGGCTGAAAGAGGGTGATAACTGGAAGGGAGTAAGAGAGGAGCTTCTGGAGTGCCCATAACATTCTATTCCTTGACCTGGGTAGTGGTCACAGAGATGTGTTTACTTTGTAATAAATCATAAAGCTATAAACTTATGACTTATACAGGTTTCTGAATGTCATAACTTATCAAAAAATAAAAATAAAAAACCTAACGGAAACAAGATGAAACATAAGTATTTGTGTCATTATTTAGAGTACATGTCATTCAAAACAATATTGGTAAGCAAATATAGGATGGTCTCTGCAAGGACTCAAGTAAACTTTGTATACTACTGATTTTAACATGTGCTCACCAGATTAGAACTAAGTGTAGTCAGTGAATTCACTAACTTAAGCAACCTCTGAAATAAAATATTCCTTAATACTAGAAACCTCAGGCAACTCAGTTTATCTGGAGCTCAATTTCTTCATCGATAAAACAGACTGAATCAGTACACCAAATCTATAATCTTTAATTTCTAGGTTTGTTTTAGGTAAAGCTGTCCAGCTCCTTGACTGGAAGAAAAAATGTTAATGAATAAATATTTAATCGCCTAAAGATAAACACTGGAAAGATAACTACAAAATACATAAATATATGGAATTCCAGTTAATTCCATGAAAAAGTACCTTTTATTCAGTGTGTAAAAAGCACAAAATTTTAAGATAAAACAAAATTTATGTAAAATATATGAAACCTAACCATTATCTGAACCATTTTTTCCTTCTTCTTATATAAGAATAAGATATATTAGCAGTTATCTTTCAGAAGCATAGCCATTGATTTCTAAGAGAATAAAATTCAATATACTTTATACTGCTGCTGCTTAGTCAAGTAAACTAAACTGAAATAACCACTGAACAAGAAAAATGATCTTTATTTTTCCCTTCAGATTTCAAACTGTGTCCCTTGGAGGCAATAACAATATTTAAAATTGCTGGTTAAAAAAAGTTTTAAGGGCGCCTGGGTGGCTCAGTCAGTTAAGCGTCTGACTTCGGCTCATGTCATGATCTCATGGTTTGCAGGTTCAAGCTCCACATAGGGCTCTGTGCCAACAGCTCAGAGCCTGGAGCCTGCTTTGGATTCTGTGTCTCCCTCTCTCTCCCTGCCCCTCCCCACCTCACGCTCTGTCTCTCTCTCAAAAATAAACATTAAAAAAAAATCTTTTTTAAGTTTTAAAGTTTTTTTTTTAAAAAACTTACTATTTGCTTAGTTAGTAATGACAAATTATAAGAAATATCACCATCTACAGTTATTTGATAAATAATAGCTCCTAATGGCCTGCACTTAGGATTTTTACTCATAAGCACCAGAAGCCTCATTAAAAATGATTAATATCAGACTGCCTACAAGCTAATAACTTTAAAGAGTGCAACTTTCTTGAGAACATCAAGATTACAAGACTTGTATTCTGTGCCATCACCCAAATAATATCGAAACCCATCTGATACTACATTCAGGTTAATTTTTTTTCTCAAACCTTCTTATCTAATATAGTCTGTATTATTATATGTTACAAAGAACTGTATTAAATCTTTTTTCACAAATCAACTTTCAAAAACTAAAGTGTATTGTTAAAAATTAAGATCATTTCAAGTTCCTAATTCTTCTAACATAAATATGAAGCTTGCTTTTTCTTCTCAACATACACGCTAAGAGTACGGTGATGGTGTGGTGTTGCGTATACAGCTAAACCTACTGTAGCAGAGGCACGGATTGGTCAGATAAAGGTAGTCCCTCTCCCCTCACTCTGCCTTCTAAAGCTCTTGCCTGGAATGGTGTTCAAAACTTAATTTCTTGCCAAACTTCTTTCTCCCCTCATGTTCAACTCAGAAAATCTCACCACCATCTTTCTAGGTCCTCAAGCCAGGGACCTGGAGGTCACTCTGACACCTTTCCTTTAACCTCCAATCTGTCATGAAGTTGTCAACTCCCCTGCGACTCTCAGCTCTATCAAACTAGATGATATTGCTACCCTAGGGCCAGCTCCCATCATCTTACCTCAACGACTGTACGTAGTAGTCTTTGCTTCCATTTTGCCTTTCTCTAATTCATTCTTAACTAGTATTAGTCTTAAAATCTAAGGCATTCAAAATCTTTGCTTCAAAATCTTCAATGACTCACTGTAACATCCTCAGTAAAACCCAAGTCTTTAATGTGCCCTGCAAGGCCCTGTATGATCTGCACTCTGCCTATCTCTCATCTTACATGGTTCTCCTTGATTATTATACTCCTGCCACTTTGAATTTCTTTCATTTCTTCCAACATAATTAAGTTCTTTCTTGACTTCATATTCTTTTCTCTTCCAAGAAACCCTTTCCCTATCTAGCTTCTTAATCTTTGTCTTGACTTAAAAAATATCACTACCTAAAAGAGGCCTTCTCTGACCAATCTCAAACCCTCCCCATTTTTCTCTCATAGCATTTTTTTCCTTTACTGAATTCATCATAAACAGTAACTTTACATTTGTTATTTACATGCCCATTATTAGACTGTTCCCACTATTAGACTGTAAATTCTACAAAGGCAGGGATAAATAAATTTATTATGCAATATAATAAATAACTAAATAAAGGAATCTCTTAATAAATAAATCTTTTTAATGAATCAATGCATGTGAGTGACCTGGAGTTCAAAGAATAAATTATAGCTTAAAGTGGCTTCCGCTTCTCTGGGTTTCCCCTTAATCACTTGATCAGCTTTCCAACTGTTTCTACAAGACCAGTGCTCTAACTCCTGAGCTATGGAGCCAAGTGCACCCAACTGTTTCTAAAAGGGAAGAGCCAAAGGTGTTCCTGCAAAATTAAAACCAATTCAGTAGGGGGAATGTCAGGAAGTTGTATGTGATACGTCAAATAAGTGAGACAAATTATAATGCTATGGTCATGGGAAGGAGAAATCCCTAAGGGCCACAATGACAAAAGATGACCTTATTCACAGGGTGGAATCTGACCTGAGTATTCAGACTGGTAAAATTCAGGGGCAGAATGTAGGGGAGCAAAGCCCAAACAAGTAAACAGAAATACAGTGTCAGAAGACAGTTATAAAACTGGAATGTGGCAACTTATATTCACAAAGTAAATTAGCGTAAAAAAGCTAAATCTTCTATCATGTAAGAAATCTGAATATGGTTAAGACATGTTAATCATCTTAACACCAAGACAGCTACAAAACATTTAAAAGGTTACAGTAAAATCGGTCTATCTCCTCAGTGTTCATAAATCTCTTCTGATTCCAATTTTTGGCTTTCAAAGTTTTTCAAACACTTATGACAACAAGCTTTCATTATTAGTTTCATAATTCATTTTCAGTCTAACCAAATGCCTTAAGTTTCCATATTCTTACCAATGGTCTTTATTTCCCCAGCGTATATATTATTTCAGTCATATTTATTTTTCCTTCATACTTTGACTTCTCTAGGATTTCGTTTTTGTCTTCTCTGTCAAAGTATTTAGTTGACTTTTACTTCTACTACATTTGTATCAGTGACAAACACATCTAACCCTTCATAATATCTAAAATGTTCACATGTACCAAAATTTTTATTTTACTATTGAAACTTCAATAGATTTCACTTCTGTCATTCTTCTTCAGTTTCTGACTCTTAATTTTATACATTAAGCCCCTCCTTGACTTCTACCTTGTTTCCATAGGTAAAGTGCCAACGTCTAGTTCGATGTCTTATAGAAGGCATTCGGTTACATCAGAAAATGGGTTTGGAATTAAAAGTTTCTAAAGATACTTCCAAGTTGAAAATTCTATGATTTTATTAATCTTATATCATGGGATTTTTTTTTTTTTTTTTAACAACACTGCTTTCTTATCTTTATTCATGCCTCCCACGTGACCTTACTCTTTTAAAAATGTTCTTTTTCATTTTCAGGTAAGGCCAACTATACCACTATTTGTTTCAAAACCTCTGCCTTTCCATACACTTCAACCCAGGCGTAAGTTTTATATTTCAGAGGACATATCTCTTGGGACACTCAGAATCACAGAACTATAAAACTCAAGAAAACTTAGGTTCACAGAAGTTACAAAACTTGAGTACAGCTACACAGCTAGTAAAGTGACAAAACCTGATTCTCTCCAGTCAGAACTCCTTCTAAATCAAGAAGGCTTAACAATGTATTTTCCTAATGCTATTTCTTATGTCCTTAGGATATTTTCTCCTACTTCTTCAATCACAAGGTTTTTGTTTTTTAATTCTACAACAACCACTCTCCTAAAACCGTCCAGAATGACAAAGATACCTGAATCTAATCTGGGAGGCAATTTTTTAAAATTTTTCTCCCAAAGCACTTCATGTCTGTATTATATGATCTGTGGTTTACAGGAAACTCACTAAGGGCTGAGACCTGCTAATACCTTGTAGTACACTGTAACTACTTAATGTGAAGTGTCTAAGCAATACAAGCAAAGGCCAAGTCCTGGAAGATACAAAATGCATGTTTAACTTGCTTAGAGCAATAGATGTTTTTCAGTTAACAAATATTTATCCAGTATGTATCCTACGGAAGACTCTTTACTATTAGCAAAAAGTCCCACTTAATTTCAAGTTCTGTAAATCTAACAGAAATGAAGAAACGCTATGTTCATCCTTTTGCACTGAAACCCCCTCCCCCAAAAGACCAAAACACACACACTCGTGCCCACCTACACACTGCTCCCTCTGCAATGTGGAGTCCCCCACCCCCACCCACCCCAGGTAAGTTCACCTTCTGTACATTAAAGTGTTTGTGGACCTAGCCATTCTTTTGAAAAGTACCTGTGCAATTATGCACAGTTTAGCTAGAGTAATACTACACAGGAGAAGCCCTTTTCCCCCCCTTCAAGATGGTAGTTGGTTAAGTAGAACTGGAGTTGGAAATCAGAGAAAGGGAAAAGGTGAAAAGTAGCATGCAAAACTGAGAAACTAAAATGTGATAGTGATTTTATTAACGAAAATAAACTTTATTCAATACGGGATGATTCTGAGGTAGTTCTGAGCATTTCACACAATGGGTAAAAGTCACAGTAGTGTCAATCCCAGACTCCCAGGAAAAGTTAACTATGGAACACTGTTAATACCACAATTTAAGAAATTTTTGGTCTACTTTGTTCTGAAAAGTTTTATTTTTCTGAAAAATTAAAAAAAAAAAAAAGGCAAAACAGAACTAAAAAAGGAACAAACAGAAACCACTCTGAGCTGGCGACTGCGACGCCAGGCCAGTAAGACACCCAGGCTTTCCGGGTCGTGCTTGGCTTCGGGATGGATGTCCGCGAAGACAGCCCTGGAACCACCCATCACGTCCCACACCCAGAGCCCAAGAAAGCGGCGGCGGGCTCCGGGCCCCGCTGCAGACGTGGAGCGGCCCTCGAGGCTGCCGCTCGGGGCGAGGGATCCCAGCGGGGTGGGGGTGGGGGCAGTGCGGTCGGAACCCGGCCGGCAGGGCCCGGGAAAGCGCCGGGGGCGTCCCGGGCTCGGGGGCACCCAGCTCGCGCGGGACGCCCTGTCATGAGTCACGGAGGCGAGAGAGCGGGCGGGCGGGCGGGGGGAAGAGGCTGCAGGATGGAGGGAAGCCCGACCCTCGGGAGGGGAAGCGGGCGGGCCGGGAGGCCCCGACCTCGCGCGGGGCGGGGACGCCGGGCCCTGCCCACCCTGCCCTCACCTCCGCCCGACGCAACAGGCGCGGCGGCCGGGTCCCGACCCCGGGGTCTGCGGGCAGCGGGGAGGGGTGGGGGTGGGGGGGGCGGGGGCAGCAGCCCGCAGCCATGACAGGCGCGGGGCGGGCCGCGGGCGGGCTGGGCCGCACGTGCGGGCAGCGCCCCCTCCCCGGCCTCCCCGCGCGCCCGGCCGTCCCCGGGCGCGGGCCCCTCACCTCCAGCGGCGGCGGTGCGGCCCGGCCTGCCCCGACCCACCCCACCCCCCGCCCCCACCACCACCACCACCCCCTCCCTACCCCCGGCCGAGCGGCGGCGGCGGCGGCACGTACTCACCGCCGCTCGCTGGCTCTCGGGCTTCGCCATGACTGAGGCGCCCCCGCCGCCCCCCGCCTCGACCGAGACTGACACGCGCGGCTGGCCGGGCGGGGGCGGCCTCAGGCGACCACCCGGCTGACAGAACCCGCCCCCGCCTCTCCCCACCAGTTGAACAGCGACCGCCGCCCCGCGGTGCCCCCGGGCTTGCTCCCCACGCCTGGGGTGGCGGGTGGCAACGGCGGGCGGCGGCGGCACTTACCGGCGGCGCGGCCAGGCCCCCCTGTCAGCGCGGGGCCGGGAGGGAGAGGAGGGAGGAGTGAAGGGGCACCGCCTCCCCCGCGCCGCCACGCACCCGCCTGATTGGCCCAGTTCACTCCCCCAGCGCGACCCCACCAGCCCCTGCGAGCGGCACTCCGGCAGCACCGGCGCGCCATTTGCATATTTGTGCCCGCGCCGCTGATTGGCCGGGGCTCGGAGGGGCGGCCGTGACCGCGGCCGCTCCCGCCGTCGCTCCTGCCGCGTCGGGCGACCCGGGAGGGAGGATCCCTCTCGCCGCTCCGCTTCCCCCCCCGCGGCCCGGCCCGACCCGGGGCGGAGGACGGCGGGAGGCGGGGTCGCCGCCCCGCTCCAACATGGCCTCGCCGCGCCGCCGACCCAATCGCCGGTGCGATTACTCCCGGAGCCCCGGGCGGCCTCGGGGCGGGGAAGTGTTGGCGCCGGGCGCCCTCTGGCCGGAGCGCGGGGCAGTGCAGTGGCCCGGGCTCCCCTCGCCGCCCCGCCGCGGCCGCCACGTCAGGCCGCGCCCTCGCGACGGCCTCTCCCCTCCCCGCGGCCCCGCCGCCACGTCAGGCCCGGCGGGCACGCCCCGGCCGCGAGCTGACCAGTGGCGGGGTCGGCGCCGAGGTCACTCACGCGCTGGGCATCTCTCCGCCAGCCCGGGGCCAGCCGGGAACCGAGAGGGTTTCCTGAGCCTCCCTTTTCAAACGGCGTGGGTTCGGACCCGCGTCCTTCTCCTGCTCGGCCACCGCCGCCGTGACACACGCCCGTGCTGTAAAATCGGGAGCAGGGAGAGGGGCGCCGCGATGATGCAGCGATTCTGCCCAGGTGCTAAGCACCTGCCATGGAGAGAAGAGACCCAGCCCCAAGTCCTGATGCAGAGAGCGAGCGAGCGCGCACCTCAAGTGGTGGAGAGCTGGGGCTGACACCTAGTCTTCCCGGTGTTCAGGCCCACGTTCTGATTTGCACAGCGATGAAGGGAAAGAAAGAACAAACAGACGGGGGGGGGGGGGGGGGGGGAAGGAAGAAAGAAAGGAGGGAGACAGGGACATCGGTCTAGGAGTAGGTGGCCTACTAGAAAACCACTGGCCGAAGGAGTTGTGGGGACACCTTGGGTTCCCTCTCGCTCTGTCACTAATTAACTGTGTGACCTACATTAAATCATAACATGTCCCAGAGCCTCGGTTTTCCCTTCTGTAAAATGAAGAGGCTGGGCCAAATTTTCCAAAAGCCTTCCAGCTGTAACTAAAATTCTAACGGGTCTCTTTCAGGCTCTGTGCTGGCTCCCATGCCTAATTAAAGCTTTAAAATCCACATTAGAACGGGTGGTAGACAAAATAATGGGATGTTAGAACTTCAGTCTGTCTACCTTATGTTTGTTCGAAACTGTTTACCGGTTCAAATCCAGTGTGGGCGATATTCAGCATTCACCTTCCAGTTGACAGAAATCTCTTGAGCTGCAGACTCCACAAAAGAAGCATAGAGCAATGTCACTGTGCTTGTTTATGCCTGACCGGAACGGAATGGCTGCGGTATACAGAGTGCTAGTTGCCAGGTAATTTCATTCTTCATATTCCCCATGCAGGCCCTCCAGAGTGGATCAACACAAGTCTATTTAGCTCAGATATTGAAGGGGCTCGGAGGAAACCCTGCTGAGGGAGAAGTTACAATTACAGCTTTGATTCCCCTCAAGGATACTTAATAACAACCACATACTAGGCTGAGAATGCACAGAAACAGTTCAACCCCAAGCTCCCTACACTACTTATTTGAATACTCCTTTAGTTTGCAAATTCAACCTGTTGAATAGAATTTAAGGCCAGTAACATTTATCTGTGATCAAACAAGAGAATAAGATATCCCATATCTTGCCTAAAACTTTAGCTCCTTTTTACAGAACGTTTCTCCCCAAGAAAACTCAGGTTTTCTTGAATCTTTGAAAAAGTACTTACACTCAGTGATTAAAAAGCATCATTATCATTATCAACATCATTGTATTCTACTATGATCAGTGGATGCCTTCAAAAGTATGTAGAGGGGTGTTTTCATGTCGGCTCAGGTCATGATCTCACGGTTTTTGGGTCTGAGCCCCATGTTGGGCTCTGTGCTGACAGCACAGAGTCTGCTTAGCATTCTCTCTCTCCTTCTCTCTCTGCCCCTGTCCTGCTCCCACGCTCTCTCTCTGTCTCAAAATAAATAAAATAAATTTAAAAAAAAAAGATGCAGAGCTATTTGTCCTAATGAAAAATGGCCTCTAGAAAGCTGTTACTTTAAACTTACATCTGTCTTTTTGTATGTCTCATTCCTCACTACCAGACTGACATTTCTCTATTTTTCTAGCTGACAACCTTCTTTCCTTTTTTTTTTTTTTTTTTTTTATTCTTCAATTTACTATGAATTTAGACACTGATAAACTTTCATTAGACTCTTGGGTTTTGAGTAAAGATCTTCTGTGGGATTCTCTTAAGCGCATCAGTTTTTGCGACATTTATTTTGACTTTTCAATGAGTGGTTTTTCACTTATTTTAAAAAAATTGTTTTAATGTTTATTTTTGACAGAGAGAGACAGAGAGCACACGCGCAAGCAGGGGAGGGGCAGAGAGAGAGGGAGACACAGAATCCGAAGCAGGCTCCAGGCTCTGAGCTGCTAGCACAGAGCCCAATGTGGGCTCGAACTCAAGGACCAAGAGATCATGACCTGAGCTGAAGTCGGACGCTTAACCAACTGAACCACCCAGGCGCCCGTTTTCACTTCTTTCTTTTTTTTATTTTTTCTTTTTTCTCTTTTCTTAATGTTTATTTTTTAGAGAGAGAGAGGGAGAGACAGAGTGCAAATGGGGGAGGGGCAGAGAGAGAAGGAGACGCAGAATCTGAAGCAGGCTCCAGGCCCTGAGTTGTCAGTACAGATCCCCACACGGGGCTCAAACCCACAAACTGTGAGATCATGACCTGAGCCAAGATGAAGAGTCGGACACTCACCCAACTAAGCCACCCAGATGCCCCTGTTTTCATTTATTTCTTAAATCTTAGTGGTATTCTTGGTAACTGAGGTTTCTGAATATACAGACTCTGAAAAAGCCATTGCAAAGGAAGGCTCCAAATCCCAGATTTAAAAGGCTAGATCAGTAAATAGTACCCTCTGCAATTTAATTAATTAATTTTTAAAAGTTTTATTTATTTAAGTAATCTCTACACCCCACGTGGTGCTCAAACTCATGACCCTGAGATCAAGAGTCGCATGCTCTTCTGACTGAGCCAGCCAGGTGCTCCTACCCTCTGCAATTTAAATGACCAAAAATCAGTATCATCAACAACACTGAAATCGAACGACACTGGCCTACCATTTCCATCAGGCAATGCAATGTCCAGAGGCAGGTGGTGACAATGCTCTCCAGGTCCCTCTATCCCACTCTAGAGTATAAATGGCCCCAGTCTTGGCCAATGATTTTCAAACCAAAAAGGTCCGTCCCCCTATTTGCAGACACAATGACTCAAGTCACCAGAAAGCCTGTGCTATGACAAAGACCAGTTCTTCACACTCTGAAGGAAACATTCTACAAGTGCATCCAATAGGTACCATGTACTTAAGTTTAATTAGTCATAGGCAGTGTTAAGGGTTTACATTCCCTGTTTCATTTTACCTTCACAGCCAGTGTATGAGGAAAGGACTCTTTTTCCCCCTGTACAAATGAATAGGGTCCAAAGTCTTGCCCTGGTTACACAATCATTGAGTGGCAGAGACAGGATTCAAACTTAGAGCTGTCTGGTCCTAAAGCCTGTAACTCTTAACCATTACATTGTATCCCTCCTCTCTGTCTAGTTTCCAATTCCATGTTTAGCAAGCAACCTCTTGGCAACTAATCTGGCATTTTAGAAGGGGGAATTTCCCTACTGGCATTTTTGGGTCAGGGCGCCAAACAGGAAATATCACAAAATGTAGCCATCAGATGACATTTTCTTGCAAGTTTGAGGAATATGAACTCCTGCTCTGTCACCTGTTCACTTTTGGGGGAAACTGATGTACTCAAGATCCCAAAACTCACCCCATAACTGTTAGAATGGCTATTATCAAAAAGACAAGAAATAAGTGTTGAGAGGATATGGAGAAAAGGGAACCCTTGTGTACTGTCGATGGAAACGTAAATTGGTGCAGCCGCTATAGAAAAACAGTGTGGAGGTTCCTCAAAAATTAAAAATAGAACTACCAAATGATCCAGCAACTCTTCTGGGTTTTTATCTGAAGAAAACAAAACACTAATTTGAAAAGATACATGCCCCACCCCCCGCCTTGTTCACTGCAGCATTATTTACAATAGCCAAGACATGGCAACAACCTATTTTTTAAAAGTCTCTTTATTTAAGTACTCTTTACACTCAAAATGGGGCTCGAACTCATGACACCAAGATCGAGAGCCACAGGCTCTCGACAGGTGCCCTACCCTAAGTGTCTATCAATGGAGAAACAGATAAAGGCAATGTGGTATATGTATCTACAATGGGATATTATTCAACCATAAAAAGAAATGAAATCTTGCCCTTGTAACAACAGTGATGCACCTTGAAGGTATTAGACTAAGTGAAGTCAGTCAGACCAAGAAAGACAAATACCACATGATCTCATTTATGTATGAAATATTAAAAAAAAAACAAAAAACAAAAAAAAAACTACCAACCTCACAGATACAGAAAACAGATTAGTGGTTGTCCGAGGAGAGGGTAGTGGGTGGGAAAAATGGGTGAAAGGGGTCAAAAGATACAAACCTCCAGTTACAAAATAAGCCATGGGGATGTAATGTACAGCATCGTGACTATAGTTAACGATACAGTATTGCATATTTGAAAGTTGCTGAGAGAATCTTAGAAGTTTGCATCCCAAGGGGAAAAAATTTGTAATTACATATGGTGATGGATGTTAACTAGACTTATTGTGGGGATCATTCCCCAGTATATACAAATATCAAATCATTATGTGGTAGACTTGAAACCAGCCCATGTCAGTTATACCTCGAGAATTTTTTTAAAGGCCTACAACTGCAAAACTAAGGATTAGACCCTATCTCAGTGAGACCTGCAAAAGGGATGCCCACAGAATAGTCAAAAGATCCTTGGGGGGGGGGGGGGGAAGAAGAAGACTGAAATAAATATAACACTGCATGTTAACTACACTAGATTGAAAATTTAAAAAAAAAAAAAAAGAAAAAAAGATTCCTTTAGGGCACCTGGCTGGCTTAGTCAGTAGAGCATGCGACTCTTGATCTCAAAGTTGTGAGTTCAAGCCTCATATCGAGAACAGAGTTACTTAAATAATAATAATAATAATAATAATAATAATAATAATAATAATAATAGGGGTGCCTGAGTGGCTCAGTTGGTTAAGTGTCTGACTTCAGCTCAGGTCATGATCTCACAGTTTGTAAGTTCAAGTCCTTGCATTGGGCTCTGTGCTGACAGCTGGGAGCCTGGAGCCTGCTTCAGATTCTGTGTCTCCCTCTCTCTCTGCCCCTCTTCTGCTCATGCTCTCTCTCTCTCTCTCAAAAATAAATAAACATCAAAAAAAAATTTTAAATAATAATTTAATTTAAAAAATTCCTTCAAAACAAGAAAGTTGAAGGACTCACACTTCTTGATTTCAAAACTTACTACAATGCTACAGTAATCCAGACAGGGTTGTACCGCCAGGCACAAGGACAGATCTATATAGATAATGGACTAGAATTGAGAGTCCAGAAATAAACTTTTACATTTATGGTCAATTTATTTTCAATAAGAGGGCTAAGACATATAAATTGAGAAAGACCACTGGATATACAAATGCTAGAGAATGACCTGGACCCCTACCTTATACCATACAGAAAAAATAAATCAAAAGAGATCACAGACTTAAATGTAAGAGGTAAAACTATAAAACACTAAGAAGAAAACATAGGAGTAAATCTTCAGGCAATGGTTTTGGGTTTAGCCAATAGTTTCTTATATAGTGTATGACACCTTAACATAGCAACAAAAGGAAATAGAGATAAATTGGGCCTCATTAAAATTAAAAAGTTTTGTACAAGCAACCAAAGAAAAAATAAATTGGTCATCAAACTAGGAAAACTTTCCTGAGTCAAAGGACACCATTAAGAAAGTGCAAAGACACCCACTCACTCACAGGATGAGAGAAAATATTTGCAAATCATACATCTGATAGGGGTCAAGTATCCAGAACATATGAAGACTTCTTACAACTCAACAATAAAAAAATACATAACCCAGATGAAAAAGAGTCAAAGTAGTTTTGAATACTTTGAACACACATTTCTCCGAGAAAGATAAACAAATAGCCAATATGCACACGAAAAGATGCACAGCATCATTAGTTATTATGGAAGTGCAACTCAAAAATCACAGTGAGATACTAGTTGACATCCATTAAATGGCTCTAAGAAGAAAGACAGGCAACAAGTGTTGATGAGAATGCGGAGAAACTGGAACCTTCACACATCGCTAGTGGAAATGTAAAATGGTGCGGTCATTTTGGAAAACAGTTTTTAAAAACGTTAAACAGTTATTAAATGACCCAGCAACCCCCCCCCCCCCCGCAATGAAATCATATGTTCACGCAAAAACTTGCACACAAATGTTCACAGCAGCATTATTCATCATAGCCCCCAAGTGAAAACAAACCATATGTCCATCAACTGATGGATAAACAAAAATGGTTTATCCACACACTGGAATATTTTTCAGATTTTTCAGCCATAAAAAGGATTAAGTACACTGATACATGCAACAAGATGATTGAACCCTGAAAACACGCAGAGTGATAAAAGCTAAATACGAAAGATCATATATTGTACAAGTCCATTTATGTAAAATGTCCACAATGAGCAAATCCATAGTGACAGAAAGGAGATTAGTGGTTGCCCAGAGCTGAGTTGGGGGAAAGGGGATGAAGAGTGGAGAGTGGCTGCTAACAGTAGTTTTGGGAGGTGGGGAAAATGCTCTAAAATTAGTTTCTGGCGATGGCTGCACAAGTCTGTGGAAGTGTGAACTTTATGCTAAGTGAATACTATCTCAATAAAGCTGTTTAAGAAAGTCATGTCTAGCCAGCAGCTTCCAACTTTGTATTTTAGTATTATATGCATGAAATCCAACATATATATCCAACAGATACATTTTAATTATATTTATCAAATTATCAGCGGCAACTAATTTATTTTTATTTTTTTTATTTTATTTTTTAAATTTATTTATTTTTTGAGAGAGAGAGAGAGTGCAAGCAGGGGAGGGGCAGAGAGAGAAGGAGGGAGAGACTCCCAGGCAGGCTGCACACTGTTGGTACAGAGCTGACAGGGGCTTCAATCCCACAAACCGTGAGATCGTGACATGAGCTGAGATCAAGAGTCAGACGCTTAATTGACTGAGCCACCCAGGTGCCCCAGCAAATAATTTTTTAAAATCCGAAGACTGAGGGGCGCCTGGGTGTCTCGGTCGGTTAAGTGTCCGACTTCGGCTCAGGTCATGATCTCACGGTTCATGAACGCGAGCCCCAAGTCGGGCTCTGTGCTGACAACTGGGAACCTGGAGCCTGCTTCCGATTCTGTGTCTCCCTCTCTCTCTCCTCCTCCCCCACTCACGCTCTGTCTTTCTCAAAAATAAACATGAAAAAAAAATTTTTTTAATCTGAAGACTGCTGTTCTCATATTGGGCTTGTCAGTTTTGTGACTTTGCTATAATTTACTTAATTTACGTGCATTTAAATAGCTACACCAGGACTGGGTGCAGTGTCAATTATGGAAGAGATTACTATCTCCATATAAATATAAATTATTATTAATAAATACCTCGTATAATAAATATGGAAAAATAAGTGTATAAAATATCTTCCCACTCATCTTTATTGATATTCACTTACAGGTTGAGGCACTAAGAAAATGTCCTTTCACAGACCAGTGATAAGTACTTATAAATGTTAAGGTATGCTTTTTTTTTTACCTTTTACACATTTTATGAAGCTTCATGATTTAAACGTTTTATGCCCCATTATAGTATAGAATATAACATAATCTCCATCTTTCTGCAATAACGAATACTAGCTTGAAGAGCTCAGACACTTTTCCAGTCTAGGAAAAGAATTTGAAAGGAACTTTAGTTGGTTCAGCAGTGAGTGAAAACTAACTTCACATTATCCTCTGGGAGTTGTGAAATCCCCTTAACTCAGTAAAGAATAGAGGTTCTTTTTAGGACAGGAGTGAAGGACATCACTAGAGAGCTCTTTAACCTTCTTTTTCAGGCTCTTGTTCAAGCAAATAGAAAAGAAGGCGAGGTAAGCTTTCAGCTGTAGCTTAAAGTACCTCAAAGATCATTTGAAAGCGTGTTCAGCACTGTTTTCAAATCTAGAGGCTGCTGATGATAACAATATCCAAAGGATGTGTTCAGCCAGGCAGCCGTTCTTTAGACTCTTACTCTTAGGCCTAGTTAATCAGGGACAGATCTCAGGGCTTCTACGTTTTATCCAGTTTATCTCCTGCTTGTAGCCAGGAATATACTTGAAAGCATGATCCTGCTTGGCAGTTCAAATCTTCCTGCTGTTTCGCTTTTACCAACAGTTGCTTGTCCTAATGGTGAAAGGTCTTCAGGAAAAAAGAGGTTTTGCTGTTTTCCTTGATAAGACATCACTGCTCATCCTTGAGCATCTCATTTGCTCTCTTGGTGCATCTGCTGTCTTTGGGTAACATAAGCTCTCCTGGAGAAGTTACTTCTAATCAAGTTTGGAGGGATCAAATGCGTGTAGTGCGGCTGCTACTTGAAAAATGAATTCATTGAACAAATATTTGAAGAGTATCCACGAAGTGCTAGGTGCCGGGAATACAATGAACAAGACAGACATGGTCCTTTGGCCTCATGGCCAATTGTTTTGCCATGTAAATACCCACCAATTAATTATTTTTACTAACTCTGGTAATACTTAACCTTCACTTCCAGGTGCCATAATTGTAGTGCTTCAAAAACCATGTACGATCTATACCACATAACATAAGAATTGATGGAAACCATAGACATGTATATTTCTAACCAACTGGCTTGTTTTATAGGCATTACGGGCATTTTATTTCAAGAAGAAACCCATCCTGATGCAATTTAAATCCATCTTGTCTTGTTTAAGCCTCAGAAAAAGAGAAAACTGTCCCAGGTTTCCTCTTGACTTGTTTTTCCTCATTAGTAGTAGCCATGACTATAATTCAGTCACCCTCTTTCCATGATCCCATCGGCTAAGTTTCACACTCCTACTTACGGCATGGGAAGAGCTTATAAAACCCCTATATTATTGTTAGAAATAAAAGAAATCCTTTAACAACTGCCACAGCCTTTTTTTTTCCTTTCAATAATTGGGTAAGTTTTTCCTCGCCTCATAAGAATTTAAGAAGGGCTATCTTTCTCATTAAAATCATCTTTTAAAGCACTCCTATTTTACCCGGGCATCATTATGATCTCTTATGCAAAAGCAGTTGGAAATTATTGGAATTCTTGGATGTTCTGGTTGAGGATATATATTAATTACAGTTGTTTTCTTTGCATTGAACCCCATGGTTTGTTTTATAGAGTATGAGTAACAACATGCCAACCAGAAAAATTAATTCCAGGTTACGTGATTGAAAAAAACCATTTAAATTTAATAGGAGAGGGACCTCAGAAAGTTTGGCTAAAAATACGTGTCGGGGCACCTGGGCTGGCTCAGTCGGAGGAGCATGCAACTCTTGATCTCAGGGTTGTGTGTTTGAGCCCCATGATGGGTGTAGAGATTCCAAAAAAAAAAAAAAAAAAAAAGGAAAAGAAAAGAAAAAGAAAAACAACCTTTAAAAATAAATCAGTGTAGCTTTTTTTCTTTGGTTGCCATGAGATGTTAAGCAGTTGGTGAGCCTCCACAATTTAAGTAGAAGTCTTGTGTGAAAACAAGGAAGGGAGCTGGGTCTGTGTTTCTCAACAACAAGAGATGCACAGAAATATTTAGGGTCTCCTACAGGCATAGAGCCGATGGCTCTGACCTTATACATGTCTGACAAACATTCCCCTGTCCAGAAAGTTTGGTTGGGGGGAGGCCTCAAAAGCAGCGTGTCAGAGAATTGAATGAGTTCTCAAATGAGGCCAGTTCTGCCCCACTGATAGGCTGCATTCAAAGTGATGGTGAGCAACAAGATAAAAGACTAAAGAATGAGGCCAAATCGTCTGGATATCAAATGTATAATTGCATTTTTTTTTTCCTTTTCATAGCTTATCTCGGTGCCACGTAGGACTGCCGAATTTTTTTCTCATCGTCAGCAATTTTTGGCTAATACCGCGGAGACTTCTTTGTCCAGCACCCAGTACCCTGGCTCCGGCAGGATACTTCCCTTTGTGTTTCCTTGGCAGAGTGTGTCCTATTTGGCAAGAGCATACTGAGTGATCTGTGTGAACTGCAAGAAATGTCAGGCTGGCACTTGCTCACTATCTGCCACTCCTCTTTCGAGATAAAGGAAAGTGACTGCAGGCTTTTCTGCTCCTCAAACACACCACCCTCCTTGTCTCGGGACTTTTTCACCCTCTAGTCCCTCTGCCTTATCGTTGGCTCCAGGTACCCCTGCTCCTTCAAGTCCTGCAAAAATAGCTTCTCAGGGAGGCTTTCCTTGACCCCTAATCTCTCGGTTTGTTTCCTTCTTGACACTCCTCTCAGTCCTGTCGGTGTGTTTATTATTTGTCTCCGCCCACTAGAAAGAAAGCATCTGTTGACACAGGCTGTCTTGTTCCTGGAAGTATTCCCAGCACCTAGAACAGAGGTGCTCAATAAATGTGTGTTTTACACTGAAGGAACTGTTCACCCAACATACCTGTAACGTCCTGGCAGGACAAGCTGCTGTCACTTGGGATTATCCCACCTGGTTTTCAACAAGACACTGGAAGCCGCCACCAGAGATTCTCACACCTCAGTGCATATGTAGAATCACCTGGGAAGCTTAAAAATGACCTTTGCTTAGACCCTGCCCTGACCGAGGGGCGATGAGTCTCAGGCATTAGTATGTTTGAAAAGCTCTCTGTATAATTCACTTGTGTAGCCAAGGTCCCAAAGCGCGGCTCTCAGTGACAGGAAACGGAATGATTACCTGACTACCAAGTTCTCATCCTCGTGAGCCCTTCCTGTGTCCCCTCTGTCTAGGGCGACCCAAAGCGTTCTTCAGACTACTCCTGCGGCTTCTAAATACCTGCCTATTATCACAGAGGGGCAGAATTGGGCACAAACCATTTGAAGAATTAACCTCTAAGGAAAGAGAAAAGGCATCCAGGTAACCTAGGCTCATCTGTTAGTATGGGCTCTGAAAAGCTCCAAGCAAAGGGAGCGAGTTCCAGCGTTCTTCTCTTTTCCTTCGTAAAAGAAAGCCATACATACACAAACCTCTTCACTTGGCTGTAGATGTCAGAGGCAGCCAATCAATCAATGAATCATTCAAGCATCTGAGCTGCAAAGCAAACAAAAAACAATGTTCCCAGAAGTGGGCAGTATCCAAATTCCATTCTCGTCTCTGCAGGAAACAGAGGCCAGGTAGGAGTGGGCCCAGAAACACTTGCCCATATTTGGGGGACAGCTGGGTGGCTTAGTTGGTTGAGCATCTGACTCTTGATTTCACTCAGATCAGGACCTTACAATTTGTGGGATGGAACCCCCACATCAGCACAGAGCCTGCTTGGGATTCTCTCTCCCTCTCTCTCTCTCTCTCTGCCCCTGCCCTGCTCATGGCCTCTCTCTCTCTCTCTCTCTCTCAAAATAAATAAACATCAAAAAATTTTTTAAAGAAAAAAAAAAAAACACTTGCCCATATTTTTTATCATGGCAAACTCTAAACTTTCAGCCTTATTTATAATTGGGACCTCTACTTTTTTTTTAATGGAAAAACAATGGTTATTCGTGTTTTTCTCAAGCCATGCGATTAATAAACTGGCTTTTTTTTCTTTATTTTTCAAAATCACCATCAGAGATGTTAACAAAAACTAGGTTGATCCTGAAAGTCCACTGGTTTCCCCTCCAGTCAGAAAAGCCAATGACTCTAATAAAATGGAGAGGACACAGGATTTATGGTAGAAATATCCGAGTTACCATGCAGGCGCTTCCACTTGCCAACTGAATGAATGATCAGAAACTTTTCTTGCCTGTGCAAAGAGAATCATAACACTTCTGCCTGTTTCACATTGTTGTTGTTGTTTTTTACAATGTTCACAAACATTCTCTGAAAATGTTACAGTGTTACCGTCTTGGTGGTGAGCTTTTAAGAAAAAAAAAAAAATCCTGTGGTTACAGCAATTAGAAACACTGATCTAGGATATACTATGTGCCCAGCAAAGTGCTTACCAACAACAACAAAAACACAACTGTCCACAGTCAATGCTTGCCTTGTGCCACATGCTTGGCTTACACCCGCCACTAGGGTAACTGAATCCATTGGACCAGAACTTGAGGCAGATCAACAAACAGGGAAAGCAATTTCCTTTGCAGGAGAAACTCAGCTCAGCCAAGTGCAGAAATAACACTGAAAATCCACTTATTCATCCCCAAAAGTCTATTTCCACCCCCAGACCTAAAGTTCTCTCATTTCCCAATGATGAGGTCCAGACCATGGAAGAGACTATTCAAATTGAGAGACCCTTCTATCAGTCAAGATTAGGGCAACAAACTTGAATAGCTGTGAGTTCAACAAGCTTCCATTTAAGGTTTGTGGGTAGATGATGGGTTCCGGAAAGTTGAAAATTGACAGCAGTTTTGCAGTTGACTGTAGGGCAGCTTAAGACAGCAGAACTCCTGCCTCCTAACTTCTCAAGGCTAGAAACAACCTTAGAGAGATTGTCTGGTTGAGAATATGCTGGGACAGGTATGGGCTGAAAACCTATGTGATCCCGGTAAGCCTTTAACCTCATCCAGCCTTAGTTTCCTTATTTGTCAGTACAACAGACACAAAAATACCTCCCCTGCAGGGTTAATCATCTGAAGCTTAGAGGTGATATACATAAAGTCAGCACATATGAGACTATCAATAAATTATAGCTAATTTTTAAAAGTCAGTTGAGTGATTTTCTAGGGCGACTGGGTGGCTCAGTTGGTTAAGCATCCAATTTCAGCTCAGGTCAAGATCTCACGGTTCCGTGGATTGGACCCCCACATTAGGCTCTGTGCTGACAGCTCAGACCGTGGAGCCTGCTTCGGGTTCTGTGTCTCCCGCTATCTCTGCCCCTCCCCTGCTCGTGTTTGGTCTCTTTCTCTCAAAAATAAAATAAACATTAAAAAAAAATTTTTTTAATTAAAAAATAGGGGCACCTGGGTGGCTCAGTTGGTTAAGCATCTGACTTTGGCTCAGGTCATGATCTCACGGTTCGTGAGTTCAAGCCCCATGTCGGGCTCTGTGCTAACAGTTCAGAGCCTGCTTCAAGATTCTGTGCCTTCCCTTGAAAAGGTGGGCCTACGCCGGCCGACTCCATCTTGTTCTGTGTCCTTCACCTTGACCACACCTCCTCCCCTTGAGTAATGCCCCCCCCCCCCTCACCTGCCTAACAGGACTCGGACCCTTCCCCAGCCAATCGGCTGAGGCCACAGCCATTACCTCACCAACTGCCTCTAGGCCCCAATAAAACCTTTGTCCTTTTGAAACTCGCTCTCTCTCCCCGGTATCTCACCGCTGCATCGGTGCAGGTAGGGGACTGAGCTTGAGCTAGCTCGAATAAAGGCTCTTTTGCTTTTATATCGGACTCGGCTCCCTGGCGGTCTTCGGGGATCAGGAATTCTGGGCATAACACCCTCTCTCTCTCTCTCTGGCCCTCCCCTGCTCACAGTTTATCTGTCTCTCTCTCTCTCTCTCTCTCTCAAAAACAAATAAACATTAAAAAAATTTTTTTTAATTAAAAAATAAAAGTCAGTTGAGTGATTTTCAAACTTATGAAATGTCGGTAGAATTAATCAAATCCTGTAAGTCAGGAAAAGTTTTTTAGTAGCAAATATGATCAAGACTACCACAAAAAGGACACATGTGTTCGCCAAAACACAGAAAGAAAATCCCCCCCAAACAAGCTATGAGACTGGGTAATGTGTCAGAATCCCTCCGATATTTGTCGGCTGCTTGTTGATTTGATCGACGCCTGAGGTTGGAGCGGGAGCAATTGTAACCAGACAGACAGTGGACAGGACAGCAGCAAATGGAGGAAAAGACCTAGTGTTCGTTCATTCAGATCAGCTGCAGACCTCTACTAATGACTCTCATACCAGGGCCGATAAGCTCATTTGGTG
The DNA here is from genome assembly GCF_018350215.1 of Panthera leo. NCBI lineage: Eukaryota > Metazoa > Chordata > Mammalia > Carnivora > Felidae > Panthera > Panthera leo. The sequence goes on along the minus strand of NC_056693.1, from coordinate 30,656,972 downwards.
ATTTTGAAGCTTTTTTGAAAGTGGGAAAACTGTCTCTTCAAGAAATTTTTTTTTTTTTTTTTTTGGCAGAATTTCAAGATGTAAAACACAGAAAAGCAGAAGCCCCAAAGAGAAAACAGAACAAAGGCTGAGCTGTCTTACTGCAAGCCCCGGGATGCTCCACCCTTCCCCACCCCTCAAAGGCATCTCTGAAGCCTTCCTAGGCTGGGAGGGGCCCATTTTGAAAACCCTTAAATCCAGCCTCTCATTCCGCCGCTGAAGAAATTAAACCTGGAGGGGCTGGGACCTGCCTAGGGCTGCACAGTGAGTTTGTGAGAGAACCAATACTAGGACCTGGGCCTGTGGCTTGTCTGTCAGCTCAGCATTTTCTCCCCCTCTACCAACACTACTCAGATGTTACAAGTCTTCCCCAAATAATGCAGTGGTTAAATAGATGAGGCGGAACCTTGATAAAGCCGTCAACTTGGCAGAGGCCGACTCCCTAAAACAATTTACCTTCTCGCCCTTGTCAGGTTGCTCAGATGTCCCTCCTTTGCCCACCTTTCCTATCATGTTCCACGATGTACCAAAGTTATCTTTACATCAGAGATCATAAATTGGCCTGCACAGTGTATCCAACTACCTTGAATTAGTTGTCAACATTTAAAACTCAGAAGGTCTTGTCTAAAACTTTGGATTTCCACCTTCTGTCGAAAATGAGAAGTTCTAGCAACATTGAGCCCTCCAAATCCATTGGTAACAACCCCACGAGCTCAGCGGAGGGAGGCATGCCTTCTCCCACTTGTCCTAGTCCCCTGCTGGTCCACACCTACTTGTGGCCACCGGTGTCTGCTCCGTATAGGCATCTGAGTTTGTGACCCAGGGTCTAAAGCTTATGTCTACAGAAGCATTTTTGAGAATTGACCTTTTAGGAACCATGGTGAACCTAGAATGCAGATACAGGGGGCCATCTAATTTCAAAAGATGAGGTGGATGTCATCATAAGTAATGCTGCTTTCCTGCACCGATTAAAGAGGAAACTTTCACAGTTTTCCTGACTCATTTATTTCCTGAGACCTGTTAAATTAACCGAGAGACTAATAGTGTTACAAGTCCCTGCACTGCTTTCCTGTGTGTCCCGAGTTACATCTATCTATAGCACAACCCCAAACACTCCAAGCCCCTCAGGAGATGCAGTATTTTTTTAAAAAATGTTTATTTGGGGGGGGGGGGGGGCGGCAGAGAGCGAGAGACAGAGACAGAGCGTGAACAGGGGAGGGACAGAGAGAGAGAGAGAGAGAGGGAGGGAGAGGGAGACATGGAATTTGAAGCAGGCTCCAGGCTCTAAGCTATCAGCACACAGCCAGATATGGGGCTCGAACACACGAAGTGTGAGATCATGACCTGAGCCAAATTGGCCTGTTCCTGCATCCCAGGGCACCTCACTCAGCACTATGGTGAGAAGGAGCTGGCTCAACCCTGGCCTCCAGCCTGGCAATCCAGACTCTCCCAGCAGGCTCTTCCTTTCTATTTCCCCACATCTGTTACCTCCACACACACCTCCTCTTGTCCTGCCATCTTACTCTCTTTCCTCCTTAGACTTTACAAAAGCATCGGATAAACTAGTTCACAGGGAGCTTTCAATAGTTGATAACTGTGTATTTTTATTTTAGCATTTTAACATAAAAGTACATATGACCAATAAAAGAATTCTAGGGATTGTGATTAGTAGGTGAAAAGAACATCTGGAGATGTAAAAGGCCTTACCCTCAAATCACTGCCAAAAGGTTTATTTACTTTACCCAAAGGGCCACCGCTATCTCATTCCCCTCCTCCAGGACTTTGTTCAAATGGTACTTTCTCCATGAGGCTTTCCCTAACCACCTTAAATTAAAATTGTGACCCTCCAGGGGCGCCTGGGTGGGTCAGTCAGTTAAGCCTCCGATTCTTGATTTCGGCTCAGGTCACAATCTCATGGTTTAGTGAGATCGAGCACTGAGTGTGGAGCCTGCTTGGGATTCTGTCTCTCCCTCTCCCTCTGCCTCTCCCTAGCTCACACTCTCTCCCTCAAAAAAAAAAAAAAAATTAAAATGCAATAAAATAAAAATTGTTACCTTCTTTCCTCTACGCCACACTCCCTAGTGCATTCATTCCCTGCTTTTTTCTCCTCCATATCACATAGCACGACATGATAGGCTTACTATGTTTTACTTACTTTTTTCCTCTACCTTCACTAAAACATAAGCTCCATGGGATAAGGATTTCTGTCTGTCCCCTACATCTTCCGTACTGTGGCCATGCCTGGTTCATAGCAGATGCTCACTGAAGGTCTGTTAAATAAGTGAATCTGTTGGGCCCAAGCCCCCAGGGTGACAATTACTTCAACAGTTAATGGACAGGAAGTAGCATTTCTTAATGATGAGACTGACTACAGATTTAAAAGCTGGAAGGGATCTATCTCAAAAGTTGTGATGCTGCCTTTCCTTTATGTACATCTATTTTGGAACGGACATATATATTTCCTGTCCTCAATATTTTTCAATGTGAAATACATTCTTTAAAAAAAAAATCTAGGATAGATGTCAAGCGGCCCATCTGGGAAGCAGGACACTGAATGAGATGACCTCCCCCCCTTCCCCCCCCCCCCAAAATGCTACAGTATAGCCACACCATACGTAAGGTGTAGGGTGTGGGGTGGTGGTGGTGTGTGTGTGTAGTAAAGCAGGTGCATCTTTAACTAGATTCTGAGCTTTCTTCTTTTCCTCTGAGCTAACAATGATGGAGTTCAGTCCTTTATCTGAAACGTGTCCTCGTGAATACGTGCAATAAGACATCATTTGAAAACGAAGCAGATGTTCCTGGCTACTTAACTCTGCAGCCCCGCCTTCTTGCTGTCCTTGGAGAAAGAGCCCCGCATTGTGTTTTTTGGTTGGTGTTTATACCGTTTTGCTATGCTTCTTGGGATTCCTCAAACAGCACATGTGGGAAACGTGGGTTTATTTCCCAAATGCAAACATTATGAAACCTGAACTTCTCATTCAAGTGTTCTAACCCAGCACCAAGGTCAGAACGCAAATGGACTGATGGATCCCAGACCAGGTTCGATTGACAGTGGCAAAGTGTATGTGCTACCTGGACTGAACTAACAGGCCGATGTGCTGGCCAAAAGTGGGCTCAGGAGAACAGTGACAAACAGGCCATTTCAGCACCAGAAAATAACCTATTGAGACAAGTTTTTATCACCTTTGTGACCAGAGGTATCACCAGTGAAGATGTTAGGGTCCAGAGCATGTAAGATCGGGTTACCAGTCCCCCAGATCAAAGGAGTGTAGCACAGAGATGAGGAAGTGATCTACCTTCTAAGCACCTGAACTGATGAAACTCCCCAGACATAATCTCATAGCATTTCAATTCTGGTCTTTACTCAAAGTTGCAAACTATTCTCAAGAATAACAAAGGTCATTCGGTGTACTACTGGGCAGCAATAACAAATGTTTGAAAACAACCTCAGTGGCCAGCTTGGAGGCCAGGCCTGGTTAACCAAATTAAGGGAACACCCACACAGTGGAACACAATAAAATTATTTTTTTTTAAAATGAGAACACTGTTTCTGATCTGAATTAGAGTTATTTCAAATGAGAAATCCAAGGTGTAGAATAATAAAGTATGGGGTGGGCGGGGTGTGGAAAGGCAAAACAAGAATACATACATACATACAACTGTATTTTCTTTAAATTAAAAACATTTTTTTTAAGTAGGCGCCACACCCTATGTGGGGCTTGAACTCACGACCCTGAGACCAAGAGTTGCATGCTCTATGGCCTGAGCCAGCCAGGCGCCCCACAACTATATGTCCTTGTGTACATATGACATCTCTTTGGACAGGTACATAAGAAACTGAAGCATTGGCTTCTTCTAGAAAAAGGCTCTGGGTAATGGGGAACAAGGTTTAGGGAAGATTCCTCACTGTATAATCCTTTGGAATTTTGAGTCAAACAAATGTAATTCCTTCTCAAAAGCGATAAAATCAGTATTTTAAAAGAAAATTTCATTAATGAGATTTTAAAAATTAAGCTCTGCTTAATCTAGGGGCTATAAGAAAAGAGAGCTCATTGTAACATTCCTGTACCATTTCTGTAGGTTTGAAAGTTTTTCAAAATAAAATTACAAAAAAAAAAAAAAAACCCAAAACAAACAAACAAAACCACCAACCCCCGCACCCCCGCCCCCCCCCCCCCCACCCCACCCCCGGACCCCAGACAAAAATAAATAAATAAATAAATAAATAAATAAATAAATAAACAAACAAACAAACCACCATGACCCTCTGCTCTGGGGTAATAAGTTGGGTGGCTCTGGGTAGAGGCTGTCAAGTAATGGGAAGTGCCAAAGATAATTTGCTTGCTTCAGAGGTATAGTTACATTGGCCTGAGAGTCAAGGGCAGAGTGGAAATCCTTTCTTTGCTGCCATCATGAAGTGGGCTTCCAACGCTGGCAATGCAGCCTCTGACTGTCATCAGAATCAAACACAACCTGGTGCACCCGGGCGCCTCACTCAATTAAGCGTCCAACTTTGGCTCAGGTCGTGGTCTCGTGGTTTGTGAGTTCAAGCCCCACGTCAGGCTCTCTGCTATCCCTCTCCCTCTGACTCTCCCCAGCTTGAGTGTGCGTTCTCTCTCTCTCAAAAATAAATAAAAACATTTAGTAATTAAAAAAAGAAAAGACACAGCCTTTTTAACTGAAAATGGCCAACTCCCCCTTGTGTTGTTTAAATACATGGGGGAAAAAAAGAAAATGTCACAGTCAACCCATTACTTCCATGCTTTGGCAACAGATCAGGTAAAATGCCAAACTTGTACGAAAGGACTTACATGCAGTCAAAGGTTAGAGTTTGGAAAAACACTCTTGACAGACCCCTGGGAAGAGGGGCAACCCCTTGAGGGCTCATATCTAACAAGGAAGGTATTTCCTCTGTGAGGGCTTAGCATGAGTTGATGTATAATGAAGTGCTTTATAATGGAGGAAAGCTTCAGTGAGAAGGAAGGACCATGTATTAAGAGTCAATATATTTGTGTTTCATTCCTGATCCTATCTCAACACTTATCATATGACCTTATAGTTTCCTTTATAAAACAGAATCGTGATCACTGCCTCACCTACCTTCCTGGGCAGTAGAGAGGACCAAAAGCAACCCCCCACCCCCCACAAAAAAAAGGATACAAAGTATTTTTAAAACTGCAAGGCACTAGAAACGACTGTTAGGTTAATAAATATGAGACAAAATATCTTTTGATGATGATTATGAAATTTTCACAGGGGCAAATGTGGTCTTTAGGGTCAGACATATCAGAATGTTCTAGTCCTAACCCTTCATCTGCTGTGTGACCTAGCGCAAGCCCCTGAACCTCTCTGGGCCTTAGTTTTTTCATGGCAAAATAGGGTGAATGTTACCTACTTAACAATGAAAATGAAGTGAGCAACCTGTACAAAATGCTGGGCATGTACCTACCCATGTCCTCTGGGTGATGAATCATGGTCTCAATCAAGGGACTCTTCATTCGTTGACTGACTTCATTCATCAAACTGTGTTTATCTCAATTTTTCTCTAAATCTAAAACCGTTCTAAAAAGTAAAGTCTATTAGTTATTTATTGAGCATACAGTAGAGTGATTGGGAATGGGGGACTATGGGGCCAGACTGCTTGGGTTTGAATCACAACTCTGACACTTACTAGTCAGCTGACCTGGGGCAGCATATGCAACAGCTTGGCACTTCAGGTTTCCCATCTGTAAGCACTATGTAAATTCTTGCCATTAATATAAAACAACGATTATTAGACACTTTACTCATGGGAATACAGTGGTGGACAGGCAGTTTAAGTGAGGTGCTCTGAAATCACCTACCACAATCTTTAAAAAAAAATTTTTTTTTAATGTTTGTTTATTTTTGAGGCAGAGGGAGACAGAGCATGAACAGGGGAGGGTCAGAGAGAGAGGGAAACACAGAATCTGAGGCAGGCTCTAGGCTCTGAGCTGTCAGCATGGGGCCTGATGTGGGGCTTGAACTCACGGATGGTGAGAGCATGACCTGAGCCTAAGTCGGACGCTTGACTGACTGAGCGACCCAGGTGCCCCTCACCTGCCACAATCTTAAATGTAGAGAGATTTAGGCCCAAAGAGATTCAGCTGGTTAGTGAGGAGGGTGAGGGAAGACTAGTCAGGACTGGGGAGAGAATTCCAGATTGCAAGCCACCATTTCTGCACTGCCCCATGCTGTGCAACCAGATTCAAGAAGGCCTGGGAACTGAGGAGCCCAGGAAGCACCAGAGTAGATTCTGGAAGTTGGAATTGATCCTATAATTCTGCCCAGTCCTGACCTCCACCCTCTTTCTCCATGTCATTCCTTATGGTGTTCCTCTTGCCTGGCTATATGGGGATCGTCCTGCAAATTCCAGATTTGGGGTTCATGGTGGAGACAACCTGAAGGTGCACATCCCCTACACCACCTGTGTTTCTTTTGTGTTATGAATCTTTCTTTTTTTCATTTTGTTTCTATTTATTTATTTTTGAGAGCAAGAGAGACAGAGTGCGATGGGGAGGGGCAGAGAGAGACGGAGACACAGAATCCAAAGCAGGCTCCAGGCTCCAAGCTGTCAGCACAGAACCTGATGCAGGGCTCAAACCCATGAACTGTGAGATCATGACCTGAGCCGAAGTCAGATGCTTCACCGACTGAGCCCCTAGGCGCCCCTCTTTTGTGCTTAGGAATCTTAAACATGAACAAGGGGTGGGTCTCTCAGAGACCTTCTGTAAAGGGGCAGATCCAGGTTTGGTGGGGCCTGAAGAGAATACAGTACAAAGGGCTCTCTTTAGGAAAGGAATACATGAATTAAAAATTAGGTACCAGGCCTTGGAAGGGACACATGTAAGTGAAGCGTCCTGAAGTTCAAGCATAATTAGCGTCTTGGTAAATCCAGCTCTCCTCCTATACCTTTATCTAACTTCTTTCCTCCTTCTACCCCTTCCCCCCTTCTGCCCCTCTTTCCTTCCATCCATCTCACTGGCACCTACCCTGATAACTAGCATCCACTGTGCACCAGGCAGTAACTTTATATGTTTACAGTCTGGTTTAAAAATAGGACTTTACTCCACTGTACAGATGCATAGCTTTTCTTGATATAAAAGGATAAAACCATGTATAACCAACCTGTGGGTGAGGCATAAACACGCTATGTGGGGCTGTTAGACTCAGGCAGACCACAGGAGGAAGCCAGGGGCTAGGGTTTGCTATTTACATTTGTAAACATACCCAGAAGCAGACTCTTTTATGTTCGGGACAGTCAACAAATAAAATAATCCTCTCAGATGGGAGTGGGAAGGGGCTTAACAATCTAGAGAAAAGAATATCACATAGCTACGCACAATTACATATAATTGATATAATATGTTTACACACATCATCTGAGCGAATGCTCATAACCATCTGATCTAATGCGGTTTTATTAAAACCCCCATAAGACAGATTGAAGACTGAGGCCTAGAGTGCCTTGCCAAGGTCACAGAGCTACGAATCGAGAAGGTCAGGCTTTGAAGAAAGGCTCCAAGTTCAGCGCCCATTCTAATTCCACAGAACTGCAATCTTCACTTAATACCACTTTGTACAGGCTTGATGCCCAAGGATGAGGCTTAATGTTTGACTCTGAACAGTTCCCTTTTAATTCCTTTCCTACAGCTCCCCCACTCCCTCCCCGTTACCCTCACATCCGAAGGACACAAAGACTGCCCAGGCAACCACGGCACAAAGAACCCATAGACAACATCAGTAGAGGCCACTTTGTGGCTAATTTTGGGGCAAGAACTCCCTCCCTGTCTAGGGGAGCTTTTTCTCGGCTGGGACGATCTGGATGAGTCATCTAGGTTTATGCCTCGATTTGCATGGTTTCTCACCTCTCCCCTTTCCCTGGGCGCAACATCCCCCAGCCCCGGAGGGGGACTGCATCTGTCCCTCACCCCTGGTCCCCAGCAGTCTGCTCAGTCAGGGCCTGGCCCAGATCACCACCCCATTTGCCCCTGCTCTGCACACAGCCTCCAACCTCCCAACTTTCCATTTTCAGGCCTGTCTGGCGTTGTTCTTGTTCACAGAGTGGGAGTGCCTCCTCCCACTGCCCACGGGGGCCTCGTCTGCAGCCTGGGGCTGCCCCCAGCGAAACTCGGGCCCCGTGCCCGCTGGCCTGGCGGGCCCTCTCGTGGGACAATTAGAATCTGCTGTAATGGAGTGTTTGCAATATAGGTCAAGGTGCTCTCAGAAGGGCCCAGGGGAGGATCACCTGACTGGGAGGTGGGTGACTCAGCGGGAAGGGAAGGGGTGGGACCCGGAATCTCCTGGCCCAGGGGCCTGCAGGAGGAGGTCAAATTGTCTCTGTCTGGCTGCCTGTCAGGTCTGGCTGCCTGTCAGGGGAGGAGGAAGAAGCTGCTGGAGACAGAAGGAAGGGTAAATGACCTCTGGTGACCTATCTAAGGTGGCATCTACGTGCACGCCGGAGTGGCCTGTTACCCTCCGTGTAGCTGAAGCCTCTCCCAGGTCAGTCTGCCTCTGTGGCTTGTAAAGACCCAATTAGCTGCCTCGGCTGCCAAAGAGGGAAATCAAATGAACAGAATGCTCATCACTCCAGACTCCAAAGGCCCAGCCCCCCTAAAAGAAACCAAAGCCGCTGGTATATGGAACAAAAGGCAGCCGTCTCTAGTCAGAGGCAATTCGGGTTTTCCCCCCAATTAATTTTGAATATGAGAATTACGAACCCATTTTATTTTACATCTCTGCACGGCAGGGGCCTCCTTCCCAGGGCACAGCAGCGGCTGAGCGGTTGCTGGAACAGCAGCTGCTCTGTCTGAGCCTCACTTCCTCTGGCTCCAGCTGCAGGTTCTTCCAGGCCAAGCAGGGAGTTTCCTCCTTCTCGGGGCTTTCAGCCTTGCTCGCTGGCCACCCTCACCTCCCACCCCCCAGCTGCTCACCACCCTCTGTGGGCAGCGCTTCTGGGACTCCCTGGTTCCATGAGTCAGAGCCAGGCTGGAGACAGACAGCAGGCTTCCTTTACTAAATCAGCCTCCTGCCCTGTACACCACAGAGGGAAGCTATAATTACCCGTTTGGCCCGGCTCTGGGAACCGAGCCACAGACGCTTGACTAGGAGGGATGGTTCCTGATTCCTGCATTTATCTAGTGCACCCCAGTTTGGAAATAAGAATAACAGCCAGGGGTTCGGACCCGTTACACATATGTCAGATGCTCTGGACCTAAGCATCCATGTACATTGCTAGAAAAATTGCTATATTAAAGCCAACAGGAATTTTTTGTTTTGTTTTGCTTTGTTTTCTTTTTAAGAGCCTCCTGCCTCATTGCCAAATAGTCTCATTTGAGGCAGGCTGCTCGTTGTTGATGTTGGTTTCTAAGAGATAAAGGAAAAGTCAATGAAACATTGTTTCGGATCTCGGGATCTTTTTATCCTTTAGGTATACTGGGCATGAAATCTCAGGCCTCCTAGGATCACAGAAATGTTTGAAACCTGAAGCCTGAAAAAAATTATTGGCTCCAAAATGAAAAGATAAAACCACAAAACAAAATCATAGAGTCAATCTTCATTAACTGTTCAATTTAGTATGCATTCATTCATCCATCCATCCATCCATCCATCCATCCATTCATTCATTCATTCCTGGAAGCATACATTTATTCCATTCGTTCAGCAAATATTTGTTGAACTGCTTCTTTGTGCCAGGCACAATTTTAGGCACAAGGGATACACAAGTGCTAAGTCAATTAAGGATACAGACAGAACTAAGTGGACAAATATTCCTGCCCTGGGTGTCAATAGTAAGACACAATAATAAGCAAATTATATGGTATGTTAGAGATAATAAGCGTGATTGATAAGAGAAAAAACAGAGCAACAATTTCAGGGGAATTGTTGGGAAAGGAGGAATTCATAGCATCCCATGATATTTGAGAATAATTTGTACCTTAGATCTCTCTCACAGTGAGAGTTCTCCATCTGGGTAATGATTACCAAGAAATTTTCACCAATCATAAACTAAATGAGTTATCTTCGACTGGAGTAAAATTATAAACATTAAGCTTTGTTTATAACCGAAATGTGGTTGCATTTTAAATATAGTTGACAGGAAATTAAAATGTGCTATGGCATCTGACCCTGCTTCTGGTTATGGGCAAGTAAAGGTGCCTCGTTCAAGTATTTATTGGACACCTGTAACAGAGGAGCTAAGGGCTCAGGTGTCCAATGCCAAGGTTTGGATCCTGGCTCCATCATTTACCACTTGTGTGACTCTGGGAAAGATGCTTAATATTAGTCTCTCGTCTTCATATGGGAGTAGTACAGAATCTACCTTCTAGGGTTTCCAGAACAATTACATGAGATAATAAAAGAAAGGTATTTTTTAGCATAGCATCTGGCACTTAGTAAGCACACAGTAAGTGTGACCTACTATTTTTGTTGTTGTTTTGATGATGATAATGATGGTAATGATGAGGTACCCGGCCTTCTGCTGGCTACCAGGGACCCAGAGCTGGACAAGACAATGGCATGATCCTAATTGGGAGAGGCTTTGCAAGCATACTGTGTGCTTCATGAAATCCTCATGGATCCCTTGTGGGATGATCCGCACCTCACCATTGATCATTGTAAACCATATCTGGATAGCCAATAAAAATGAATAGACCACAATGAGATACCACTTAATAACCTTTCAGATGGAAAACATTATAAAGTCTGATAATGCCAAGTGTTAGAGAGGACATGGACCAATAGGATCTTTATATACTTGTTGGTGGTGGGATTGTAAATTGCTACATTCACATTGTTTTCCAAGAGACATGTACAAGAATGTTCAGCTCTATACATTCGAAGTAGAGGAAAGCTGGTAACAACTCAAATGTCCAGGGACAGGAGAATAAATAGACACATGTGGAACATAACAGAGATGATTATAATAGTGAAAACAAATGGACCATGGCTCTATGATACAGTATGGGTGACTTTTAGCAATATAATATCATGAGAAAAAAGTATATTCCAGAAAGCTACATAGAACAGGATATTCTCTTAAGGTAAAAACATGAAATCCACACAATACACCTTTTAGAAAAATATAATAAGATTACTTCTTAGAAAAGCAAAGGAATGGTAAACTCAAGATTCAGGACGTGGTGAGGGAGGCAGAGTGAAGGGAAGGTCAGGAACACAGTGGAAGAACGGGTGGTGGGTTCATGGTGTTTACTATACTGTAAACAAATAAGGAAACATAGATAAATAATAAATAACCTTGTGCAAGGTCCAGCGTAAGATGAAAGGATGTCCTCTATCAGAGCATGACTAATCCTGTGTGTGTAGATTCAATTAAGAAAGAGAACAGAAACCTAGTCTTGGGACAGATACAGAGTATACTTCAGAAGGGTGTAGGCATGTCCAAAGAGAAGGCAGGTAAAGGGGATTTACCTCTAAAGAAGGGCAGGGGTGTGTGTGTTCCCATGAGCAGTAGGCAGAGGTGACCTTGGAGGTAGGGACCCCTTCATCAGTCACATGTTGCTGTATAGGTTTAGTACTATAGTACTAAATATTGTGTATAGTCTATACAGGTCTACAGTACTATAGACCACAGGTGTGGTCAGAGGGGAGGGGTGAGCTGTCACCATGATGGGGTCAGGGAAATGCCCTGGCTGAGCCCTATTTAGGTCATGGGTCTCTCTGTACAGTGGCCGGCCCACAGTGCCCTCTCCCTGGGATCTTTGCCAGGCCTACCCCTGCCACGTTCCGCAAGACAGACTTCCAGTTCCTCTGCATGGTGTTCTCAGACAGGGCCAGTTCTGCTCTGCCCAGCTCTGACCGGGGAGGACACTGGGTATGCATAGAGAACCCTGTTACAGCTAGGAGTTCCGGGTGCCTCCCCAGGAAGATGCATTTTGGTCACTGAACCCACAGTCCGAGCCATCTTCTCCTGCCATGAGGACCCCAGGGGGAAGTGCTCTCAGACCTCTGAGCAGCCAGCTGTCACAGCCAGGCCCCATAGGCTACAGGCTGAAGTGCTTTTTCATTGGGGAAAAAAAAAAAAAAAAATCTCCTCCAGGCCTCTGAGACTAGCAGCAGCAAGAGGGATACTTGGTTAGGCCCAGTTGACTGATTCACCTCGTGGACAGAACCAACCAGGGCTCTCGGAGGCACACGAAGGGTAATTCCACCTCTTTTCTGTGCTTCTCCTGGTGGAGTCAGGGCTTGGGGAACTGCTTTCATGCCCCCTATTTCTGCACCCGAGAATAATCATCAGTGCCCACTGCAAGAGAGCACAAAAACTGGAGTCAGAAAGACCCCCAATCAGGTCGTAGCTGATTCAGTTTCTAGCTGTTCCATTAGCTTAATTCTCCTGTGGCTTTCTATTTGTACACTGGGGACACTCATATTGCCTTTGCCGGACTTGAAGACATTAGTGAGGACCACGTGACATAATAGGAGGCAAAGTGCTTATCAAACAGAAGGGTGCAATACATTTGTGCTAGAATAAACCCACTGAGGGCCAGAAATGTGTCAGAATCATTCACTGCTATACTCCCAGGATCAAGAACAGTGCCTGGCACATAGTAGGTACTCAGTAAAAATACTTGAATGAATGAATTGGGAGTATTACAGATCAGAGTAAAAATCATGATGGTCATGACGATTACTAACATTAATTGCATCTTTGACCATGTGCCAGGCAAAATACTGAAGACTTCTTTTTTTTTAAGTTTATTTATTTATTTTTGAGAGAGAGAGAGAGAGAGAGAGAGAGAGAGAGAGAGAGAGAGAATCCCAAGCAGGTTCTGTCCCCTCAGTGCAGAGCCCAACACGGGGCTCAAACTCACAAACCATGAGATCATGACTTGAGCTGAAATGAAGAGTCAGCTGCTTAACTGACTGAGCCACCAGGCGTCCCACTGATGGCTTCATGTAGATAATTCCATTTAAACTTCACAACCCAATGAAGGAGGTACTAGCGTTATTTCCATTCTGCAGGTGAGTTAACGTGATTCAGGGAAGTTAGTGATTTTCCCAAGGCCACAGTGGGATAGGCTGTTACCCAAGGGAAATGAATTGGTGGGTTCAGAGAGGCTCACCACCCAAAAGTGGAGCTCAAGAGGTCTTAGCGCCTGAGAGGCGGCCATGAGGATCACTGGATTTTGCCACCTTTTTCACTCTTCTGGACTCCAATGTGAAATTGCAGATGCCTCTGGAAAGCAGTTAAACCTAACTTTCGAATCAGGGAATAATCTGGCTTCCGTGGTGCAGACAGTAAGGCTCTTCTGCAGGGATGGGATTCAGCGGGGTCCCTGGGTGAGTGGCAGTGACATGGCAGACAGGGGACTTGGCCACGAAGCAGGCTGATAAGGTGTCCTGATAAGGTGTCTGAGATGCATGTTGACAGCTTTGTAGAGAACTGGCTTAGGACCTCAGGAGGGCGAAAGGGTGTTTGGGCCCCCAGGTCACCTTCCTGGGGCGGTTGTGATGGAGCAGCCAAAACCTTGGAAGGCAAAGAGGGGCACGACGGGAAGGCTGTCTTGGAGAGGGGTAGCGGGATTGAGGAGTTGTTAAAGGGGGCTTGCTTGTATGTTTGAATTTTTTATGATTAGAACATATTCACATATTACTCGGGTAGTTAAAAAAATATATTGAAATAAATGGGAGAGTAAAACAGCAAGAGTGGGGGAAGGTTGAGAAAAGGTCATGGGCTGGACTCTCCAAAGCAACACAGCTTCCAAGACTGCACAGCTCGCGCCAGGCTGCAGCTCTCCAGGGCTTGGCTGATTTACTGGAGATGAACGGCAGCCCCCAGCCTTCCCAGGGCATGGCGGCCAATGAGCCTGATCCACGGCTGGGGGGGGGGGGGGGGGGCGGGGGGTAACGTTTGCCTTGCAGTTGGCAGCATCTGCCGGCCTCTTCCCTCGGAGCCTTCCTCATGAGAGACTCATTATGCAGTTTGGTCACATGCCCTTTGCATTTTAATGAATGAGTCAGGGGACAGACTCAATTTGAAAGAGGAATCACAGCTCTCTGCTGGGTGAAGGGCTCTCAAGGGACGCTCTCGCAGCTTGGATATTACAAAAAGAAAGGAAAGAAGGAAGCTAGCTCCTTCTGAGAAAAAAGAAAGGTCTGAAGAAGGGAGGTCAGGAGGGAGAGAGGGAGGGAGGGAGGAAGATGAGAAGGAAGGAAGGGAAGAAGGAAGGAAGGAAGGAAGGAAGGGAGGGAGGAAGGAAGGGAGGGAGGGAGGGAGGAAGGAAGGAAGGAAGGAAGGGAGGAAGGGAGGGAGAAAGAGAGGAAGGAAGGAAGGGAGGGAGGAAGGAAGGAAGGAAGGGAGGGAGGAAGGAAGGAAGGAAGGGAGGGAGGAAGGAAGGAAGGGAGGGAGGAAGGGAGGAAGGAAGGGAGGGAGGAAGTAAGGAAGGGAGGGAGGAAGGAAGGAAGGGAGGGAGGAAGGGAGGAAGGAAGGAAGGGAGGAAGAGAGGAAGGGAGGGAGGAAGGGAGGAAGGAAGGAAGGGAGGGAGGAAGTGAGGAAGGAAGGGAGGGAGGAAGGAAGGAAGGAAGGGAGGAAGGGAGGGAGGAAGGGAGGGAGGAAGAGAGGAAGGGAGGAAGGGAGGGAGGAAGGAAGGAAGGGAGGGAGGAAGTAAGGAAGGGAGGGAGGAAGGAAGGAAGGAAGGGAGGAAGGGAGGGAGGAAGGGAGGGAGGAAGGGAGGGAGGAAGGGAGGAAGGGAGGGAGGAAGAGAGAGAGGAAGGAAGGAAGGAAGGAAGGGAGGGAGGAAGGAAGGAAGGGAGGAAGGGAGGAAGAGAGGAAGGGAGGGAGGAAGGGAGGAAGGAAGGAAGGGTGGAAGGGAGGAAGAGAAGAAGGGAGGGAGGAAGAGAGGAAGGAAGGAAGGGCGCACAGAGGGAGGAAGAAGAGAAGGAAGGAAGGAAGGAGGAAGGAAGGATGGATAAGGGGCAAGAAGAACAGCCTAGGGCTCAGAAAGCAGTCCGAGAATAGACGCTCCCTGCCAGACACTCCCTTGCCCTTTATCTTCCGCTTCTTCTACTGCAAACATTTAGTGTTTAGGTGCCAGGCACCACACCAGACATGGGAGTTACTAGACAAATGAGACATTTTGCATAAAATCAAATCTCTTTGGTCCCACTGGAGTAACTACGGTAGGGGTTGAATGTGGGAAGTGGGGCGGGCCCAAGGAGATGGCACCCACTTCCTCTCCGTGAGTACCCCCACAGGAAGTCAGGGGATACCCCACCGATGGTCAAGGGTTACGATCTCTTGAGCACGTCCCGCGTGCCAGACGTGGGGTGAATGCTCCACAGTTGGTATCTCACTGAATCCTGACGATAATCTCATGAGACAGGTCCTGTCACTATCACATTTTTTACAGATGAGGAAACTGAAGCAGAGAGCAGCCTGCCCAAGGTCACCCAGGGATTTGAACTCAGGTCTGTCTGCCTCTGCAGCTCTTGGCAGCTCCCGTCTATGCTGTCAGCCAGCCGCGGCATGGGGAATGCTGGGGAAGGCCTTTCCCTTCCCAGGCTTCCTTCCAAGAACACTCTGAACCCCCAGGAGGAAGAGGTTGGTGTGAATCCAGATGCAGTCAACGCCAACCAGCCTGGGAGCGGATCTGAAACCCCAGTTCGTGGGACTGAGAAGTGTGTGCGACTGAGCCCAAGGGCAGCAGGGGAGGGGGTGGGGGCGTGGGGAGGAAGGAAGCTCAGCCTCACCGCGGTCAGCTGGGGCGGCCTGCCTGTTCCCAGCCTCCACACCACAAAACACAGGGCAGCAGATGCTTAGCAAATGGGTGTGTGGGAGGGAGACTACCCTCAGATGGCGGGTGGGCAGGCGGTGTCACCGAATTACTCAACAAAGCCACCTTGGCTTTGAACTTTGAGCCAGGATCTGCTGGAACGGGGCATGGGGTAGCGGCAGTGGCATTCACCACTGTGAAGAGGATGTGTGCCATCCCTTCTGCACCCCCAAGTGGGAGAACACAGCCTGGGAAGAAGCCAAGAACTGAAAAGCCGCTGCTCACCTAGATTCGCGTGAATTTTTACAGCTGGAGAGAGCTGCACAAGCACAGTGGGGCCCAGGGGCCCTGGGCTTCATGCTGGAGAGACAAGCAAGGCCACCTGCCATGAACCTGGCCTGTACACAGAAACAGCCAGCTTTCGTTGAGGGATTTCCACACGCCACGGCGGCCATACACATTACCGCTTTGAACCCTCACTGCCTCCCTGCGAGGGAGATACTGTTACTATGCCCATTTCACCCAAGAAGAGGACCATGCCCGGAGAGATTAATAACTTGCCAAAGTCCCGTGTCTTTCCCTGCTTCTGGTTTCCACGAGGAGGGATTTTCCCTAAAACTTTTTTATCTTTACTCTCACTGTCCACGGCAATGGAACGACTTGCCTGATGGGGGGAAAACGGGAAGGCTGTCCGTGAAGATCTGCTCTCTCCATCCTTCTAGGCTCCCTTAGGAAGTCACTTTTGTTCTCACACTAAGCTACATCCTCCATGCTGGCTTTAGTGACAATTAAGACGGTACTTTGGCTCTCTGCCATTCCTTTGTCTTTTTATTCGTTGTGTTAGGAACCTGGATGCGGGAGAGGCGTGCTGTTTTTTGGAAAGCTCTGGAGATCCCAACAGCACTGAGGACGACCCTGACAACTCTGGCCAAACCACTCCCATCTGACCAGGGGATGCTGCTCTCCCTCCACCTCTTGGCTTGAGGATCAATTTCCCTTGTCACTAGCAGTGCCTCCCCAACCTTACGCTTTTTTTTTTTTTTTTTTGGACTGACTTTTTTTTTTTTTTTGCCAGGACGAGGAAAACCAAGTCTTGCACACAGTTGCCCAGTGTAAAGGGAATCAGTTATGAGAGGGTTTCCCTGGGGTGGGTGGTAGTATCTTGGCCTGGGCACCAGCTCTTTCCCTAGCCACCTGGGAGGGCACCGACAATGGATACTTGACCACCCACAGTGCTACCAGTCTAGCTGGCTAACTCAGGGGAAAACCCAGGCAGCTGATATAAATAAACCCCATGTCAGACCCTATATATCCCAGTGACCAGTTCCACTGGATCTGGCAGGCAATTCAGAGCCCTCTGTGTCTCTGTGGGATTCTAGGGCAAGTGCGTACTACCTTGCTTTGTGACTGTGGGCAAAGTCTTTACCTGCTCTGTGCTTTGATTTCCTCATCTGTAATGTGGGAAGATACTACCTGTACTCCTGTCGGCCTCACAGGACTGACAGGAGATCAAATATGTAGAACTTATTTGAAAAGGAATAAAAAAAGTCTCCATGAGATAGAAGGGAATTATCATTTTATGAGCTTTCATAATGCACTCAAGGTCTTTAGTTTTGTCACCAGTACTGACCCACCCGCATTTTGCATTTGTGTAACTATGCCCAACCCCCTCTGCAAGTTCATTCCAGGGGACCACCCCTCCCCCACCCTCTCTGTCCTTATAGATCCAGTGACACTCCCTAAGCAGATGAGCGCCTCATGCTCCTGGGCCACAGTGATTGCGGTCAGGGATGGCTATGTGACCCAATCCAGGTCCATGAGACTTTTGCTAGGACTTTTGGAAAAGAGATTCTCTGTGGAAATCCTAAAAGGGTCCAGGGGCTAAGCCTGATGCTGCTGTCTTGTTACCCCACTAACCCAAAACTAAAGTTGAAACAAATGTGAAGCCAAGAAGTAGAGTGAAACCAAGTCCTGATTTTAACAGTTGAACCCCAAACACCAGCCATGTCCACCTGTGATATTGTGATTTATAATAAGAAGTATATATTTGGTATTTGGCCACCGGTTGCTGGCTTACGGCTCCTAAAACACCTATGGAATTTCCTGAGATGACAGAAAAAAAGGGGGGTGGGGAGGAGGGGTCTTTTGTTATGTTAATGAGTGACTTTTGGAAAGCACCTGAGGAAAGGCTAGTTGCCAGCAGAACCAATCTTGTGATCAGAGGGTTGGAACTTTCAGTCCCAACTACTGACCTCCAGGAAAGTTACAGGGGTGGGAGGCTGAAGGCTGAATCAATCGCCAACGGCCAATGGTATAATCGATTGTGCCTATGTAATGAAGGCTGCACAAAAACCCAAAAGGACTGGGTTTGGAGAGCTTCTAGACTGGTGAACATGTGGAAATCTGGTGAGCTTGGAAAGAGCATGAAGGCTCTGTGTCCTTTCCCCATACCTTGCCCTATGGGTCACTTCCACCTGGTTGTTCCTGAGTTATATCCTTTTATAATAAACCTGTAATCTAGTAAATAAACTGTTTCTCTGAGTTCTGTGAGCCGCTCGAACAAATTCATCAAACCCAAGGAGAGGGGCATGGGAACCTCCAATTTACAGCTGATCAGTCAGAAGCGGGTGAATTGCTGGATGCCTAGCTGGTGTCTCAGAGAATTCCTTGGTGATGTAGGGAAGCCCACGCCCCTGACCACACACACACACGTTGGAAATTGGGTGCAGATCCCCATTGCCACACCTGGACTTTTCAGTTTAAGGTAAGCCCCCACATTCCCTTTTTTCTCAAAGCCATCTTGGGTTGGATTTTCTGTCCCTTGTTACCAAGAGAACCCTAATGGATATGGCATTATCTTATTTCATCTTGAATTTGAACCAGGTCTCCTGGTCTCTAGAGCCTGCATTCTACCCACTCCAGGATTTGAGAAGGAGTGAGACTCGACACACTCATAGCTGCATCATATACTTCAGTCAGCAGTAGGGCATCTGCTGGGAGAGGAGAGCCTTGATTCTCCTGCAGCCAGTGGTTGAGGGGAAGACATAATCCACTGGTGTTCTCTGCCCCGTGCACCCCTTCCCTGGAAGAAAAGCACCAATAGGAGGAGGAGTTTAGTCAATTCCTGTAGGGCTTAAACTTGATGTCAAGGGCTGGGAGGGCTCGAAATGGTCCAATATCTTCTTCTACTTCCAGGGATCGATGCTTCCGTATCCACCTTTTAGAGTTCTGCTCTTTCTTTCTGAAGATACTGGAGTCTGGCAAAACACAAATACATCCCAGGCCTCCAGGGGCTGACAACCAGTGTTGCTACCAGTCATATGAGTTTTGTAGGAATGGTGGCTTTGAGAGGAACTTAGTGCATGATGGGATGCTAGATGTGGCACTCTGGAAGGGGAAAAAGGGGACATCTCATGATTGGATAAGTTTCAACAGGTTGAGGGAGCAAGTCAGCCATCTATGTTGGATAATGAGATAAAATAATATCTCTCAAACACCTTCCATATTTGCTTCAGCATAACATGGGGATGGGGAAAGTGGATAGAGACATAGATGACCTAAGATTAGCCATGAGCTGATCATTATTGAAGCTAGGTTATGGGTGTGTGAGGGTTTATTCTGTCTACTTGCACATATGTTTGAAATTTTCCATAGTAATTTTTAAAAGTATAATGAATAACTTAAAAAACATGTTTTGTGTTTTATTCTTTCCAGAGCCCTTTACACATATCTTGTATGCACCTCACAAATGATCCCCCCCCCCAACCCCCATTTTAAAAATGGTAAAACTGGGGGACTTGGGTGGCTCAGTCGGTTAAGCATCCAACTCTTGGTTTCAGCTCAGGTCATGATCTCACAGTTTCGTGAGTTCAAGCCCTGTGCGGGGCTCTGCGCTGGCCATGAAGCAGCCTGCTTGGGATTCTCTGACTCCCTCTCTCTCTGCCCCTCCCCTACTCATGCTGTCTCTGTCTCTCTCAGCATATATAAATTAAAATAATAATAATAATAATAATAATAATAATAATAAATAAAGATGGTAAGACAAAGGCTGGAGAGGCTGTCATTTATGCAGGTGGACCCGAACCTTCCAAGTCCTGCCTTCCAAGGTCAGTCTGGGCCACAGGTCAACACAGGCAGGTTGGGCAGCCCCTGCTCGATGGGGGTGGGCAGGCAGGGGGGAACCAGGTGAACCAGGGCTGTCCACTGGCAGGTCCAGAGGTAGCCCAGTCTGTGTGTAACTGGTGTGGCGCAGACCCTGCAGGGCCTCAGGGAGTCGTGCAGTGCGCAGTGGAAAGCTCCTGGCCACCGATTTCACGTGCTGCTTGGCAGTTAAGAAAACACTGAGTCTAGCACAGCAGGCTCTGGACCCTTTCATGGGCATCCTGAGAACTGTTGCCTGAACATCTGGGTCTGATAAAGGGAGACCCACGTGGGCTTCCCTGCCCCCTTTCCCATAACTATTTCCGCACTTACCCTTGAAGCTCTGTGCGTGTGGCTGTTCTTTTCTTTCCTTTCCTCCGAACATATGGATTCCCAGCTCCTATTTCAAACTCAAATGCTCCTCTCCTATAAACTCCCCAAAGCTCTCAATTTCCTTTTTCCATTGCTCATTCTTTCCTAAAGTGCATGAAAAAGCCTCTCTTAGCTCTGTTCCAATTTCCTTGTTTATAAAAGAAGGGCAAGGAGAACAGTGATTTCAGTGATCAAGGTTAAGCATGGCCTGATTCCTTCCTTAGGAGAACACACCTCAATAGCCTGGGAGATCAAAGCTTACCAGGTACAAGAACTAATCACAGGAAAGCCCTGATTCCCCCCCCCCAGTACTCAGCCTGCAGGAGGCCTGGTATAGGACCATCTGCTCCCTTTAGCTGGCTGAAATGTCCTTTCTGAAAGTCACTAATAGAATAGAAAAAAGAAAAGTCACGAGCGGGCACGATTCCCGGAAGGTTACTGCTCAAGTGGGAGTGTATTATCTGGGGAGGGAGGGACAGGTCCTGGCCTGCTCCTTAGCCCGTGGCCTTATATTTCCTCACAATAATGGCACCTTACTCCTTGCAGGCAGCAAAAGCCCAACCCTCAGCACTGAAACTGTACACATCAGCATGGACGGGGGCCAGGGGGGAGAGGCAGTTCGATGCACCATCTAGGGCCTGGGGGGCAGAAGGTCCTCACCCAGGCAGAGGTCACAGACCACTAGCACCTGCAGCCACCCAGCAGGTAACACAAATGGCCTGGGGGCTGAGGTCATAAAAGGCAGCTGACACCGGTCAGCCTTAAAGAGCAAAGGGTGGTGGCAGGTGGGGACTGGAGACGACAAGTCCTCTCTGACAAGGGGCTGCAGCTACTCACCTCGGGCTGGTTACTGCTGTGGAAGAAGGTGAGCTCTGTCCTGCCAGATCTTCCATTTTTCCCAGGAAGGGGAGATCTGGATTTTACACGAAGTCTCCCAACTTGAGAATGGACTGAAAGGAAAAATACTGCAAAGGCTGACAGTATCAGCCAAACATAATCTAAGAGCTCACCTGAACGCCCCGTGTGCAGCCCTGACCTAGGGGGCAGGTCCTCAACAGGTGCCACGTGGCAGGGAAGGTCAGGGAGGAGGTCAGATGATGCTGCGTGGGGCGGGCGCACTGAGGAGGTGAGGCTGCTTGCCATTCCCGGGGCTCAGGAAACACTGTCCGACTTTTGTCATCCTATCACGCTGCGTCTGCTGCCACTTGGGTCCTTACCAACAGCCCTCTAACCCACTTCAGAAATTCTCTTCCTCTCCAAGGCCAGTTCATGAGGCAGTTCAGAACCCTCTCTTTGGGTAAGGCAAGCCATTCCCACCACCTCTGACCAAATTTGAGTCAATTTTTTTTTTTTTTAATCCTTTAAAAATGTTGATGGATTTTTGAGAGAGAGACACACACACAGCGCGAGCAGGGGAGGGGGAGAGAGAGAGACACAGAATCGGAAGCAAGCTCCAGGCTCCAGGCTCTGAGCTGTCCGCACAGAGCCCGACGCAGAGCTCATGACCTGAGAGGGCATGACCTGAGCTGAAGTCAGAAGCTTAACAGACTGAGCCACGCAGGGGTGCCTTTGAGTCGACTTTCAAAACAACTTAAAATTCACCTGCCTGTAGAAGAATCAAATAGCACCTGCCTTTCTCTCATACTTGACAAAATCATGACCAGTGACTCTGGGTACTTAAGAAGCTCTTTCCCCCAACCCCCCAAGAAACATACTGCGCTTCAAGGGTAGCTTCTGTTCCTCATCGCTGTGGGAGAGATAAGAGGGAAACTGAGGCATAGACCTAGAAGCTATTTGTCAAAGATACACGTATTTGGCAGGATTCCAAAGAGCTGGGAGAACCACGTACTAAGCTGTTTTTAAAAGCTTAGGGGGTCTTCCCGAATAGTGCCTAAAAGAGAGAAGTAGAACTGCCTTACAATGGGATGCAATCTAGAACACTGAGAGATGAGGAAGGTCACAGGCCGAGGTACGATCATCGAATCTCTTTCCCTGGCATCACCTTTACTCTGCCACTTAGATTCTTTTATTCGCGTAATTCCCTCCACCCAGGGAGTGAGGCAGATGGGTGGGAGGGGACGGCAAAGAGACGTTTCAGAGCAAGGGAAAGTGCTCTGCACAAGCAACTGCCTGCAGCTGGGTGTGTGTCTGCACCTCTGGGTGTGTGCGGATGTGCATGCTTAGTTTGTATGCAAGCCATTTTGGTTGAGAAGTGTTTCTGTGCTTCAGGAAATACCTCCCAGGGGAACCTTCCTGACTTCAGTCTCTGTCTCCCATCTCCCCGACACACCACGGCTGTTCATTTCATCATTATATGTCTACAGAGCACCTTCTCGGGGGACTGGCACCGAGATGATATCAATGAACAGGAAAGGCCCAGTCCTAGTCCTCCGGGGGCCCACTGTTTAAGATGGAGGCAGACAGGAGAATGGGAGACTGCACATCAGCGGGCAAGCACTTGGACAGCGGGAGTGGACGTGGAAAGGGCACGGAGGAGGCCAAGCTTGAAAGGCAGAGGGGAGGAGTCCAGGACCACATTCTGGAAGAAATGAGGTCTAAGCTGAGATCTGAAGGTTGAGTTGGTACTGGACCAGGTAAAGGGAAGGTGGGTGTTTCAGGCAGAGGAACTAGCATGGGCAAAGATCTGGGGGCAGATTCCCTCTCTCCCACCAGCCCCAGCGCTTGATGAAAATCTGCTGTTTGAGCTCAGGCACAGGCCATCCCAGGGAGAGGTTCCCGGGAGCTCTGGGCCCAAGCATGGGACTGATATGGCAGTGGCCAGCAGCCAAGGCTGAGAACCTTAAAAGTCACTGTTGTCAGATTTAAACTGCTTCATTAAAAGCATCCAAAGTGCCCTCCTGTCCTTAAGGTCCTCAGATGATAGGATGGAACAGGAAGTGTTCAGGGGACACTCTGGAGTACGGCCCTTCCTCCTGATAAAGGACATAAACACTAAAGGTAAAGCACAGAACCTGAGACAAACTCACTTCGAAATGCCAACTTACAGAGGTCAAAGAACGTTCATACTTTTGCTCTCTCTCTCTCTCTCTCTCTCACACACACACACACACCTGATGGGCTAGGTAGAATGTCAGATTTTTTATATTATTTTTTTAAAGTTTTTATTTATTTATTTTGAGACGGAGAGTGAGAGCGGGGGAGGGGCAGAGAGAGAGGGACACAGCGCTGACAGCACAGAGCCCAGCGTGGGGCTGGATCTCACAAACAAACCATGAGATCGTGACCTAAGCTGAAATCAAGAGTCCAGATGCTCAGCCAACGGAGCCATCCAGGCGCCCCTTATATTATTTTTTATGGAGGAGGAAACTGAGGCTCCAAGTGGGAAAGTATCCAAGGTTATTGGCTCCTTCATTCACTCACTGACTCCACAACATTAACCCAGCTCCTGCTGTTGGCAGGCTTGTGCTAGGCACTGTGGACATGGTGAATAACGAATACTCCCTACTCATAGAAGCCAAGGTTCAAACCCATTGCTCTGATTCCAATCCCAGTGCCCTTTCCAATACACTGAACAGCCCGTTGGATATGTGTTCTCTGGGGTAGTGCTGCAGTGGGTGGGTCTTCACAGCCTCACAGTGTTTGTCAGCAACCCTCCACCCACCCCTGCAAACATACCATCAAAGAAAACACAGCATAGCTGCTATGCAAATGTATCTTCAAGGCAAGGTGCAGACCAGATTTTCTCTGGAAGCCCCTCCCATATAGAAACCTTACCTACCAATGGTTGTCAAGGCTCTGGTTGTCTTTGAGTCACTGAAAATTTTCCTATTCCACCTCCACCCTCTGTACTAGCCTAAAGAGAATGCTTTAAAACCCTCACCTCGGGGTGCCTGGGTGGCTCAGTCGGTGGAGCCTCTGACTCTTGATTTCGGCTCAGGTCCTGATCCCGTGGTCGTGAGATCAAGCCCCATGTTGGGCTCTGTGCTGAGCCTGGAGCCTGCTTGGGATTCTCTCTCACTGTCCCTTTGCCCCTGCCCTACTTGCATGCACTGTCTCTCAAAAAAATAAAAATAAAAATAAATAAAGTAAACCCTCACCTTTGGCAAGTCTTCCCTCTAAACACTGTCCTACAGGAGTAGGGATGGGGTAAAGGTTCTTTCAAAGGAAAAGGGGGGGGGGGTTTGAGAGGAGGAGGACAAAACAGGGGAAAGCACAGGAAGAGGACACACCAGACACACTGCCCCCTGGATAATTCTACTGAGCCATAGCTGGCCAAGGTCAGAAATGACTGGCAAAACCCGACCAGACAGACATCTCTCAAAGACGTTTGGGAGAGGCGGGTGTATCTCCCCGGAGCCTGGGCAATGTTATTTCCTGGGGCAAAGCAAGTCACAAAGGATGCAAGCTGATGACTGAATGTCTGGGGCAGGGTGGGAGGCAGGGCCAGGAGGTGGGGGTGGAGTGGTGGAAAGGGAGGAGGGGCAGAGTGCTGGCTGGTTTCACACAGACAAATCTCTTCATTTTTCCAGACTGGAAAAAGCTGTTTGGGCTGTGCACATTTGCAGAGAGTCACGGTATTTACTACGCTTCCTGGCTCAACAGATTTCTTTTTGTCATTCAGTCAAACGCAGCTTGTATTTTTCGTAGCCAGAGCTGAACAGCCCATGGGGGCTCTTCCCCCACATTGTGTTCAAAAACACATCACCAGTGACTCAAAAAACCCAGCTCATATGGGCAACAGGAGTGGGTGGGGGTAGCAATGTTTTAGAGATAAAGACCCACATTTAGACAAACAGTGTCTCCCCCTTGGAGGCATTTAATAACACTCCTTATTTGCCCAGCCCACATTGTTTTCTGGGGAGCCGTAAGAACAAACTGCTATTCTAAAACCTGATTCCTGCACTTGGCATGTGACTCTCAGTTATCCATATTGACAGTGGTGGAGGATAAGGTGCAGGAAAAGTGGTTAATTAAAAAACAAAAAACAAAAACCTTCTTGCCAGAATGTGCCTATGCACAGTTCAGCTCCAGACATGCTTCTGGCCAAATGTCAGGTTGGAAAGTTGGCTGCTGAACCACTGTATGCTAAAACAGTACTTCAATCCAACAGACATTAACTGACCACTTACTATGTGCGAGGTTCAGTGCTAGGGGTGGGAGTATCCAAATGGACCACAACTGAGCATGCACTTCACATTTTTAATAGAAAACAGAGTGTGAGCCCAATGCTATGCACAGCTACTGGTGGAATTTGGGGCATCAGATATGCACCAGGTGAGTAAGGGAAGTCTTCTTGGGGGTAGGAGAGGGGAGAGACCCCTTCACATCACACTGGTAGGCTTCCATAGGCATAATGCCAGCCAAATCACCACACTGGGAATACAGTCCTCACATCTTGCTCAAACAACCTACAGTCATGCCGCCCTGAGAGTCGGAGAGTGGGAACCTCATCTTCGGAGATGATATGACATATTCAGGCGATGTCCGACCCCTCTGGCCAAGGTGAGGGTGAATAAACAGGCATCCCTGATGATGCAAGCTAACATCACCTGATACAATGGAATACAGCCTCTAACTTCTTCCTCTTCTTGGGTTGCCAAAGCACAAAGTCATCTTGCATTGATTTAAAGAGAGAAAGGACCCACACAGACTTCTCCGTCTTGTTTTTGAGTCAGGAGCTCTGGGGAGTCAGAGAGGGGTGGAGGCTGATGGAGGGAAGGCGGGGTCTTTAGGGGACCAGGGAGTTGGGGAAGCTGGGAATTCTGTATAGTCCAAGTTGACTATGCCAGATGTAGCTCAATTTTTTTTTTTTTTTCTTTTAAGAGACTGTTATGGGTTTCCTTTCCAAAGTGGAACTGCAGGGATGGAAAAATGAGTTTCAGTTGCTATGGAAATAGGAGTTGGCTGGAGCCTGCGGGAGCAGCAGCTGGAGTAGAACAAGTGGCCAGGAACCTGGCCCTGTGACAGAGGGGCTTCCGGCTGGGGATAAGACAACAACAGGCGTTAGCAGGGAGGAGGAGGAGGGAAGAAGAGAGAGGAGACAGATTCTGCTGCCTATGGATTCTGCAGACACGTAGAGTGATAGAGAATGGTGTGTGCGTGTGCATGTGTGTGTGTGTTGGGGGGGGGGGGGGTTGCATGTACATCCCCACAGGCCAAAAGAAGAAAAAAAAAAAAAAAGAGAGAGAGAGAAGCAAAATAAATCACTGCCTGAGGAAGAACAGAGCTTCACTGGAGACTCTGAGGTCAAAAAAGCCCTAAGACAGTTGAGTGACAGAAGAGAAGAGGCTTGTTGTTTCAAAGACTTCCAGGGGATGAGCAAATGCCTGAGCAGGGACGGCCCTCGCACTCTGTGCTCCCTCACCTTTTGTCCTCACACAACTCTTCAAATTGAAACTGATGTGGGCCAGAAACACAGCCAACAAAATCCCCGCGGGGTTAGTGAGACTGTGGGAGTGGGCAAGCTGGTGGTTCTGTTTCATCTGCATCGCTGGGTCACTGTTTCCGTTCCAGGTAGAGAGCCTGCATGACCTAGGGGCTTGAGGCTCTTCTAGCCTGACGCTTCAAAGGAGTCTGAATGTTCTCAGCATCACATGCTGAGGACGTGTTTTGATTAGGCTTATGGTGACTTCAGGTCTTTGCTGGATCCTTCAGCAGGGCTCACCTGGAGGAATATTTTTCTATTCTCACTCCTATCCCAGTAAGAGGAACCACTCAGCCCCCTTCCTCCCATCATGGTGGGGGTGAGTGGACAGGGGAACCTCACCTTCACAAAGGGACTCAAAGTTAGGCTTTTGACACTATACAATTCTATCACTGTCTATACATGTTGTCCCTGAGAAACACTGACAGGGTCATACAGTTTAAGCTGTATTTCTTCGTTTTTCAATATATCAAGACTCTAAAAAGTGGAAATAATCATCAAAGGTGAATAAAATACTTATAAATAAAATTAACCAAGGAGGTAAAAGACTCATACACTAAAAACTGTAAAACGCTGCTGAAAGAAATTAAAGAAGATACAAATAAATGGAAAGACATCCCATGTTCATTGATAAGAAAGCTTAACATTAAGATGGAATTACTACTCAAAGCAATCTATAGATTCGGTGCAATCTCTATCAAAATCCCAATGACTTTTTTTTTTCAGAAATAGAAAAATCCATACTAAAATTTATATGGAATCTCGAGAAACCCCAAATAGCCAAAATGATCTTGAAAAAGATGAACAAAGTAGGAGGACTCACACTTTCTGATATCAAAAGTCACAACAAAGGTATAGTAATCAAAGCAGCATGACATTGGTATACAGACATATAGAGCAATAGAATAGAGGGCCTAGAAATAAACCCTCATGTGTATGGTCAAATGATTTTTAACAGGAGGCCAAAAACACTTAATGGGGAAAGGATAGTCTTTTCAACAAATAGTGTTGGGAGAACTGAATATCCACATGCAAAAGATATGAGGCTGGACACTTTACACCAGAATTAACTAAAATGGAACAAAGACCTAAACATAAAATCTAAAACTATAAACTCTTATGAGAAAACACAGAGTAAAAGCCTCATGACATTGAATTTGATAATGATTTCTTCCAGATGACAACAAAAGCACAGATAACAAAAGAAAAACTAGATAAACTGAACCTCATTAAAATTAAAAACTTTGGTGTACCAAAGGACACTATCAACAAAGTGAAAAGGCAGGATGGGAGAAAATATTTGCAAATCATACATCTGATAAGGGATGAATATCCAGAATACATAAAGACCTCCTACAACTTAACAGCAAAAACAAAGCAAAACAAAACCCAACCTGTTTCAAAAATGGACAAAGGACCTAATAGACATTTCTCCAAAGAAGATATAGAAATGGCCATTAAGCACATGAAAAGATGCTCAACATCACTAGTCATCAGGAAAATGCAAATCAAAATCACAATGAGATCCTATTAGAATGGCTATTACCCAAAAACCCAGAAAATAACAAATGTTGACAAGGATATGAGAAATAGAAAGCTCTGCACATTGCTGATGGGAATGAAAAATGGTACAGACACTGAGGAAATGGTATGGTAATTCCTCAAAAAATAAAATAGTAGAATTACCTTATCATCCAGCAATTCCACTCTGGATATATACCAAAAGAACTGAAAGCAAGGGTATTTGTACACTTAGGCTCATGGCAGTATTATTCACAATGGCCAAAACATAGAAGTAACCCACATGTCCGTGGACAGAAGAATGGATAAACCTAATACCATACACGCATACAACAGGATACGATTCCATCTTAAAAAGGAAGGATATTCTGACACCTGCCACAACACGGATGAACCCTGGAGACATTATACCAAGTGAAATAAGCCAGTCACAAAAGAACAAATATGGCATGATATCACGGATACAGTGTACCTGGAGTAGTCAAAATTATGGAGATGGAAGGTAGAGTGGTGGCTGTCAGAGTCTGGAGGAAGGAGGGAATGGGGAGGAAATTAAAATTAATCAGAAAATTGAAGTCTTTGTTTACTGAGTTTAGGAAGATGAGAAAATTCTAGAGAGGGATGGTGGTGATGTTTGGTTACACAACCATGTAAGGTACTTAATGCCACTGAACTGTACATTTTTATATGGTTAAAATGGTAAACCTTACATCATGTATATTTTCCCACAATCAGTGTGTGTGTGTGTGTGTGTGTGTGTAAATAACACACAGTCAGCCTCTTGACTTCTGCGAAGTTCTGCCCTCACAGGCTGTCTGTCCAGTTAAGCCCAGTCAGCACCCAGGATAGGTTCTTTCCCCTTGTCAAAACTTACAGAGGTGGAAACAAGACCACAGGCTGGTGTGGCGATCCCCTTGTGTGCAGGCGGGATAGAAAGATGAATGGAGATGAGGACTGTTCAGGGAGGACAGTCCCCTTGCTCTGATGCAGGGTCTCCAGTGATAAGGGCTGTCAGGCAAGAGCGGGCACAGTGGGCACTCTGGCAGCTGAGAGGAAGAGGGGGACTTTTGCTTGGCTGGCAGGTGGTATCACAGAGGAAGTGGTGTTTCAGGGGGCTTTGAAAGAATGAGGATGTGCGTGTGTGTGAACTGGGGGAGGGAACTTCAGGTGGGTTGTCTGTCTGTCTGTCTCTAAAGAGAATGCCAGTTCAGCAGGGAGAGGAGGTGACCAGGGAGCAGATGACAGGAACATGTGCCACACAAGTCTGTTGTCTTGGAAGGTAAGTATTATAAAGGCATATTTGGCCTTGATCTGTAACCTTCTGGAGCAGATCCAGAAGGAATTTGAATGCCAAACTCCCAATAACAACAACTTCTGTGTACAGAGGACTTACTATGGTGCGTCTTACTCAATAACCCTAAATGGTAGGGAACAACATGAGCTCCATTTTCAGCTGAGGAAACTGAGGCCCAAGTGGTTAAGCAACTTGCCGAAAACACACACACGGCCAGTAATGGTGGAGCTGGGCTATCAACCCAGAACTACATGGGTCTCAAACTCTAATACACAGAAGAAATGCCTCAGGAGCTAGTTTTTTTGTTTTTTTGTTTTTTTTTTTAATTTTTTTTTTTAACGTTTACTTATTTTTGAGACAGAGAGAGACAGAGCATGAACGGGGGAGGGTCAGAGAGAGAGGGAGACACAGAATCTGAAACGGGCTCCAGGCTCTGAGCTGTCAGCACAGAGCCCGATGTGGGGCTCGAACTCACAGACCGTGAGATCATGACCTGAGCCGAAGTTGGAAGCTCAACCGACTGAGCCACCCAGGCGCCCCAGGAGCTAGTTTAAAAACACAAATTCCATTCCCAGTGGCCAAAGATGGAATCTTTTGAACAACAAAACTAAGTAGTATTGGATTATAACCCAGAGTATAAAATAAAGCCCATGAGTCCATATTATTATAAATAAAAAGAGAAATTAATAAATGGGAGAGAAGAGCCAAATCATCTGTGCTGAAGAATTCCAAATAAATAATGTAGATATACTACCCTAAAGAAGGGAGGATAGAACTCCCAGTGCCTCAAGCATGGGCTGTGCATAATCACTTCCTTCCAAGAGTACGGCATGGAATGGAGTGGCGGGGGGGGGGGGGGGGGGGGGGGGGGACGGGAACAGAGTAACCTTACAGTGGACAGACCTGACAAACGTTCAGTCAGGTGATCGAGGTATCAACAGCGATAGGTCATGTTGACCATGAAGTGATGAAAATGGCACTTTACCTCTGCGGCCTTCCTCTCCCAAACCCATAACACCAGTCTAACCATGAGAAAAAGATCAGACAAATTCCAATAGAGGGGTACCCGACCAGTACTTCTCAAAACTGCGAAGGTCATCAAAAACAGGGAAATTCTGGGGCACCTGCGTGGCTCAGTCGGTTAAGCGTCTGACTTTGGCTCAAGTCATGATCTCACAGTTCATAGGTTTGAGCCCTGCGTGGGGCTCTGTGCTGACAGCTCAGAGCCTGAAGCCTGCTTCAGATTCTGTGTCTCCCTCTCTCTCTGCCCCTTCCCTACTCGTACTCTGTTTCTCTCTCTCTCTCAAAAAACAAACATTAAAAAAAACTTAAAAACAAAAACAAGGAAATTCTAATACAGTCACAGACAGTAGGAACTGAAGAAGTAACAACTAAATGTGATACTAGATGAGTTCTTGGAATCAAGGTAAACACTAAGAAAAACTGAATCAGCTATGGACTTTGGTTACAATGTATTCATATTAGTTCATTTTGTTACAACAAATGTACCATAGCACATTTGTTACTCTTAATAATAGGGGAAACTGGGTGTGGGGTATGTGGGAACTCTCTATGCTATCATGTCAATTTTTCTGTAAATCTAAACTGGTCTAAAAAAAATAAAATCTATTTTTAAAAAATCCCCAGGTTTACCCTCGGAACCTCTGGCCCTCTGCTGTGACTTTGCATAAGTGTATCAGAGTTGTGAATGAAGCTGGCCCCATTCCCTGCCTGTTGATGGACTTAAGAGAAGCCGCAGATACAGTGATATCGGCAGGGTGGGCGGAACAGTTCACCCCTCCTCCATTGGACTCCTCCTCCATCGGACTCCCTGTATGCCCTCCTCCATCGGACTCCCTGAGGTTAGGGATGGCGCCTCTCTCATTAGACTGGCAGCCTTCCTCATATGAGAACTGGATCTCCCCTCTCAGGCGAGGCAGCCTGGTGGCCCCTGAGGGCAGGGACCGCTTTTCCTCTTGAGGATCTCAAGAAGGCCTCCCTTAGTAGCCCCAGGGGCCACAGATTCTCCATATGCATTTTGTCTTCATTTTAGGTAAGTCAAGGTTCTTCAGATGGGTGGGAGGAGAGGCCATGTCCAAAACATACGTTTTTCAAAGCTGGCAAATTCGGCTTGTTCCAAAATAATAGGTCTCCCAACACACTCAGAGAAGCACAATCGGTGCTCATAACAGCAAGCTCAACGATCTCTTGGGTTTGGGACCCTAAGCTTCCTCTCTGGCGCCCCTCTTACCTCGCGCCCCGTAGCAACAGTGTAAAACTGGGTTGCTGCCAATTCTATAATGGAACTCAGCATCCCAGGAAACGGTGTCTCAGCTTCAAGAGGCTATTGTTGGAAGGTGCACAGCAAGTGACCCCAAAATGTGGGACAGTGTATCAGCAGAATGCACACACAGTATCTGTAATTACTGATCTGCAGAAGTTCTCAAGACAGGACAGGATGCGCCTCTGGACAAAGCAGGAAGAGCAAGGCCTGGAAATCAAATCAAGACGTGACAATGAGGGGGAGAAAAAGGCCGATTGTATTAACATAAGCTGAAGGAATATTAGGTAGACAGAAATGGTGGAGTGCGAGGAGCTCAGAAAAGCTGGTACAAAAGAGAAGGCTTTGAGAGTCTGTCTTATCTCCCACGTTGTTCAGAGCAGTGGGGTTGCTGGAAACTCTTGAACGTTACAGGCGGCTCAGAGGGCTGGCCAGAGCTTCCTGGAATACTCTCTTGACAGAATCGTAAGGTTGGTCCAGGGAGCAGGAGGAAGGCAACGATTTGGTCACTGATTTCAGTCACGTCTGCCGTGGGCACAGGGACGGGGGCTTAGATCAGGCGCGCTGTCAGTGTGGACCCTTGTACCCCTCAGAGGATACAAACATCTTAGGCTGTCCTATTAAAAATCATCCATCCTGCTCACCTTGTTTTGGTTCTGTGAATACCAATCTTCTAACTAGACCTTGGCTTCCCATGCGGGCTTCCCTACAGATGGAGGAATGTGCTGACAAGCTGACATAAAGTTTTCAGGCTGCCTCGCAGTGCTTGTCCCATTGTGATTTAATATATTTGTGGTCTGGCTTCCTTACCAGGCTCCTGTGAATTTGGTTAGTCTGTCCCTTTCAGCCTGATTAGCTGCATGTGCACCAAGGAATCAACGAACTATGGATGGTGCACCAAGCTCATCCCTGGCCCGTGAAGAATGAGCTCCACCAGTGTCCAGGCCCCCTCCATGCTGGCCCTAAGGGGGCTTTCTTTCAGTGACAGCCTCTCCCTGGACGTCACAGTCTAGCTGCTCTTTGCCACATCAATCACCCCAACCACAGCTATCAACCCTGTGCCCAGAGTGAGCTGTGGGGGCCCTGAAAACAAAGCATGCAGCACCAAAAGCAACTTTATGAGTCCCACGGGACAAAAAAGAATTAAGGAAGAGAGAGGCCCTTTGCTGGGGGAGGGGGGGGGTGTGGTATGATGCCAAGAACACACGATAGAGTATAAGCTGAAGAAGCTGGCAATGTTTAATCTAGAACAGGGAAGATCTGGTAGGGCCAGCAGGTTCCCTGTCATCAAATATCTGAAGGACTGTCGCAATGAAAAGGGGACAGATTTGTTCCCTGAGGCTCCAGAAGAAAGTATGACAACCAAGGGCCAGCAGATTCAGGGAGAAGGATTCCAAGTGGATAAGAAAGAGGAAATTTTCAACGGCAGATTTCCTCTACTACCAATAATTCAAATAATATCTTCACTTCCTTTCTTCCTTTTGTCAAATTGTGAGAAGTTTAAACCTGTAATTAAGAACATAAACTGTGGAGCAGGACAACCCAGGTTCACTTTCTAGTTGTCACTTACTAGCTATATAACTTTGGGCAAGTTATGTAATAACTTCCCTGGGCCTGTTTTCTCAGCTAATAATAGTACCTACCTCAAATAGGACTACACCCATGTGACTGTGGTGAGGAGTAATGAAATTATGCGAGAAGGGGGCTTAGAATAACATGTAGCACATAGTAAGTGCTCAGTAAGTGGCAGCTATTATTTTTATCATGTTCTCATACTATCTATACTATTTTTCACGTTTTTCTTTAAGTAGAAATAAATTTATGTAAATCCATTTTATCTTTAAGTTAAAAAAATTTTTTTTAATTTATTTTGAGAGAGAAACAGTGTGAATGGGGGAGGGGCAAGGAAAGAGAGGGAGAGAGGAGAATCCCAAGCAGGCCCCGTGCTGCCAGTGCAGAGCCCGACACGGGGCTCGAACTGATGAAACTGTGAGATCGTGACCTGAACCGAAACCAAGAGTCAGACGCTTAACGGATTGAGCCACCCAGGCGGTCCTATGTAAATTTATTTTAAAGAAAGCTCTCTATATTACTACTGTAAATGTAGAGAGACAAACACTTGCCCTGTAGAGGTGGGAGCTATAAAAATAAACAACACGTGGGGCACCTGGGTGGCTCAGTCAGTTAAGCGACTTCGGCTCAGGTCATGATCTCACGGTTCGTGAGTTCAAGCCCCGCGTCGGGCTCTGTGCTGACAGCTCGGAGCCTGGAGCCTGTTTCAGATTCTGTGTCTCCCTCTCTCTCTCTCTCTCTCTCTGACCCTCCCCCGTTCATGCTCTGTCTCAAAAATAAATAAACGTTAAAAAATAAAAATAAAAAAATAAACCACACGATGTTATGAAATGTTAGCTAATGAAGACTGCCTGTTCCACGACCTGAATGTGAGGACTGCCATCTTTTCCATAAAAAGGAGAGACAAGCCAGTTGAGTACTACACTGAGACTTCTTTTGTTGACTGTAGCCAGGAGAGTCTGGTGAGCTCTGGGAAGGATAAGGCCCGTGTGGTTGTAGCTTCTGGTCTGGGGACAGACAGCAGCTTGGAGAGGATCAAAGAGGCAGCTTAAAAGGGAACATCTATCCTAGTCTGAGGCTTCACGTTCTTTAGTGCCACGACTCTATTCCACACCAGATCATCTCACAAGGTCCCCAGTGGCGTATACACGGCACACCCAAAACACCCAAATCTGAAACACTTTGTAGCTTCCCCCCCGTACTCGTCACCGCCCCCCAGAGGTCACCTGCAGACCTGCAGACTCTTGCACTGCTGGCCTTTTTCCTGCCTGAAGGCTTTTTCTGGCTGCATCGTGTATACCACAGACGGTGAGCAGAAGCGCGAAGGCAGGGAAATACCCCAGCTTCCTTGCCTCGTCATGGGACATATGATCTCTCCAAGGGTCCCCAGTGAGACTGAGCTGTTGTCCCAGTGGTAACTCACTTACCAACACACCCTTTCCCCTTGTCCACATGGCTTTCCTCTCTTCCCCAGGTCCACTGCACTCTCACCGGGCTTTCTGCCATCACTTCCCAATTAAAGTCCTGGCACCCAAATCCTTGTCTCATGATCTGCTTTTGGGGAAACCCCAACCATGGCAAAGTTTAAACTTTAACCCTGGAATGAGGTGCCCAGTGAGTAAACGCCACGTCATTGGAGACCTCAAGAAATAGCTGAGGACCCTCCATGGGGATTCATGGGTCAGGTAAAGATTTAGCTAGATGGACATTTAATATTCCTATGATCCTCAGGTCCCATGACTCTAGATAAAGAGTTGGCAAACTACAGCCCATGAGCCACAGCCAGCCCACTGCCTGTTTCTGTACAATTGTGAGCTAAGGATGTTTTTCCCATTTTTAAACAGTTTTAACAAATCAAAATAAGAATAACATTTTGTGACCCATTAAAATCCTATGAAACACAAATTTCAGTGCATGTAAATTAAGTCTTATTGGAACAAAGTTGCACCCATTCATTTCCATACCCTCTACAGCTGCTTTTACTCTACAGACACACAGGTGAGAGCATATGCAACTGAAACCATATGATCCGCAAAGCTCAAAGTATTTCCTACCTGGCCCTTTACAGAAAAACGTTTGCTGACCCCTGTTCAAGATCACCATCCTGCAGGGACAAGAGGCAGATTGAGACCTGGCTATCCCATGGACGGGAAGGCCCAGTGCCAGACCTAGAATTTAGGGGGTAGCTTGCATCAGACCTTCTCAGTCTACAACTTTGTGCCTATCCTCACTCCTCCTTCTGCCCCTGCAGGCAACTGGGACTCTTCTACTGAGGCATTACTGGTTTTACACCAGGAATAGTTTTATTTTTAAAGGGCATGGGATTTGTCTTCTCCACACTCCACCCACTGTCCCAAGTAGTTTCATCCATGCTTGAGGGCTTCTGCAACCGCTTAGTGATCCCTCCCCAAACCAAACCAAATCTCCAGCCCACGACTGTGTCCTGAGATCTCTCATCAACATCTGATGATGTCTGTTCAACATCAGATTAAGAGGGAGGTGCTGGAGGTAGTTTTGCTGCTCACCAGCTGTGTAACATACGACAAGGTATTTAACTGCATGGGACACCAATTTCATCATCTGTCAGAAGTGGAAACCATCCTGCCCAGCCTGCCAGGATTACTGTGCTAATCGGATGAAATGAGAGCTGTCCCCAAAACACAGTGCCACCTGGCCTCAACCTCTGTCTCCAGCATATTATCATTATCGTACTTCTGTTCTATTTGCCTACCACACTCCCTGCATACTGGCTTTCCTTGAGTTCCCTGACCTTGCCAAGCTCCTGACTACCTCTGGGCCTTTGCACATGCTACTTTTTCTGCCTAAACACTTTTTCCTCATCCTGTGCTTGGCTGCTTCACACCTTTCTGATACCCAGTCTAAGGCAGGCCCCTTCTGTATGCCTCCCCACCTTGATTCTTTCATTGCATGTGCAGTGATGTGTAATTTCAGTCAATTCTCATTATTCGCAGCGGCTATGTTCTGTAAATTTGCCATGAATATGGAATTAGCAAATACTGAACCATTGTTCCCAGGGGGGAAGAAAAAACCGAAGTTAGGTTTCTGTGAGCCTCTGGTCACATTTTCATCAACAGATCAATCAATACCTAACCTTGTTTTATGTGTGTTTCTTTTAAAATTTATTTATTTTTTAACATTTACTTATTTTTGAGAGACAGAGAGAAACAGAGCATGAGCAGGGGAGGGGTGGAGAGAGGGGAAGACACAGAATCCGAGGCAGGCTCCAGGCTCTGAGCTGTCAGCACAGAGCCTGACACGGGGGCTCAAACTCACAAACCATGAGATCATGACCTGAGCTGAAGTCCGGACGCTTAACTGACTGAGCCACCAGGCACCCCATGTGTGTTTCTTTTTAAAGACACCTTATTTAATAAATATTGTTGATTCATTCATATTGAACTCAGCCAAACCCAGGACAGCTCATGCCTGAACAAAGCTTATCTAATAATACACATTTTCTCTGTAAGGCACCTCACAACCTTCTTGTGTTTAGGGGCATTAGTCAGCACTTGAGCATGATGCTTGGGGGTGATTTTAAACAGAAATCACCAACCAACAGAAAAAGCACAAAAATGCAGAAAACATGGCACAAAATAAACCACAAAGAGGACACCTGTTTACAGTATGAGAGCTAAAACCAGAAGGCACAGCGTTGCCTCGTTTTGACCTCAGCTGGGAACGTGCATGTTGGGCAACTCCAATTTTCTGCCACTCTGCCCATGTCCATGCATGACCACAAAAGTGCTGCAGGTATTGATTTCAGGGTTACAAATACATTTCAGCGAGTAGGGGGATTCGCGACTACAGAATCTGCAAAAAAACGAGGATCCATGATACTTTCTCCCATTTCCCTCATTCAGCGGAGTGTGAATTCACAGAGACTTGGCTTCCCTCTTACTCACTGTTTTAGCTCTAGAATCTGGGAAACTGCCTGGCACATAGTGGGCTCTCAATAACAAATATATTGTGAATGAACGAATGAGTCAATTCAGTGAAAGTGCTTTGCTGGCAGCAGCGATAACTGTTGTTTATGGGAATGCGCCACTGAGATGCCCTGTGCTAAGTGTTTTGTCCACATTCCCAGTCAATGAGGGAAACAGCAGATTACTTCCGCACATGGGCCCTAGAGACAGATTCCCAGGGATGTGCCTCTTCCTAATTATATAACCCTGAGCAAGTTCTTTGGCCTTTCTGAGGCCCAGCTTCTTCAACCATCATAGGGGGTAATTATAGTCCTACCTTGTGGGCCATATGAGGAGTCGAATGTGGCAATGCACAGAAAGCTGGCAAGCACCAGGCACAGGTAGGCCCTTAGTAACCATTATCTTTAATTGTTAAATTTTTTTTTTTTAACGTTTATTTATTTTTGAGACAGAGAGAGACAGAGCATGAACGGGGGAGGGGCAGAGAGAGAGGGAGACACAGAATCAGAAGCAGGCTCCAGGCTCTGAGCTGTCAGCCCAGAGCCCGATGCGGGGCTCGAACTCACGGACCGCGAGATCATGACCTGAGCTGAAGTCGGACGCTTAACCGAACGAGCCACCCAGGCGCCCCCCCATTATCTTTAATTGTTAATAATTCCCACAACAAGTCTACGTGTTTTTACACTATCATACCCATTTTGCAGGTGAGGAAACTGAGGCTACAAGTGGTTCCATGAATTCCTGAGGGACGGGCTGACTGTGGGGACTCCAAGCCCATGCTGGTAACCACTTTGCTGTTACCTAAATACAAGGGATCATTTTTATCAGCTACAGGGGATCTTACTCTGCCTGCTCAGTGACATTTACCAAATGATGGGGCAGCTCTGGCCAGCCCCTGAACTTCCAGGGGATCTGGATCAAGAGGAAGACTCCCTGGTGAGTCTTCTCTCACATTCCACATCAGTGTCTTTCTGTTCTCTGCCCATTTTTTTGTTTAACCCCTTCAGAACCAGTCCTACTGGGAGGGGGAGGTGTTGGTTTGTTATCTTGGGTTTGACAGCTCAAAGGGGGAGATATTTCCTGCTTCAAAAGCAGGGAAGAGGAGGAGGAGGAGGAAAAGGAGGAGGAGGAGAAGGGGAGAGGAGAAGAAGAATCAGCATGTACAAACGTCCTTGGGTTTTGTGCAATCTTAGATCAAGAGTCCTCAAACTTAGCTGCTAGTTGCAATCTCCTGAAAAGCTTTTAAATATCCAAATGCCCAGGTCCCAACCCAGACCACTTACCTTTGAGTCTCTGGGGGTGTTACGGGGGCATCAGGATGCTCCCCAAGAGCTTCCAATGTGCGACCAAGTTTGAGAACGGTGCTTCCGTACTCAGCTGCAAAGCTCAAGTAGCCTTGGTCACGGGTAACTCTCTTCTCTTTGGACTTGCCCTTCGGGGACTCGGGCACGCTTTCCAGAGGCACAGGCTAGTAGGGGACGTCCGCGTGCCAGCGACCTGCTGTTCTGCGCTGCCCCTAGGCCCAGCTTGGAGACTGCGGGGCTCCGGGTCCCCTTAGGCAACAACACGTGTGGCCGCTCCGACTTCTCCGCTCATCTGTGCAGACCGCGCGCGGGGCTCCGCGGCCGCCGCGCTGCCCACCCCGACCTCAGAGGCTCGGGGGAAACGCCCGAGGCTCCGGAATCCTACCTAGGCTGCCGGCGCTGCCCTCCAGTCCCCGGAACCCTGGGGCTCGGGTTCGCTCCGCCGCCCGGCTCCGCGGTGCCTTTCGCCTGCGCCGGAGAGGCGCCCACTAGAGCGCAGGCGCCACCTAGTGGGCGCGCGGAGGCGGCGCGGGGGACGCGGCCGGGAGGTGGGAGCGCGGCCCGGGCGGAAATGCGGCCGCGCTGCCCACGTGGGCGGCTCTCCAGGTCGCAGCGAGTCCCGGGCGCAAGTCCCGGCCGGCTCGGACCACCTTCCTTCCCGATCCCGCACTGGGACCTGAACTTGCTGAACTTCCCCTTGGGGGCACGGCGGGGCAGCCA
The DNA here is from genome assembly GCF_018350215.1 of Panthera leo. NCBI lineage: Eukaryota > Metazoa > Chordata > Mammalia > Carnivora > Felidae > Panthera > Panthera leo. Next base: position 30,617,651 of record NC_056693.1, on the reverse strand, counting down.
GGCCCTGCCTCCCGGCCTGGGAGCCATCCTGGGATTTTCCTGGCCGCACTCAGGGATCTTTCTTTTCATCCGAAAGCTTTCGGTACATCCCAATTTGGCATAGCCTCTTTTAAAAATACTCTGGGAGCACCTGAAGATGCAAGGGACTGGGTTTCTCTCAAGCGCAGGGAGGCCTTTACCCTCTCGGCAACCCTTTCTTCTCGCCACGGCCCCACCCCCTCCACGCCCTCGCCCACCTACCTGGTCCCTCCAATATCTTTGGCTGACATTTATTAAACATCTAGTCCGTGTCAGATCCTGTGTTGATTTGGGAGACACGGTCAGGTCCCTTAGGAGTTGGCAAACCAGGTCATCTTTCTTGGCCGGGTGCCAATGGCGTTTTTTGGTTGGGGCTCTCCTGGCACTGCAGGAGATCTAACATTCCCTGATACTAAATGCCAGTAGCCACTGCTTAGTCAGTGGGGGACTGGGAGAGAGGGAAAGTAACATTGCCCCAGGCTGAAAACCTAATTAGCTGGTAATTAAGCAATGACCAGTGAAGTCCCACTGTGAGGATTTTTGAGGGCAATGGAGACCCTCGGCCACCTCTCTTCCCCACCCCACTCCCCACGCTTCCAGTATTTATTATTTTTTTACAAAGGCCTGCGAAGGGTTACAAAGAGGGTGGACTATTGAAAGTGTTTACATTTCATTTATTTCTTCCCTCAGCAAATGTTCACTAAGCACCTATAATGCGCCACTTTCTACACATGAGGGATACAATAAAGGACAAAACACCCCAAAATCTCTGTCCTCATTGAGTTCACATTTAATGTAACAAGTTAACACAACACTTTTAGCACACACAGAAACACAGTGCGGTGTAATTGAGCTCTTTATGGGATAAGTACAGGATTTACAATAAATACAGAGCTCCAGAAAGATGTCTCTGCCTAGGGGCACCCAGAAGGAATCTTAGGGCTGGGTTGGAGACACAAGAGCCTATGCCATCAGGGTTAAGATGTGACAGCTGTGGGAGTGAATTTACTTGTTCCGGGGAGAAGGTGAAAGATAGATAGGCCAAGTACTTAACATTTGGGGAGGGGGGGGTCATGCATCTCCCCCCGCAAAAAAGGCACAGGTCCATCCCATGTGGGGGTATCAATCCTTCAAACTCAGAAGGACAAAGAGGAGAGGTGGGCTTCCTGAGAAATGGTGGGGTTGGGGTGTCCTCAGATCTTCAGTCTCTAGATCCAGCCCTCAGTCCTTTGCCCCCACCCCAAAGTTGCAGCTGCCCCCCTGGCTCCCCCATCTTCATACCCCCTCCCAACCCCCCCCCTACCCTCCATGTTCCCCCCCTACCCTCTGATGTTCCCCTTCCTGCTCCAAGCCCTCATAGGGCTCACCACTGGCCCCCATAGAGACCAAGATCCTAACCTCAGCCCACAATGCCCAGCGGGTCGGGTCCTGGCCCACCTGTCCATTCTCCTCTTCCACCATTCCTGTCTTTGAACCTTTCTTAGTTCTCAGAAAAGTGAATTCCTTGCCTTTCCCCAGTCACAGCAGCCACCCTACCCCTCCTCACTTCCAGGGAAAGGCTGTGAAGTGCCTCAACCTCACCCTCAGCCTGACCCTCTTCTGACCCTGGACCTGACCACAGCAGCCATGCAGGGGGAAGTGGGGTCAGGTGGATGAATGGCCGGCTGGGTGGATGAATGGATGGATGAAGCAGTCGGCCTGCGATGGGGGAGGAATAGGAGGAACCAGACGATCGCAGAACGTACTGGTCCCCTGACCTCCCTGGGCCTCAGTTCCTCAGTTTCCCCTCTGGACAAAAAGAACTATATATATACACACACATTTATATATATGTATATATATATGTGTGTGTGTGTGTGTACACACATACACATATACATACACATATATGCATACACACACACACACACACACACCAGAGGCAGAGTGGACGGGGGACGGATACAAGTTTTACAAAGTTATATGGGAAATGTCTTAATCTTATCCTGGCAATTTATCTGTGTGAAGACTTTTGGAGATAACATCACCAGTGGAAATATTTAGCGACACTTTGTCAAAATGAGGTCTGTGCCAACCCTCCCTCCCCCTAGGTGTCTTCGGCCTCTCTGTCCTGATATAATCTGGTCAAAGTGACCATCAAGGGCAGAGGAAGAGGAGAAGGAGGTATCACCTGTGGGCACTGCCTGGAAGGGCAAGAGGCAGTGTGTGTGTGTGTGTGTGTGTGTGTGTGTGTGTGTGTGTGTGACAGAGAGAGACTGATAGGGCCCAGCCTCAGCTTGCACATGGCAGGCTGGTGCCTTGTTGAAGGTGAATCGGTCAGAGAAGTGCTGACAGGGACATTTCCCATTCTTTGGCTTTAAAGTGCCTCTGAGTCATTTCCAGGCCATTCTCTCTCCCCAGTCCTAGCAAGAGCTCCCTCCCCCACCTCACCCCACTGTGCCCCAAAGCATGCCTGGGCAAAGTCCTAGATTACAACCTCTGGGATTCTGACGTCGGGCATCACCTGATGAGGTTAAAGGTTTTCTAAATGACTTTCCCCTCTGGGTCCTCCTGGCGTTTTTCTCACCCCACCAATCGCAGTGTTTTGGAATCTGCAGTTACCCACAAATCTGTTGTGTGCATGGGTTCTCCATCGGTGGTCTCTGTGAGGGACAGCACAGCGTCTGACAGGGAGAGGTAGTGTCCCTAATCATCATAATTATTACGATTGGCAATGGCTTTGGCGCTAAGAATTTCAGATGGGCTATTTCCTGGAAATCTCTCAGCAATCCTGTGAAGCAGGCACTATTAGGTTTCCCATTTTATAGATGAAGAAACTGAGACTCATGTTGTCATTTGTCTTTGGTGGAGGAGTTAGCGAATGGGGTGGCCAGGACTTCTATTTGGATTGCCCCAACTGCAGAATATTTGCCTCTGAGCATTTCGCTGCTGTTTGGAGATCATCTACTACGTGCTGGACACTGTTTTAGATACGGTACAGGATGGACAAAGCATTCTCGTTTTTTTTTTTTTTTTAACATTTTTTATTTATTTTTGGGACAGAGAGAGACAGAGCATGAACGGGGGAGGGGCAGAGAGAGAGGGAGACACAGAATCGGAAACAGGCTCCAGGCTCCGAGCCATCAGCCCAGAGCCTGACGCGGGGCTCAAACTCACAGACCGCGAGATCGTGACCTGGCTGAAGTCGGACGCTTAACCGACTGCGCCACCCAGGCGCCCCAGCATTCTCGTTTTTAATCCCTCTTGTGCTCTTGCTCTGTCCATGCTTTCCTTCAAAAGGAGAATTTTGGGGGGCGCTTGGGTGGCTCAGTAGGTTGAGCATCAGACTCTTGATTTTGGCTCAGGTCATGATCTGAAGGTCGTGGGATTGAGCCTCGCGTTGGGCTCTGTGCTGAGAGCGGAGCCTGGCTGGGATTCTCCCTCTCTGCCTCTCTGCCTCTGCCCTTCTTCCCTGCTCACGTGCTCTTTCTGAAAGCAAGCAAGCAAGCAAGCAAGCAAGAAACTTTCTTCCAGAAAATTTACTTTAAAAAAAAAAAGGAAGAATTTTGTTTTCTTTTGTTTTTAAAAAATAATTTCATAGTTACATGTTATGAGATACAAGCTACTTTTAGTAGGAAAGGGCATATTTATCTTCCAGAGTGATGTTCCATTAAAGAGGGTGAGAATCCAAAGAGGAAGGACCCACACAGGGGGGCAGTAGGGGCATGGGCAGGGTGGCAAAGGAGGGGTAGAGAAGGAAGGAGGCAGGAATGCTAAAGAGACCAAGGGGAAAGGAGCTGGGTGCCTATCCCAGGAAGGACACCTGGTCTTCTCAGGCTGGCCCTGTGGGACTGAATGGCAGCTTGGCTTTTGGGGTCACAGTGTATCTATGATTGGCAGGAGTAAGTCTGGTCTCTTTCTGCTCATGCACTGTACCTACAAACCCTGCCAGATGTTATGACAAGTCAAGTCCCATTGGCTTCCCAAAGTCCAGGAAACCAAGAGCCAGAGAGTTAAGTAACTTGCTCAAGACCGCATAGCATGTACACAGTAGAGTTAGTATTCAATCCCAGATTTCTCTCATACTGAAACTGGCGCTTCTAACCATGACCATCAGCTGTCTTTCCATAAGTGAATGTGAATTAAACTGAACTCCTAGGGAGGGACTTGCATTTCTTCATTTTGGCCACGATGACCTCTCCCTCTTCTGCCAGCTAATATTCTGCTCATCCTTCTAGGTATAGCTCAAGGAAGCCCTCCCCTACTCCTTCTTTCCAGTGTAACCTTTTCCCTGTGTCAAAGCGCTTACCTCATAGTTTAATTCCCTGTGGAGATATTGCCTCCCCTACCGGATTCAATGCCGTTCTAGAGCAGGGTGCATGTGGGTTGTGCTAGATGGTGCTCTGTTTGCCTTTCCACATCTGCTCTCTACTGTTCTCTACCCTGGTCTTAGTTCTGGGAGGTTGATCTAAATGGGCAAGACCAAAGGCTTCTCTGCCCACTGGCTTCTAGTTGGGTTTGGCCAGTGAGAGCCCTGGGAGAGACCAGAGGGAGGAGGGAGAGTAGGTTGGGGTGCTTATGCCCCCAGCTCCCTTTCTGCAGGGTGCCTTGGGCTGGCCACTGTTCTGACCTTGTAGTCATAGCTGTAAGGTGATGCTCTGCACGTAGCCCTCTCTGCCTCCATGTTCACGCCTCCTTAAGTACAATTCACTAAGGTTCTAGAAACCATACAACACCCAAAAAGGAACTTTGTACCATGTAACTCAATAAACAGCTGTTGAGCTAAATTAGGGGCAGGTTCATCTGTTTGTTTGAATGAGTAAGAAATGGGAGAAAAAGGATTTCAGTGATCTTCAGAACTAGGACCAGACGACAAATAAGCCCTTAGGTCCCTGGCAAACAGTTTTTATTTGTTTTTTTGTTTGAATGATTCTTTAAAAAAAATTTTTTTTTTATTTTCCTCACTTAGTATACAGTAAATTTGACTTCCTCTCTTTGTGAACACAAAGGAAAGGCCATACACGTGAGAATGCATCAAGGAGGTCATCGGAAGGCTAGGAAGAGAGCTCCAGAAATCAAGTTTTCCAGCACCTAGAGCATGGACTTATAGCCTCCAGAACTGTGAGAAAATGTCTATCGTTTCAGCCACCCCGTTTGTGGCATTTTGTTATGGCAGCTTTAGCAGATTCATGCAGGTAGATATTCTATGGTAAGTGACATGATTAATTTTGTAAGAAACGGCCGAACTGGTTTCCCAAATGGCCGCACCCTTTTGCATTCCCCACACCAGAGGCTCTGCAACCTTGCAGACATAGGACATTGTCGGTAGCTTTTATTTGTGTTGATATTTTTCATGTGCTATGTTTTGTAGGTAGTAATAGCTGAGGAAGCAGTTTGAAGCTGAAAATATTTTGGAAGTATCCTTCTGAAGTCCTGTCCATCTTTGGGTCATCCATACCCCATTTCTCTTTTCTTGTCTTTCTTCTGGCCTCATTCTGTCTCTAGGGCAACGTCCCCTAGTCAGAGCCAGCTAGTGGTCTGGGAAATTATAGCCCTCATTGCAGGTGAATCTATTTCTGAGCGAGTTGAGGAAGCGGGGCTGGCTTCAGGAGCCCTGTGCATCATTTAAAGTCCTGCGGTCACCATCTTGAAATTCTTAATAATTTTTATTATTTATTCATTTATTTTTATCATATTTTTATTTATTTAGTTAGTTTTAGAGAGAAAGAGACCATGTGCAAGTGGGGGAGGGGGAGAGAGAGAGAGAGAGAGAGAGAGAGAGAGAGAGAGAGTGTGTTCCAGGCAGGTTCCACATTCAGTGCTGAGCCCCAGGTAGGGCACGATCTCAGGAGCTGTGAGATCATAACCTGAGCCGAAATGGGAAGTTGGACATTCAACCGACTGAGCCACCCAGGTGCCCCCAAATTCTCAATTATTTTTGAACAAGGGATCCACATTTTATTTATTTATTTATAAATTTTTTAAATGTTTATTTTTGACAGAGAGAGAGAGAGAGAGAGACAGAGCACGAGTGGGGGAGGGGCAGAGAGAGAGGGAGACCCACAATTCGAAGCAGGCTCCAGGCTTTGAGCTGTCAGCACAGAGCCTGACGCGGGGCCGGGACTCACGGACTGCAAGATCATGACCTGAGCCGAAGTCGGACGCTCAACCGACTGAGCCACCCAGGTGCCCCTTATTTATTTATTTTTAAATGTTTTATTTACTTATTTTGAGAGAGAGTGGGAGTGTGTGAGCAGGGGAGAGGCAGAGAGGGGAGAGAGAGAGAGAGAGGGAGAGAGAGAGGGAGAGGGAATCCCAAGCAGGCTCTGCCACTGTCATGGCTCCACGAGGGCTCCGTATCATGAACCGTGAGATCATGACCTGAGCCAAAATCGAGAGTCAGACACTTACCAACTGAGCCACCCAGGGACCCACATTTTAATTTTACACTGGGCCCCACAAATTATGTAACCTCTTTTGGGTGCAAGAGGTCACAGGCAGGACAAGGCTTCTCACCAGGTTCATTTCTTGCTGACCACGCCTCTAAACTAACCCAAACACAACCTGAGGGTTACACCTGGCTCCTGGGTGCCCTTGAGGCCTGTCTCTTGTGCTGAGTTGGGTTAGCCATGATTAATTTGGAGGCTTCACAAAAGGATTGTTCCCCTAGGATCCCAGTATCCAATGAGGACTTGACTTAATTAGGGCCTCTTGACTGGAAGGCAAATGAAACCTCCCTCTTCCACCCGGACACCCCCAAACTGTACTCTCCCGTATAGGGAGAGATAGATCAACAATGTCATCATATCGTTTCATCATCTCTCTGCCAGCCCAGTTGGCAAGAAGCTCATTCAAAGAAAGGTGATTTATGGACAGTTGTACCACCTTTAAGCAGATCACTGAATGCTCAGGTCCAGGAGGATGAATGGTATTAACCAGAGGCACTGAGGGCAAGGGTGGGAGGGGCAGGCGATGGGGAGGTCACAGTCTTTGGAGGCAGCACCCTGAGCTGGCTGCTGAGCGTGCAGGCGTGTGACCTAAGGCACTCTGGACTCAATTATTTCAACTCTAAAGTGGAATTAGTGATACTTCCCCACAGGACAATTTGATCATGAGGAGTCAACAAGAAGACTCTGTCATGTGCCTGAGACCAGCATGCATCCACCCTCCATAAGCACAACGGAGCTGATGTCCTTTTGAAGGGCTCAGCACCAACCCAAGAAAGAATAAATTTTGTACTTCTCTGAAAAGCCACTTCACAGACCCGCTTGATCCTTTTTCCAGCTTCCTAGGAGTTGGGTCAGGATTATCAGGCTCCTTTTAGATTTAGGAAAAGGAAAGGCTAGGTGATCAAAAATAAACTAGGAGTAATATAGAGCGCTGGGGGGCTTGCGTGGCTCAGTGGGTTGAGTGTCCGGCTTTGGCTCAGGTGACGATCTCACGGTTCATGGGTTCGAGCCCCATATCGGGCTCTGCAGCAGCAAGCTTTGGGTCCTCTGTCCCCCTCTGCCCCCCCTGCCTCTCTGCCCCCGTCTCTGTCCCCTTCTCTCTCTGCCCCTACCCCCCTCTCAAAAATAAATAAACATTTAAAAAAAATATAGACAGGCGCCTGGGTGGCTCAGGTGGTTAAGCGTCCAATTCTTGATTTTGGCTCAGTTCATGATCTCACGGTTCGTGAGTTGGAGCCCTGGGTTGAGCTCTGTGCTGACAGCATGGAGCCTGCTTGAGATCCCCTCTCTCCCTCTCTCTCTGCCTGCTCCCACCCCCCTGCTTGCTCTATCTCTCTCTCAAAAATAAATAAACTTAAAAAAACATATAGAGCACTGGAGTGGCTAACCTCAGTTCCATACCATGTGAGGCTTCACTCAAGAAGCATTACATCTGAGATCGTTCACTCACAGCTTCTGATGAGGGAGCGTGGGGCAAGCTGAGGGCAAAATACAGACCAACAGCACCCCCTGCCCCCAGGTGGGATATGTGTGATATCCCTTGGACACTCCTGGATACCCAAAAACAAAGGAAAGGGTTTTAAGTGCTTGCCATGGTGATGTGGGAAAAGAAGGCGGATGAAAAATTAAATTCCCTTACTGCCCACAGCCCACTGAGAAGTCCTTGAAACCGGCAGAGTGACCTTTCTCTAGGATCTCAGCTGCTTCCATGATGACACTTTGCTAGGGGCAAAAGGAAATCCTGGCTTAACATTATCCTGACCCCCCTCCCCCCACTGCCCAGGATCCTGTAAGTCTACTTTAACGTGTAAAAATTTCTTTGGAAACTTCCTTTATCTCAAATCCCCCAGGATATATGCTGGCAATCATACTCCAAGCTTATGGCCCCCTGATAAACATCTGAAGGGTCTCATGACTGAGATTTTTACTAACTGGTAGTAAATGGCATTTTCCTAGCAGCAGCCAGCCCCTCAAGGTCTTGGAGACCTTGCTTCCAAAATTCTTTAGAGGCTTACTCTATCCCTAACCCCCCTCCCAACCTGAGGGTATATAATCAGTTACCCGTCACAACCCCCGTGCAGCTCTTTCTGCCCATGTCCCCGTGCTTTAATAAAATCACCTTTATGCACCAAAGACGTCTTTAAGAATTCTTTCTTGGCCATGGGCCTTTGGAGCACTCCACCATCACCCCTAAAATTCATCACTATGAAAACCTTTACTTGTGTGTTTCAGATTAAAAAAGCAACGACTGGTTTACAAAATGATGATGTCTAGGATGGTGTGTGAAGATGGCCTGATGGAGTCTTTAAAATAGATACGATTCGGGGCGCCTGGGTGGCTCGCTCAGGCGGGTAAGCACTGGACTTCAGCTCAGGTCATGATCTCACAGTTCGTAAGTTTGAGCCCCGCGTCGGGCTCTGTGCTGACAGCTCAGAGCCTGGAGCCTGCTTCGGATTCTGTGTCTCTCTCTCTTTCTGCCCCTCCCCTACTCATGCTCTGTCTCAGTTTCTCTCAAAAATAAATAAACAGGGGCGGGCACCTGGGTGGCACAGTCCGTTGAGCTTCTGGCTTCAGCTCAGGTCATGATCTCGTGGTTCATGAGTTCCAGCCCTGCATCAGGCTCTCTGGAGCCTGCTTCAAATTCTGTGTCTCCCTCGCTCTCTGCCCCTCCCCCACTCACATTCTGTCTGTCTGTCTCTCTCTCTCTCAAAAAAAAAAAAAAACACCACACAAATAAATATTAAAAAATTAAAAAATAGATACCATTAGCACAGTGATAGAGAGGCTGGAATCCAGATGAGTTGGGTTCAAATCCCAGCTCTGGCCTTACATAAATTACTCACTATCTCTGTGTCTCAGTATCTCCATCTGTTAAATGATGTTTAAATAACATAACCTGCCTCTTAGGTTTGTTGTGAGGACTAAGCAAGGTGATGAATGTAAACTTTGCTTGGCCCAGGGTAGCACACGACTTGCTATTTCTTTCAATTACATGTTTGGGTAACCCCTGGAGTCTATGGTCTGAGGACTCCCCGTTCTTTGGGTGGAGCTGGCATTCAGAGGTAGGGGATGGTCTCCAAGCAGGGGGTCTGTGAGTCCTGGAACTGAATGTGACCCCGGACGTGGAAGAAGGTCACAGCTAGTTGCGGAGTAACAGGGCTTGCTTTGTGTGTGGAGACCCAGGCTGCTGTTTACAGGTAACTAGGTGGGGGGTTATAACGTGTAAAGAAGTTGAGGGTTAACAAAGGGAATTCTTCCGGTGAGATGAATGGGAACTAGCTGCGTTGGCAGGGAGGGCGGACCTCTGGGAGGGGGGTAAGGGGTTTATTATGCAGATTAGACTCGGCCTCTCCCTGTGACCATAGAAACCCCACCATCTCTCTTTCAACGGTGCTCTGACGAAGGGTTATTTAACTCTGGCCCTGCAGCCGTGGCCGCAGCCCAGACCCTCCTCAGAACAGCCCAGAGCACGGGCCCTCTGCCCCCACGTGACATGGGGTGCCACACGAGCAAGAGCACCAAGGTGGTGGGGGCGTCCCAGAAACCCGAAGGGCAGCCTGCGGGGGAAGAGCCGGATCCGGAGGCTGGCACTGAGGCGGCCTATGGCAAAGACACCTCAGCGAAGGATGGGGGCCCTGCGCCCAAGAGCCGAGATGCTCTCGTCTAGAGTGGGGCTGGACCCTCACCTCCTTCCCGGAACTGCCTTTGGCCCATGAAACCCGACACGAGCCCTGTCCCGAGAAAGCTCTGCCTTCACCAGGTACCCTCCTCAGGCTTGGCCCTCTGGAGCTGTGAGGAATCCCGTTTGCCCAGCTCTCCGTGGAGAGGACAAAAGCAGCCTTCACACATCGTGGGACTTTCTCACAGCCTCGGTGGCAGGTGGTCCTGGATCCAGGGCACATCTATGTGCTTGCCGAGCTGTGACTGTCCAGGGACCCCCGGCCTGCCTCACGCTTGCTCTCTTTTCTCTCCTTTTCTTCGAGAGCTGGCTGGATCGCCAACATCCCCAGCAGGGCCGTTTTCGCCTGGCTCACTCCACACTGTTTGTATGAATAATTTAATATTTAACTGGGAGAGTTGTTAATGAATTATGGGAACGATCAGGATCAGACTGTGATGGGGGTGAATGGAAGGCAGCGAGGCCTGGTCATCCAGGAAGTGGAGCCTGGAGTGCTGGTGAGAAGGGAGGAGGAGGGTGCTTGTGCCTCGCTGTTTAGTCCCCAGAAAAATGCCCCTCTGCGGATATCCCTTCGTCTCCTCGTATCAGAAGTCTGTCAGTTTGGACCTTCTAGCATCTGAGCTATCTGTACCCAGCCCTCAAAAATATTTCGCTGTTTACTAACATGCCTGTCAGCCTTTCTCCCTCCCCACCCCGCACCAACCCCGCCGCGTGCTTTGTTTTTCATGCAAAAGTATTTTAATTTGAAATCAAATGGACGTGTTTGCAAATAAATGGTGACAGAACACATCTGAAAGACGGGACTGGGGATGTGAGAGTAGAGGGCCGGCTGGCCGGAAGGGGTGGGTGTAACTCTGTGAAACCGAAGCGAGGCGAGGGGCTATAGCGTCTTCTCTTTGTGCCGAGCGCCGTGCAGACAAGTTTACCGGGGTGCTTTACTGTGACTAGCACAACTGCTCCCATTTTAGAGATGAGACAGTCGAGGTACCAAGAGGTTAATTAGTTCACTTGCCTGAGCTTGGCCATTCAGGAGAGGGCAGGACCCAGAATTGAAGTCCAACAGTGTGGCTCCTGAATTCATGCTGTTCATCACCGCCGTCCTGTTTTAAAGTGGAGGGTCTTCATGGGGGAAGCGAAGGGGAAAAATAGTTACAAACAGAGAGGGAGGGAGGCAAACCACCAGAGACTCTTAAATACAGAGAACAAACTGAGGGTGGTTGGGGCGGGTGGGGGAGGGGCATTGAGGAGGGCACTTGTTGGGATGAGCACTGGGTGTTGTATGGAAGCCAATTTGACAATAAATTATATTTAAAAAAACACAAATAATGTGGAGGGTCTTTCCTGTGTGCATCCACGGAAATCCAAGTTCCACGACAGCCCGTGCAGAGTGGGGACCATTTCTCTTCCCTCATTTGGATGGACCTGCCCGTGAAAAAGTAGGCAGCTGGTCCGCTAGGTGTCGCTGCATTGCAGGTGCGGTGATGATGCCTGGAGGGGCTTTTGTTCTTACACACGTGGTGCTGGGGAGTGGGGGTAGGTGGGGAGGAGGAGGGAGATGGGAGAGTGAGGGGGAGAGAGAGAAAGGAGAGAGAGAGAGATTGTGAGCTATTGGAAATGACCCTTCTTTTCGGCCATAGAAACCTCAGAACCCGAACGGGATTCTTCTGAGATGAGAAGGCAACCAGGCTAAAGAGAAGGAAAAGAAGGAAGGATAAGAAGTAAAGCAATTCAGTCTGAAATTGATGACTAAAGGTTCCTTTTGCTTCAGCAGAGCCTGATATCTTCCAAAGACAGTGCAGGAGGGATGGGGCCTCAGCAGCTGGCCCAGGGCCCTGCTCTGTCCCAGAGGGTGGAAAACTTTCAGTGGGCCAGGAAACAGGCCTGGGCTTGCAGCTGGGGATCCGGAAGTTTGGGGCCTCTTTCTACAGCTTACTGGGGATAGGCCAAACTATGGGTAACTGCTTTCAATTTTTTTTTTTTTTTTTTTTTTAGAAAATACTGTTTTCCTCCCTCCTCCCTCCTAATGGAAATTCACCCTGCAAAACAGCTTTGTTTGGGAAAAAAGCTGCTCATGGTGCACCCTCAGGACTCCTGGAAAAAATTCTCAGCTGGTGGTGAGGTTTGAGGCTGGGTGGTGCTCGTCCTACTGAGAGGTGGGACTCCAATTTAGGCTTCTTACCAAATCAAGGAGGGAGGCTCCAGCTTCTTAGAAGTTCAGAAACGGGATGGTTTGTTTATTTCCTCCTGGGATTGTGCAAAATGCTCAGTTCATTAAATTCAAGACCTCTGAGGGCTTTTATTTCTTTTATTTCTTTTAACATTTATTTATTTTTGAGAGACAAAGCATGAGCGGGGGAGGGGCAGAGAGAGAGGGAGACACAGAATCCGAAGCAGTCTCGGGGCTCTGAGCTGTCAGCACAGAGCCCCGTGCGGGGCTTGAACTCACCAACCATGAGCTCCTGACCTGAACTGAAGTTGGATGCTTAACCAACTGAGCCACCGGGGCGCCCCTGAGGGTTTGTAAAGACAAGATTCTTCAACCATCTTCCGTTGTCACAGACATGCTGCATTTTGCCAGGAAGTTTATCTGTAATGGGAAAAAGCGCCCCATTTCTTTTTTTTTTTTTTTTTAATTTTTTTTTAATTTTTTTTTTTTTTTTTTTTTTTTTTTTTTTGAGACAGGGAGAGACAGAGCATGAACAGGGGAGGGTCAGAGAGAGGGAGACACAGAATCTGAAACAGGCTCCAGGCTCTGAGCTGTCAGCACAGAGCCCGACACGGGGCTCGAACTCACGGACCGCGAGATCATGACCTGAGCCGAAGTCGGCCGCTTAACCGACTGAGCCACCCAGGCGCCCCGACCCCATTTCTTTTTAAAGACGTTCCAATTATTCCATGGGAACCGGTATCACTCATCTGTCTCCCTGTGAGTGATCAAGTGCCTGGTGAAAGTGATCAGATTTAGGTCCTTTCGGACATAACTTTAACCTTTTGAAAGACAGGTCTGCATAGACTCTGCCCATCACTTGAAAGCCATTGCTCCGGCCCATTTCCTGAACTACTGGAAGAGGAGGATTTTGTTTACTAGACAACTTACCTATCCACGTGTCTTTCCACCCAGCTTTCCTTCTTTCCTTCCTTCCACCCATCCATTCCATCCAATCCACTCATCTATCTATCTATCTATCTATCTATCCATCTATTGGTCTATCAGTCTATCGATCTATCCATTTAGCTCTTCCTGGGATTTTCCAGTTATATGAGGCAATAACTTTCCCATTTCAAACCACATTCATTTATTAAGGAAATACTTACTGGGTTTCTACTCTTTACTATCAGTCATTCATTCATTTCTTTCTTTATTCGTCCATTAATTTAGCAGTTACTGGGTGCTCTATGCCAGCTCATACTGCTCTATGCCAAACTCCTTGGTGTTAATAGAAAGTTGAAGTGTGTCTTTGTGGGAGCGTAGCCTGGAACAACGTGGTCCAGAGAATCTTTCCAGCCCAGGTGAGGCCTGAGTTGAGCCTTCCAGAGTAAGTAGGAATTAGCTAGAGAGAGAAGATGGGTGTTTCAGGAGAAGGGGGGATGAATGTATGAGCCAAGATTGGAGGCTGCCTGGGGCATGATGTGCAGTGTTGTGGGAGCCTGAAGGGCATGTGAGACAGTAACAGGGGGGTGAAGCTTGACATGTAAAAAGGATCAGGTCATGGAGGGCCTTGTATTTTATATCAAGAGGCTGAGAGTTCATCCTGATGCCGATGAGGAGTCCACCAAAGGACTTTGGGCAGAAGAACGATGCTGGACATCGACTGCTTTTGACTGCTTGGTATCCTGCCTTCTGGTAACAAAGCCCATCTTTTCCCTGTGTAGGACCCTTTTCTTTCCACTCTTAGTTTGCACGATTTCTTCTCAGTCTCCAGGCTGAGCACTGCTTGTACCTGGTCAAAGTGATTTGTTCAGGGACGGTCATCTGATCCAAACCAGTCTAGATTTTTTGTTGAAGTAATTAGCAAAGAAGTATCCACTTTCTTTTGGAGTTAATAAAATTGTAGGATTTAAGTCTGGAGTCTCTCAGTGGCATGTTTCTGCCACTGGGAGAGGCCTCCCTGAGAATTAAGCCATAGAGGAGATTGGGGCGGAGACAGGTGGAGACTTAGTCCTGAGGAACTTGTTTGGGCAACTGGATCCATCGGAGCTAGAAGCTAATACTATCCCTAGATGATTAACACAAGACAATATATTTTCACTTTTTTTTCTTGCTGAGAATGGTTTGAATTTGGCTTCTGTCCTTTTTGAAGAGTTCTGAGTACATTCCATCAACTCAAATTTGCATATTAGGTGAAGTAACTTGGGAGCTGGTGAGAGGGGTAAAGCTAGAAGCGAGAATACAAATTAGAAGACAATTGCCTGAACTAAGAAAGATACATTTGGTAGCTGTTACTATTAATTGCAATGTTGCAACCAGCCACAAAATCTCAGTGGCACATAAGCATAAACTTTCTCTCCTTGCTCTTGTGTGTGTGGGTCACTGTGATTCAGGTGATCAGGCTACCTGAGGAGTGTTCACGTGACAAACTACAGGCGCATAAGAGACTTGAGTTCAAGGAAGTATCCTTTTGCATGGAGGGTGCGGGAGCAAATTCTTTGCTAAACAATAATCTACTCTGACACAAAAGAGATCCAGTGAAGGGCTCAGAGCGTGGAGCCTGCCTCAGATTCTGTGTCTCCCTCTCTCTCTGCCCCTCCCCACTTACACTCTATCCCTCTCTGTCTCAAAAATAAATAAATGCTTTTTGTTTTTGTTTTTTTAAAGAAATATTTAGGGGGTAAAATCAGCCAGCTTTGGTGATTGACTTTTCTTCGGGGCTGAGAGAGCCAGAGGAGTCAAAGTTCCTGCTGGGGTGATGGTGCCACAATATAAGAAAGGGATTCTGGGAGGAGAGATAGGTCTAGAGGGAGGGTGAGGACCTGAGTGTTGCAAGGGTAGAGCTTAAGATGCTCCTGCGACAAAAATAATAACTAATTTAATAGTAATAATAAATTATTAATAATTTAATAATAAATAATGACTAATTTAACTAGACTTATCGCGGTGATCATTTCATGATATATATATATATGTGTGTGTGTGTGTGTGTGTGTGTGTGTGTGTGTATTGAATCATTATGTTGTACGACTGAAATGAATATAATGTTATGTGTCAGTTTTACCTCAATTAAAAAAATAGCAAACATTTATATCACTTTAACTACGTCTGGGCATTGTTCCAAATGCTTTACATATAGGTTTCACTCAATCCTTACAACTACCCTATCCTCTCTTTACAGATTAAAGCACAGAGAATTAAATAATTTACCCAGGTCTTTTAGTTGTCAAGGACAAAGCTAAAACCCGGCAGTTTGGCTGGGGGCTGAGATTTGGAGAATTTATTTGGGAGTTGTGGGAACCCTTTTGGTTAGTATAAAGATTTACTCATTTATTTTTATTTATTTTTAAAGTTTATTTATTTATTTTGAGAGAGAGCAAGCAGGGGAGTGGCACAGAAGGGGACAGAAAATCTCAAGCAGGCTCTGCACTGTCAGCACAGAGCCTGATGTGGGGCTCAAACTCACAAACCATGAGATCATGATCTGAGCTGAAATCAAGAGTCAGACACTTAGCTGACTGAGCCACCCAGGTGCCCCAAGATTGTTTTGAAGTGAAAACATTTGAACACAGAAAAATGCAGAAAGAAACCTTTTTATTTTATTTTATCATATTTTTAATGTTTATTTTTGAGAGAGTGAGAGAGAGACAGAACATGAGTGGGGGAGGGGCAGACAGAGAGGGAGACACAGAATCTGAAGCAGGCTCCAGGCTCTGAGCTGTCAGCACAGAGCCCTATGTGGGGCTTGAACCCACGAGCTGTGAGATCATGACCTGAGCTGAAGTTGATGCTTAACTTATTGAGCCACCCAGGTGCTCCAAGAAATCTTTTTTTTTTTTTAATTTTTTAAAACGTTTTTATTTTATTTTTGAGACAGAGAGAGACAGATCATGAACAGGGGAGGGTCAGAGAGAGGGAGACACAGAATCTGAAACAGGCTCCAGGCTCTGAGCTGTCAGCACAGAGCCCAACTCGGGGCTCGAACTCACGGACCGCGAGATCATGACCTGAGCCGAAGTCGGCCGCTTAACCGACTGAGCCACCCAGGCGCCCCAGAAATCTTTTTTTAAAAAAATTATTATGTTTTTAATTTTTAAGTCATTTCTACACCCGACCTAGGGCTTGAACCTGCGACCCCGAGAGATCAAGGGCCACATGCTGCACTGTCTAAGCCAGCCAGGTGCCTCTGAATTCTTATCTGAACTTCCCTTATTGTCTAAAGCTTAGCCTTCTGAAAATACAGCTGCTGTTAACTCCCCTCCTTGGGAGTGTCCTGAAAATTTGTTTGCCAAGAAGACAGATTGTCCATTCTCATTAACATCAAAGAGCCCAATTGAAACTTCCATACTCTCTCACTGAAGCCCAGAAAAACACTTTTTTAAAAAAATTGGTATCCAGACACCTTTTCTTTCCATGACTTTTCCATCAATGGGAGCTTGCCTGCATGTAAATGTGAAAGTAAATTGTATTTTTTAAATACAATTTTTTAATCTAATCTGTATTTTTTAAAAAAGATTTTAATGTTTATTAATTAATTTTTGAGAGAGAGAAAGTACAAGCAGGGAGAGAAGGCAGATAGAGAGAGATAGAATCCCAAGCAGGCTTCACGCTGTCGGTACAGAGCCCGACATGGGGCTCAAACCCATGAACCTTGAGATCATGACCCGAGCCCAAACCAAGAGTTGGCTGCTTGACCGACTGAGCCACCAAAGTGCCCCTGTTAACCTGTATTTTTTTATTTTTATTTATTTATTTCATTTTTATAATGTTTATTTATTTTTGAGAGACAGAGAGAGACAGAGTATGAGTTTGGGAGGGGCAGAGAGAGAGGGAGACAGAATCTGAAGCAGGCTCCAGGCTTTGTGCTGATAGCACAGAGTCTGATGTGGGGCTCGAACCCACCAACTGTGAGATCATGACCTGAGCCGAAATCAGAGGCTCAACCGGCTGAGCCAGCCAGGTGCCCCAGCATGTATTTTTTAAAATTGAATTGAATTTTATTATTTAATTTTATTTTTCATACATACATATTTTTTAATGTTTATTTATTTTTGAGAGAGACAGAGTGTGAGCAAGGGAGGGGCGGAGAGAGAGAGAGAGACACAGAATCTGAAGCAGACTCCAGGCTCTGAGCTGTCAGCACAGAGCCCTACATGGGGCTCTAACTCATGAACTGTGAGATCATGACTGAGCTGAAGTCAAATGCTTATCCGAGTGAGCAACCCAATCGCCCCTGTATTTTTTTTTTTTTTTTAATTTAAATTTGCAGGCCCAGGGTGCCTGGGTGGCTCAGGGATTAAGCGTCCAGATTTTGATTTCGGGTCAGGTCATGATCTCATGGTTTGTGAGATCAAGCACCTGCTCAGGCTCTGGGTTGGGTGTGGATCCGGCTTGGGATTCTCTCTCCCTCTCTGGGTTGCAGGCTCTCTCTCTCTCAAAAAATAAAATTGAATGTATGAATAAATGAATTTATTTTCAGGCCCCCAACCACTGGACCCAAGTTGGGAGAGGTAAAGTTTTCCTCCCAACAGAGTCATCAGAACACTTTCAGTTAAAGCCCGGGAGTAGATTAGCTCCCAGAACCCTCCCCTCACACACAGATACCCTGAGGGGAGGACCTTTCTATAGCAGAAGAGCACCTATCAATGGAAGATCTCTGGAAAAAAACAAGATTTAAAGGGCAGTGGGCTGGAAAACCACAAAGAAACAAGAGAGGGACAAAAGGTCAGACAGATGTAGGTAACAATCAATGGCTTCCATGCGTGGAGCCCTTACCAAGTGCCAGGCACTGTGCTCAAAGACTTTACAAATATTATTTAATTTGCTGTTTATAATAGCTCCATAAGGCAGGTAAAATTCACACATTATGGGTGAGACATTTATGAGGCTTGGCTGAATTGCTCAAATTCATCCAACTGGTTAATGGCAGGGTAAGGATCTGAACTCTAGGGACCATGGTTTAACCATGGTAGTGGATTGAATAGTGTCCTCCCAAAATTGAGGTCCACCTGGAACCTCAGAATGTAATCTTATCTGGAAATGGGGGTTGAAAACATAATCAAGTTAAGATGAGGTCATACCGAATTAGAGTGGGCCTTACATCTGATGACTGTTGTCTTCATGAGAGAAAGGAGAGGAGGATTTGGATTCAGAGACACGGGGTGTGGGGGCGGGGGAAGATGGAGGTGGAAGCTGGAGTGATCCTGTCACAAGCCAAGGAACATCTGGAGCCGCCAGAAGCTGGAAGAAGCATGGAAGGATTCTTTCCTAGAAGCTTCAGGGGGAATATAGCTCTTAATTTGGACTTGTAGTTCCCAGAACTGAGAATGAATTTCTGTTGTTTTAAGCTGCCCAGTTTTTGGTACTTTGTTATGGGAGCCCTAGCAAAGCAATACAACCACTACGATCTCACTGGCTTTCTTAGTGTAGACGACTCTAAAGAGAGTGATGTCAGTGAATTCTAGGAGGCAGGATGGATTCTTGGGCTTGGGGAAGGGTAAGAGGTGTGTTTCTGAATCACACTTGGGGTTTCTCCAAGGTATGCATGGCTCACTCTCTTGATTTGGAGAAGCCTCATTCCTTTTCCTCTTGTTAAGGAGAAAATTATTCATGATGCTTGTTAAAGGTGGGAAGGCAGACTTACTCGGGGGACCATTACAGTGGGGTTTTATAGTAGGAGAGAAAGATCAGGTTCAACTCTGAATATACCAAAGACAAGTGGAAATTTATTGCCAAGTAGTAAGGTAAGGATTAGTGGATGGGTAAAAGAGGAAACATCAAGGCTGGGGAGATTCTTGTTTGACTGAATCAATAAGCACCCTTGTTTGCTGAATGCAGACAAGGGTGTTAAGAGTGAGGGTTGAGTAATTTGATCAGATATCAAGAGTGAGTGGGGGATTTTTGCTAAACTAACCAAGCAAGATTCTTGCTAAAACTGGACTAAATGGACAATGACAGAACCCACGGTCAGGACTTGAGGGCTTGGAGCAGTCTGATTAGTTAGGTCAAAGAGAGAGTTTTTGTCACTCTCCACACTATGGCTGTCACTAGCCACTGAGTGTGATAAGAATGTGTCATGTTCATGCATTCAGCTCACCTTGAGAGCATCATCTATGATGGAGAGACTCAAGTCAGGCTTTTCCCAGTGTGTGTGTGTGTGTGTGTGTGTGTGTGTGTGTGTGTTGTGGGGGAGTGTTGTGGTTGGGCTGGTGGGAGGGCTGGAAGATAATCAGGACAAGTTCTTCCCATAAAAGGGTAATTCCACCGGACCCTTTCTGGACTCCATGGCCAATTGGTTTCTGCCCAGAGAGTTTGCCTGTGTCCTCCCATCCCTGTCATATTTTGAAAGGGTAAACAGGAAATGTCACTGTGCCCAGGGACTGGGTAACATCTTGAATCAAGCAGTAGCAGCAAAAAAATTGAGCATCAAAACTGAGACTTTGAAAAAAAGATTGTTTGAAAATCTCAAACAACTTCCTGATACTTCTTTTCTTCCTCTGAATCTTTTTGGGAAAACTCTGTGACCCCATCCTCTTCCTAACTCCCAACAGCACCCAACGAAACCATGAGAAAACACCCTCATTATGCTGATGAAATGGCTGAAATTCTCTATTACTCCATGAAATTAATTTTTTTCTCATTAAAAGTAATATAAACTTCCGGTTTCCAGTTCCACATGCAAGGGGTTTGAAAGGTGCCACTCTGTCTTAACCACAAGTAAAAACCAAAAAAGACTGAAAAATCAACAACTCCTTGGATGCAGAAGAGGGGTGGATACAGAGCTGCAGCTGCAAAGAGCCACGGCTTACACAGGGAGTCACAGCTTACCTGGAGGAGAGACTTATGGATGGAAGCTGCCTTGGAAACCAGTGCTGGGGAAGGAAAACCTGAACTTATAATTGATGAGTTGTTGAGGCTCAATGTGGGCAGACCTGAAAGTTAAAAAAACTCTAGAGGAAAGAGGTACCTGCATGGCTCAGTCAGTTAAACATCCGACTCTTGATTTTATTTATTTTTTTTATTTTTTTATTTTTTTTTTTCAACGTTTATTTATTTTTGGGACAGAGAGAGACAGAGCATGAACGGGGGAGGGACAGAGAGAAAGGGAGACACAGAATTGGAAACAGCTCCAGGCTCTGAGCCATCAGCCCAGAGCCTGACGCGGGGCTCGAACTCACGGACCGTGAGATCGTGACCTGGCTGAAGTCGGACGCTTAACCGACTGCGCCACCCAGGCGCCCCCCGACTCTTGATTTTAGATCAGGTCATGATCTCATGGTTCGTGGGTTTGAGCCCTGTGTCAGACCTGCTTGAGATTCTCTCCCTCTCCCCCCTGCTCTCTGTCTCTCTCTCACTCTTTCTCAAAATAAATAAATAAACTTAAAAAAACAACTTTAGAGGAAGTCAGTTATTGGGGACCCTCCCACTTCATGAGTTTTACCTCCAAGAACTCAATTAGGTTCTCAGAGTAAATATCAGAGAAAAAAAATAATCCCCTCATGCTTCTTGTAGGGGGGAGGGAGGAAAGGAACCATTTTGAAATGTGCCAGAGTACTCTGTTGGCCAGTGTACCCTCAGGGGAAACTGGCTGACCAGAACCTAACTTGTTGGGGTGTTACCAGAGCCTAACTGACTTGGGGAAGTGAAATACCCAATGCCAGTCAGTTCTAGCCTTCCACTTGGGAGAAGGGAAACACTCCAGCCCATGCTAGCCATCCTGTCCCACTCAAAGGGGAAGGAAAAAAAGCCTGAGAAACATTTGTGAAGTTCACATAGTTCAGTGGCATAACATCACTAAAAGATTGAGACCTAGTGCTTGCTTTGACAGTACATATACTATGACTGAGATGTAGTCATAGGACTATAAAATGATTCCCCTCTCTCCACGCCTTACTGTCACATGACTAAAAACCTATTTACAACAGTTCCTTTTTTACCTCATACATGATGTCTGGTTATCAAGAAAAACTACAAAGCATACTAAAAGAAGAAGGAAAAATCTCTACACGATTTGGAAAGACAGAGCAGGCATCAGAACCAGACATGGCAGGGATGTTGGAATTATCAGATTGGGAATTTAAAACAGCTATGACCAATATGGTAAGAGCTCTGGTGGATAAAATAAACAGCATGCGAGAACAGATGGACAATGTAAGAAGAGGGGTGGAAATCCTAAGAAAGAACCAAAAAGAAATGCTGGAGATAAAAAAAAGAAAACAAAAACCCACCATAACATAAATGAAAAATGGGCTTATTACTTTGATGGGCTTATTACCACTTGGAATTTGGCTGGAAGAAATCATCTCCGAGCTTGAGGATATGTCAATAGATCTTGAAGACTAAAAAGCAAGGAGAAAAGAGGCCGAAAACCAAAACCCCAGAACAAATATCCAAGGACTGTGGGACAAGTATAAAAGTTATAACATATACATAACGGGAATACCAGAAGGAGAAAAAAGAGAGAAGGAAAAGAAGAAATATTTGATGACTGAGCATTTCCCTAAATAAATGTCAGACACCAAACTACAGATCCAGGAATCTCAGAGAACACCAAGCAGCATAAATACCAAAAAAACTACACCTGAGTATGCCATTTTTCAAACTACAACAAATCAAAGATAAAGAAAAAATCCTGAAAGAAGACAGAGGAAAAAAAAAATCACGCTTATAAGAGGAACAAAGATAAGAATTATATCTGTGTTCTTCCGAGAAACCATGCAAACAAGAAGAGAGTGAAATATTTAATGTGTTGAGATAAAAAAGTTATCAACCAAAGATTCTGAATCCTGTGAAATTATCCTTCAGAAGTGAAGGAAAAATAAAGTATTTCTCAGATAAACTAAAATTGAGGTCATTTGTGGGGTGCCTCTGTGGCTTAGTCAGTTAAGCATCCGACTCTTGATCTCGGCTCAGGTCATGATCTCACCTTTTAGGAGTTGAGCCCTGCATCAGGCTCTGTGCTGTGCAGAGCCTGCTTGGGATTCTGTCTCTCCCTCTCTTTGCCCTTCTCCTGCTCACTCTCTCTCTCCTCTGTCTCTCTCTGTCTCTCTCTCTCTCTCTCAAATAAGTAAAAAAGAAAGAAAAGTTAAGTATTTAAAAAAATAAAATTGAGATAATTTGTGCCAGTAGACTGCACTGCAAGAAATATGAAAATAAGTTCTTTAGAGAGAAAGAAAGCGATATAGATCAGACACTTGGATCTTCACAAAGCAAGGAAGAGCATTGAAGGATTAAGTAAACGTAAAATAAAAACTTCTAATTTCCTTTTTTAAAAAGAAACATTACATTAATGCTTTCACACTCTTTTTAAAAAAGCTTATTTTGGCGGGGGTGAGAGAGAGAGCGCACAAGTGGGGAAGGGGTAGAAAGAGAGAGGGAAACACAGAATCCAAAGCAGGTTCCAGGCTCTGAGCTGTCAGTGCAGAGCCTGATACGGGGCTCGAACCCACGAACCGTGAGATCATGACCTGAGCCAAAGCTGGACACTTGACCTACTGAGCCACCCAATCCCAAAACTTTAAATTTTCTTCTTATTAGTTGATCTAACATATAACAGTTTTTTTCAAAATAGTACTAGTAATGTATTTGATTATACATGCTTACGTATGTATCTCGTGTGTGTGTATATGTACATGCTTATACATATATACTTATTTTATATAAGTGAAATGAATGACAGCAACGGTAAGAAAGATGGGAGACAAGAATTAGGATTACTTTGTTATTATGGGATATGCACACTACTTTTTTATGTATGTTTTTAAAAAGACTAGTCAAGTGCAATAGTGAGAGGGGCAAAAGAATAGAACAAGAAGTTCAACCTGTAACTGTGAACAATCAATTGAGATAACTCACTATCTTCAGACCAGCCTAGTAACATTTGGAAATGGACTTCAATTAGTTGTAAATGTGTATTGCAAACTTTAGGAAACAAACAAAAAATAATGAAAAGAAGTATAACTTATATACTAAGAAATGAGAGAAAATAGAATCATATGAAATGCTCAATTAAAATCACAGAAGGCAGAAAAAGAAAGACAAAAATAAGCACAAAGGGCAAGAGAAAACAGAATAAAATGTAGTAGATATTTATCCAAATATATTAATATCACCTTGAATGTCAATAGTCTAAATGTACCAATTAAAAGACAGAGATTGGTAGAGTGGATCATAAAATAAGACCTACCTGTTGCCTACAAGAAAGTTATTTTAAATGTAAAGATACATATAGATTAAAAGTAAAAAGCTGAAGGAAAATATATCTTACTGACACTAATGGAAGGGTTGTAAGAGTAGTTATAATGATTTCAGACAGAGAAGACGTCAAAGCAGGGAAAGTTGTCAGGGATAAAGAAGGGCATCACATAATAATAAAGGCAACAGTTCTCCAAAAAGACGTAATAATTCTTAGTGTGTATGTGCCTAACAACAGAGCATCAAACTACATGAGACAAAAAAACTAATAGAACTGGGAGGAGAAATAGATGAAATCCACTATCATAGTTGGAGATATTAACACCTTCTATCAGAAATGGACAGATCCAGCAGGCAGACAATCACAAAGGACATAGTTAACTCAACAGCACCATTAATCAACTAGATATAATGGACATCTATAGACCACTTCATCCAACAACAGCAGGATACTCATTCTTCTCAATTCCACACGGAACATTCACTAAGAGAAACCACATTCTGAGCCATAAGACACACCGTGGCACATTTAAAAGAATAGTAATCATAAAATATCTACTTTCAGACCACAAGGGCATTACACTAGAAATCAATAACAGAAAGCTAACTGGGAAATCCCAAAATACATGGATATGAAACAACACAGTCCTAAACAACGTTTGGATCAAAGAAGAATTCCAAAGAGAAATTTAAAAATATTTTGAACAAAATGAAAATGAAAACACAGCTTACAAAATTTGTGGGTTGTAGCAAAAGCAGCACTTAAAGGAAAATTTACAACAAGAGTGCATACGTTAGAAAAGAAGAAAGATCTAAAATTAGTAATCTAATTTTCTACCTTAGGAAAGTCGAAAAAATTTAAATCCACAGTAAGCAGAAAAAAATAAATAATAAAAATTACAGCTGCAATCAATGAAATTGAAAACAGGAAATAATAGAGAAAAATATAAACAAAAGCTAGTCTTTGGGGGTGCCTTGGTGGCTCAGTCAGTTAAGTGTCTGACTCTTGATTTTGGCTCTGTTGGCAGCCTCATGGTTGGTGAGATCAAACCCTGTGTTGGGCTCTGCATTGACAGTGCAGAGCCTGCTTCGGACTCTTTCTCTCTGGCCCTTCCGCATGTGCTCTCTCTAAATTAAAAAAAAAAAATAAATAAATAAACAAATAGATAAGTAAAACATTAAAAAAAATCAGGGGCACACTTGAGTGGCTTAGTTGGTAAGTGTCCAACTCTTGATATTGGTTCAGGTTGCTACCTTGCGTTCATGAGATAGAGCTCTGCTTTGGGCTCTGTGCTAAGTATGGAGCCTGCTTGGGATTTTCTCTGCCCTTCCCCCACTCATGTTCTCTCTCTCTCTCTCTCTCTCTCTCTCTCTCTTTCTCCCTCTCTGTCAAAAATTTTTTTCTTTAAAAAAACCAATAAATCAATAAATTTTTATCTAGGCTAATCAATAACAAAAAAGAGAGAGGACACAAATGACTAGTAATCAGAAATTAAAAAGGGGACATCAATACAGATCCCATAGACATTAAAAGGATAATAAAAGAACACTGTGAAAAACTCTCTTCTCACAAATTTGGTAACCTAGGTGAAATGGACCAACTCCTTGAAAGACAGAATCTGCCAAAACTCACACAGGAAGATACAGATGATCAGAATAGATGATCTATTTTTTTAATTTTTTACCTATTACATTATCAGAAATGGATGATTACATAAACAGATGGGCTATTAAAAATTAAATCACTAATTTAATAATCTTCCAAACTAGTAAGCACTAGATCCAATGAGTTTACTGGTTGATTCTATCAAACATTTGAGGAAGAAATTATACCCATTCTCCACAATCTCTTTCAGAGGGTAGAAGCAGAGAGAATACTTCTTAAGTTATTCTATGAGGCCAGCATTACTCTAATACCAGAACAAGATGAAGACATTACAAGAACACCAGAGAACAATATATGTCATGAACATAGATAAAAATCCTCAAAAAAATATTAGCAACTCTAATCTAACAAATTATACACCATGACCAAGTGGTATTTATTCTGGGTATGCAGGAATGGTTCAATATTTGAAAATCTTATTGATGGAAAGTAATCCATTACATCAATAGCTAAAAAAGAAAAATCACATGACCATATCATTAGATGTAGAAAAATAATTTGATAAAGTCCAATACCCATTCATGATAAAAAACTCTCAGTAAACTAGGAATAAAGGGAAATGTCCTCATCTTGATAAAGAATATGTACAAACCCCACAGTTAGCATTATACTTATTTTTTCGTTGTTGTTGTTGGATAAGTGGTAGCTTTATTATTATTTTTCTTAATTTTTAAAATTTTAAAAATTTATATCCAAGTTAGCTAGCATGTAGTGCAACAATGATTTCAGGAGTAGATTCCTTAATACTCCTGACCCATTTAGCCCATCCCCCTTCCTGCAACACCTCCAGTAACCCTCTGTTTGTTCTCTATATTTAAGAGTCTCTTATGTTTTGTCCCGCTCCCTGCTTTTATATTATTTTGCTTCCTTTCCCTTGTGTTCATCTGTTCTGTGTCTTAAAGTCCTCATATGAGTGAAGTCATATGATATTTGTCTTTTTCTGACTAATTTCACTCAGCGTAATACCCTCTGGTTCCATCCATGTAGTTGCAAATGGCAAGATTTCATTCTTTTTGATTGATGAGTAATACTCCATTGTATATATACACCACATCTTCTTTATCCATTCATCCATCGATGGACATTTGGGCTCTTTCCATACTTTGGCTATTGTTGATTGTGCTGCTATAAACATTGGGGTGCATGTGCCCCTTTGAAACAGCATACCTGTATCTCTTGGATAAATACCTAGTAGTGCAATTGCTGGGTCATAGGGTAGTTCTATTTAATTTTTTGAGGAACCTCCATACTGTTTTCCACAGTGGCTGCACCAGTTTGCATTCCCTTGCATTCTCTTGCAAAAGAGATCCTCTTTCTCTGCATCCTCACCAACATCTGTTGTTGCCTGAGTTGTTAATGTTAGCCATTCTGACAGGTGTGAGGTGGTCTCTCACTGTGGTTTTGATTTGTATTTCTTTGATGATGAGTGATGTTAAGAGCATTTTTTCATGTGTTGGTTGGCCATCTGGATATCTTCTTTGGAGAAGTGTCTGTTCATGTCTTTTGCCCATCTCTTCACTAGATTACTTGTTTTTTGGGTGTTGAGTTCGATAAGTTCTTTATAGATTTTGGATACTAACCCTTTATCTGATACGTCGTTTGCAAATATCGTCTCCCATTCTGTCGGTTGCCTTTTAGTTTTGCTGATTGTTTCCTTTGCAGGCAGAAGCTTTTTATTTTGATGAGGTCCCAATATTTCACTTTTGCTTTTGTTTCCCTTGCTTCTGGATATGTCTGAGTAAGAAGTTGCTGCGGCCAAGATCAAAGAGGTTTTTACCTACTTTCTCCTTGAGGATTTTGATGGCTTCCTGTCTTACATTTAGGTCTTTCATCCATTTTGAGTTTATTTTTGTGTATGGTGTAAGAAAGCGGTCCAGGTTCATTTTTCTGCATGTCGCTGTCCAGTTTTCCCAGCACCACTTGCTGAAGAGACTATCTTTATTCCATTGGATATTTTTTTCTGCTTTGCCAAAGATTAGTTGGCCATACCTTTGTGGGTCCATTTCTGGGTTCTCTATTCTGTTCCATTGATCTGAGTGTCTGTTCTTGTGCCAGGACCATACTGTCCTGATGATTACAGCTTTGTAATACAGCTTGAAGTCCGGGATTGTGATGTCTCCTGCTTTGGTTTTCTTTTTCAAGATTGCTTTGGCTATTCAGAGTCTTTTCTGGTTCCATACAATTTTAGGATTGTTTATTCTAGCTCTGTGAAGAACGCTGGTGTTATTTTGATAGGGATTGCATTGAGTATGTAGATTGCTTTGGATAGTATTGACATTTTAACAATATTTGTTCTTCCAATCCAGGAGCTTGCAATCTTTTTCCATTTTTTTTGGTGTCTTCTTCAATTTCTTCATAAGCTTTCTATAGTTTTCAGGGTATAGATTTTTCACCTGTTTGTTTAGATTTATCCCTAGGGATTTTATGTTTTTTGGTACAGTTGTAAATGGGATCGATTCCTTGATTTCTTTCTGTTGCTTCATTCTTGGTGTATAGGAATGCAACTGATTTCTGTGCATTGATTTTATATCCTGCGACTTTGCTGAATTCATGGATCAGTTCTAGCAGTTTTTTGGTGGAATCTTTTGGGTTTTCCATATAGAGTATCATGTCATCTGTAAAGAGTGAAAGTATGACCTCCTCCTGGCCGATTTGGATGCCTTTTATTTCTTTGTGTTTTCTGATTGCTGAGGCTAAGACTTCCAATACTATGGTGAATAACAGTGGCAAGAGTGGACATCCCTATCTTGTTCCTGACCTTAGGGAGAAAGCTCTCGGTTTTTCCCCACTGAGATTATATTAGCGTTGGGTCTTTCATATATGGCTTTTATGATCTCTAGGTATGATGCTTCTATCCCTACTTTCTTGAGGGTTTTTGTCAAGAAAAGAAGCTGTATTTTGTCAAATGCTTTTTCTGCATCTATTGAGAGCATCTTGTGGTTCTTGTCCTTTCTTTTATTGATGTGATGAATTACACTGATTGTTTTGTGGATATTGAACCAGCCCTGCATCCCAGGTATAAATCCCACTTGGTCATGGTGAATCATTTTTTTAATGTATTGTTGGATCCTGTTGGCTAATATCTTGTTGAGGAGTTTTGCATCCATGTTCATCAGGGAAATTGGTCTATAGTTCTCCTTTTTTAGTCAGGTCTTTGTCTGGTTTTGAAACCAGGTAATGCTGGCTTCATAGAGAGAGTTTGGAAGTTTTCTTTCCATTTCTATTTTTTGGAAGAGCTTCAAGAGAATAGGTGTTAACTCTTCCTTAAATGTTTGGTAGAATGCCCCTGGAAAGCCATCTGGCCCTGGACTCTTGTTTTTTTGGGAGATTTTTGATTACTAGTTTGATTTCTTTACTGGTTATGGGTCTGTTCAAATTTACTATTTCTTCCTGTTTCACTTTTGGTAGTTTATATGTTTCTAGGAATTTGTCCATTTCTTCCAGATTGCCCATTTTATTGGCGTATAATTGCTCATAATATTCTCTTATTATTGTTTTTATTTCTGCTGTGTTGGTTGTGATCTCTCCCCTTTCATTCTTGGTTTTATTTATTTGGGTCCTTTCCTTTTTCTTTTTGATCCAACTGGCTAATGGCTTATCAATTTTGTTAATTCTTTCAAGGAACCAGCTTCTGGTTTCATTGATCTGTTCTGCTTTTTTGGTTTCGATAGCATTGATTTCTGCTCTAATCTTTATTATTTCCTGTCTTCAACTGGTTTTGGGTTTTATTTGCCATTCTTTTTTCCATCTCTTTAAGGTGTAAGGTTAGACTGTGTATCTGAGACCTTTCTTCCTTCTTTAGGAAGGCCTGGATTGCTATATACTTTCCTCTTATGATCATCTTTGCTGCGTCCCAGAGGTTTTGGGCTGTGGTGTTATCATTTTCATTGGCTTCCATATACTTTTTAATTTCTCTTTACCTTCTTGGTTAGCCCATTCATTCTTTAGTAGGATGTTCTTTAGTCTCCAAGTATTTGCTACCTTTCCAAATTATTTCTTGTAGTTGATTTCGAGTTTCATAGCCTTGTGGTCTGAAAATATACATGGTGTGATCTTGATCTTTTTGTACTTGTTGAGGGCTGATTTGTGTCTCAGTATGTGATCTATTCTGTAGAACGTTCCATGTGCTGTGGAGAAGAATGTATATTCCACTGCGTTAGGATGAAATATTCTGAATATGTTTGTTAAGTCCATTTGGTCCAGTGTGTCATTCAAAGCCATTGTTTCCTTGTTGATTTTTTGATTAGACGATATGTCCATTGTTGTAAGTGGGGTGTTGAAGTCCTCTGCTATTATGGTATTATTATCAATGCATTTCTTTATGTTTGTGATTAATTGATTTATATATTTGGATGCTCTCACATTTGGAGCATAAATGTTTACAATTGTTAGATCTTCTTGGTGGATAGACCCCTTAATTAAGATATAATGCCCTTCTTCATCTCTTGTTACAGTCTTTATTTTAAAGTCTATATTGTCTGATATAAGTATGGCTACTCCAGCTTTCTTTTGTTGACCATTAGCATGATAGATGGTTCTCCATCCTCTTACTTTCAATATGAAGGTGTCTTTAGGTCTAAAGTGGGTCTCTTTTAAACAGCATATAGATGGATCTTGTTTTCTTACCCATTCTGTTACCCTATGTCTTTTGATTAGAGCATTTAGTCCATTGATGTTTAGAGTGAGTACTGAAAAATATGAATTTATTACCATTATGTTTCTTGAGAGTTGGAGTGTCTGGTGGTGTTCTCTGGTCCTTTCTAGTCTTTGTTGCTTTTGGTCTTTCTTTCTTTCTTTTTTCTTTCTATCTTTTCTCCCCTCAGAGAGTCCCCCTTAAAATTTCTTGTAGGGCTGGTTTAGTGGTCACAAACTCCTTTAATTTTTGTTTGTCTGGGAAACTTTTTCACTCTCCTCTATTTTGAATGACAGCCTTGCTGGGTAAATAATTCTTGGCTGCATAGTTTTCTGATTCAGCACATTGAATATATTCTGCCACTTCTTTCTGGCCTGCCAAGTTTCTGTGGATAGGTCTGCTGCAAACCTGATCGGTCTTCCCTTGTAGGTTAAGGAATTTTTTCCCCTTGCTGCTTTCATGATTCTTTCCTTGCTTGAGTATTTTGTGAATTTGACTATGAGATGCCTTGTTGATGGTTGGCTTTTGTTGAGTCTAATGGGAGTCCTCTGTGTTTCCTGGATTTTGATGACTGTGTCTTTCCCTGGGTTAGGAAAGTTTTCCACTGTGATTTACTCACATAGCCCTTCTACCCCCTTTTCTCTCTCTTCATCTTCTGGGACCCCTATGATTCTGATGTTGTTCCTTTTTAATGAGTCACTGATATCTCTAATTCTTAAATCATGCTCTTTTGCCTTAGTTTCCCTCTTTTTTTCTGCTTCATTGTTCTCCATAAGTTTGTCCTCTATGTCACTGATTCTCTGCTCTGTCTCAACCATCCTTGCCACTGTGGATCCATTTGAGATTGCAGCTCAGTTATAGCATGTTTTATTTCATCTTGACTAGCTTTTACTTCTTTTATCTCTGCAGAAAGGGATTATAATCTATTTTTGACCCCAGCTCATATTCTTATTATCATGATTCTAAATTCTGGTTCAGACATCTTGCTTGTATCTGTGTTGGTTAAGTCTTTGGCTGTCGTTTCTTCCTTCTTGTTCTTTTGGGGTGAATTTCTTTATTTTGTCATTTTGAAGGAAGAAAATGAATTAATGAGGTAAAAAAGTAAAATTAAAAAATATTAAAATTAAGAAATTAAAAATAACACACACACACAAATCAAATAAATGATGCTAGATCCTAGGTGTGTTTTGGTCTGGGTGTTGAAAGGGGCTTGATAGATTAGAGAAAAAAGGGAAAAAAGAAAAAAAAAAATGAAAACGTTTCAAAATTTGAGAAAATGAACATAATGAAATAGAATAAAATGAAATGATGGAAGTAAAACAGAATTTTAAAAATTTACAAAAAAGTAAAAAATATATAGATAAAAAATTAAAAATATTTTTAATAAAAATTGGAAATACAAATACATTTTTTTCTCTCTTTTTTTCTCCTTCAAGAAAAAGAAAAGGAACAAAAAAGAAAAAAAAAGAAAATGAAATAGATGGACTAGTGAACAGACTGAAATATGATTGAAATTACATCGTATGTAGAAGTCAAGGTATGAAGCACTTTATAGTCTGTAAACTAAGCAGGCAGAGAGACCTGTGGTGTTCCTGAAGAGCGAGGTTGGCCCAGTTGGGCGGGGCTTAGTGTCACAGCTCCCTTCTCCACTAGATGGCGCTGCTAGCATACTGGGAGGGATCCTTGTGGCGCTTGTAGGTGTGTATGCGCATGCGCGGGAGCGTCACCCAGCTACCCAATCTCTAGTATCATTAAGTGTTCTCACGGATCTGCAATCCCCACCCTTCCTTTGTCTCTGGCTTCCATCCACTTCCTGCTTTTACACTATACCTGACCAAGCCGTCAGGTTGCCAGGCAGCATCTCCCTCCTGAGTTTTATCTCAGATGCGGCTGTTTCCCGACCCCTTATTTCTGAGGGACTGCGTTTGACCTGCTCCGCACCTCTGCGGGAGGGTCTCACGGAGCAATGGCCGGGTGCCGGCCGCCCCCGGAACGTTCGCGGACTGTGCTGCTGCCGCTGCTGCCCAGACTGCGGCCGGGCGCCAGCCCGCCCCAGAAAAAGTTCACGTATTTGTGTAGCAGCAGCAGCGTTTCAGGGATTATGGAAAATCATACCACGCATCTGGCACCAGGCTTCACCCTTAACAGCCTTGTTCCAGCACCAGCGAATGTGGTTGTTCTATAGGATCTGCCTGGAACTTTGCCTATGGGGAGTCCTCCCATCAGGGAAACTGCCACTTCCCGTGTGGCCCGAAGACCTCTGGACTTCACTCTGCTCCTGGGGATTCGCCCTTCCCACCAGAGCCGCCAGGTATTGAGCTGCGGAGTGTCAGCCTCTGCGCTCCCCCTGTTTATAGTCTTAATGGAATTTAAACCCTCTCTTTTCTCCTTTCTCCCTTTTTAGTTCAGTCCCTGTGGATGTTTCCACTTTTCCACTTTCTCTCCAGCTACTTTTGGGGGGGTTGCTTTTCCCATATTCTCTCCCCTTCCCCCGTCTCCATCTTCTCTCTGGACGCAAAAACAGCTCCCTGCCCTCTGCACCTTCTCTGTCCCCCAGTTTACTTCTCAGCGCCGTGTACCTGCTGAGTTCTGTGGTTCAGGTTGTGCAGATTGTTGTGTTAATCCTCAAGTCAGTTTTCTAGGTGTGCAGGATGGTTTAGTGTTGATCTTGTTGTATTTCATGGACACAAGACGCAAAAAACTTCCATGCTGTTCTGCCACCTTGGCTCCTTGCGTTATACTTAATTGTGAGAAACTTAAAGTTTTCCCACTAAGATCAGGTATAAGGCAAGGATAGCCTCTCTACCACTCCTTTTCAACATTGTAGTGGAAATCCTTGCTAATGAAATATGTTTCAAAAAATAAGAGTAGGAAATAAAAAACATACGGACTGAAAACGAGAAAAATAAAATTGTCTTTGTTCCCAGAGATGATTATTCAGAAAAATCTGAAAGAATCAACCAAAAACTCCAGGAACTAACGAATAATTATAGTAAGGCTTTAGGATACAAGGTTAATATACAAAAGTCCATCATTTCCCTATATACCAACAATGAGCAAGTAGAATCTGCAATTGAAAATGTAATACCGTTTACATCAGGCATGCTAAGCACCAAAATGAAATACTTAGATGTAAATGTAACAAAACATGTACAATGTCTGTATGAAGAAAACTACAAAACTCTGAGGAATGAAATCAAAGAACTAAATAAACAGATATCTCATGTTTGTGAACAGGAAGACTCAATTATCAGTTCTTTCCAACTTGATCTATAGAGTCAATGCAATCCCAATCAAAATCCCAGCAAATTATTTTGTGGCTATCAACGAACGGTATAGTTTATATGGGGAGGCAAAAGACCCAGAAGGGTAAACACAAAATTGAAGGAGAAAGACAGAGTTCGAGGACCAGCAGTACCCAACTTCAAGACTTATTATAAAACTATGGTGACTAGGACAGTGTGGCATTGGCAAAAGAATAGGCAAATAGATCACTGGGAGAGAACAGAGAGCCCACAAAGAGATCCACATAAATATGGTCAACTGATCTTTGACAAAGTTGCACATAATACAATGGAGCAAGGGGAGTCCTTTAAACGAATGTTGTTGGAACAACCCTCCCATGCAACAAAATGAATGTAGACACAGATCTTACGCCATCTACAAAAACTGACTCCCAGTGGATCATAGACCTAAGGGTAAAATGCAAAACTATGAATTTCCTAAAGCATAAGAGAAAACCTAGATGACCCTTGGTATGGTGATGCCCCTGGGTCTGGTGATGCCCCAGGAAGGCTATTTGTTCAGATTCTAAGTGTTTCTTCATCAAGGAAGTAAGGATGCTCCTTTCCTCAAGATATTTGGAGGGTACCTCTCACATAATGGTTTTATGAACTGATTCAGGAGAGAAGGGGGAAAGAAGATCAGAGGGATCTTCCTGCTCCTGCTGGTTTTTCAAACTCCTTCATCTTAAAATAGTCACCATGACAAGGCGCCATGTTTTAGGGTGGTGTGCCCTGAACCCTGTCAAAAGACAGGTTTCTATTCACTTGGGTGTGTGAGAGTTCACCAAAATTTGACTCAAGAGACAGAATTTGAGGCTCATACACCATCCTAATAGGGGATAAGGAGGGGCAGAGAAGCACTTTCTGGAGAACAAGTGGCTTCTTAGGGGGAGAGTGGGGTTGGGAGAGTGGGAGTGGGGAGAAAGAAAGAGCACTTAAAGGAGCACAGATGACTTTTGAAACATGAGAGGGTCTTTAGGAGAATAAATGAGAGCTAGGATGATTCTGTGACAACGTGTGTTTGGATGTGGTTGGGAGAAGGGATTAGATTTGCCTCTGGGGAAGGGCTTTTATGGCATTTAGATTTTGGGGAGGGTTTTGCTTCTAGGCTGTTAAATTAATTACACAAGGAGGCCATTAGACTAAGGTGGCTCTAATGCTGTGGCGGCTAATTTAAGCAAACCAAAATCTAAGTCTGAAAATGACTCAAGGTTCTGAAACTGAACCAGTAAGGACCACCGGGCACAGCCAAATAAGCTTTAAGCTGCAGCCAATCAAATCATTTCCATTTTCTGCATCCCCACCTTTTCTGTAAGTCTTTCCCTGGCTCCTGTCAGAGAAGTGCTCCTAACCACTTACAGGTTGGTGCTGCCCCATTTGAATTGATTTTTGCTTAAGTAAACATTTTAATATGCCTCAGTTTACCTTCTCAACAAGGCAGATAAAGGATTCCAGGAGCTCAGATGCCTTCCGCTTGAAATAATTCTTATGCCCAAGTGGCATATTTGGGGGTGGCATATCCTGATTCCCTTTGAATGTAGTTTATGTTTTTGTTTTTTTTTTTTTTAATACCCTGGACTAATGTCCATCTACAGTGAATAGAGGACTCCAAAAGCAACTGTAATCCTTCTAAATTCCACAGGTTCAGAGGCCCAGTTTTAGCTGAGTGACTTTCAAAAAACAACCGTGGCACCTGGGTGGCTCAGTCTGTTAAGCGTCTGATTCTTGGTTTTGGCTCAGGTCACGATCTCATATTTCATGAGTTTAAGCCCCACAGTGCAAAGCCTGGTTGGGATTCTCTCTCTCTCTCTCTCTCTCTCTCTTCCTCTCCCTTCCTCCCTCCCTCTCTCTCTGGCCCTCCCGTGCATGCTCACTCTCTCAAAATAAGTAAATGAATTAAAAAAAAAAGAAATGACAATCTTTGAACTAAAATTAATTATAAAGGAACTTCAATCATTACTGCACCTCTTGAAGAACATTTAAAAAGATCCATCTCAAAACTCACACCAATACTTATCCAAACTCCTTTCCTTCTCCTATTAAATTCTCCAACATCCAGATCTAACCTTGAGCTTTTAAGCAAATCCCCACAAACTCTTCCCCATCCCCCCCACCTGTGGCTTCTCTGCTCCTTGTCCTTCCTCATCTTCCTCCATGTTCTTTATTATGTACATCAATTTCGTCTGGCTATTTTTTTTTTTTCAAAATTCCTTTTCTGCTTGTCTAGTCCCTAATTCTCCATAACACTAAAAAGTCCAGGAATGAAGCAAGTAAAACTCTGTTCCTTCCTCTTTGCTCTTAGGGGAATCATCTTCATGGCAATATTACAAAATGCTCTGGAACCAGTAGGCAAAGAAAGGATTTTCCAGTGAGGGAATGTGGAGCATTTTCACACTTTGATAAACTTGTTCTCCTTACACAATTTTATAATTTCTTCTTTGTCCTGAGATTGCTTTCTTTAATTTTTGAGATTGCTAAGCATCAAATGCATTTGTATACAATTACTCCAAAGTACAACTGACCACGCATATCACATATACACTCTTTCTCAATCTCTTTCTCTTTCTTCCTCTTTCTCTGGTCCCCCAGTGATAAAATTTTATTTTCCTTGTGCTACTGTGGAAATTAGGGAATCTTCCAAGAGAGTGTGAATGAGACAAAATATTTAGAAGTTCAATTTCAAGCCCCGGTTTACATACTGACTGTAGCCCTCTTCTGAGAATATGATTATAGTTTGGTTATCTTTCTGATGGCAAAGTAGCTGTTTCCAAATATTTGAACTGTGCCCATGTGGAAATAGTAGGTATAAACTCTATATCATCTCTGAGGTGAAAACCAGAGACAATGACTGGAAGTTATATAAAGGCAGATTTCAACTCAGTATAAAGAACTTTCTAAATATTTAAAGATATTTAGTAATGAAATGTGTTGTCTTGAGAAATGGTGATTTTCCTGCCCATAGGGATGTTTAAAAAGAGATTGGACAATTCTCTGCTGGGATTGTGTGGGAGTGTTCCAGTGTGGGACAGGATTTGGACTAGATCAGAAGCAGTTTAGAGTGGTGTTTAAGAGCCTGCATTCAAAGCATGGCTTGACCAGTTAACAGCTATGTGGCATTGGAGAAATTATCCACTGTGATCCTCAGTTTTCTCATCTGTTACATGTTACATAACAATATAATATGCATGTATTATATATACACATTTAATAAAAGATGTAATATGTATGTTATTCATGTATAGACATAGTACATACATGTAACATATTATGAGGTTATTTTGAAGACTAAACGAGTAAGTATACAGTGTAGAACAGACAATAAATAATAGTGGCTATTATTATAACTTCTCTATCAGTATATATATTTACCAGAATATATTCCCAGGTATGTTGGTAGGTGTTATGAGAATAAATGTTGGGCGGTCAAATAAATTTGGGGATACATATTCCTTAGAGTTTAAACAGGTTCTGTTGTTGTAGGACTTTTCAAGTCTTTTAATGTCCTAATGTACATCCTGAAATTCTAAAAGGGCAATAGAACAGGACAGATTTTTTTGAACTTTTTAGATCATGGTATCATTTTGCTTTTGGATGTCCTCAGAAGACAGTGGGTTTCATGGGATTCACCTTGGGAAAGACTAATTGGGTGGATTCTAAGCTCTCTTCCTCCTCAAGACTCTGTTTCTCTGATTCCTCTGCCTAAGAACTCTGATGGTTTTCTTCATCAAAGTCCTTGAATCTAAAGGTCTGAGGATTTCCAGGGAGAAATGCTTTCCAAGGTCTGACCATCTATTGAGTGGATAAGAAAACAAGGGAATGCACCCTCTCTGCTTTGCAATGTGAATGGTTTCACTGAGATGTCCAGGTGAATGAAGATGCTGGGTCCCACCCTCATGACAAGGTCCCCATCCAGCAATCTCCAGTCTGGTTTTTGAGTAATGTCATAGAAGGCATGAGGAGAGGGCTGCTTTGGCAAGACAAAGCATGAAGAAATTGAATCGTTCAGCCAAGGAGAGCACTGATTTCAGTGACTCACGTGTCATTAAGTTCCAGAATAAGTTTGTTGAATACTGAGTCGATTTTCATCTGGCTGGTGTAAGGGAGAAAAAAAACTTTTTCCTCTACTTATCTTAGGTTCATTGGTTGGACTCCTGCAAATTAGACCAGCCAAAGACAGAATAGAGGTACCTGGTAGGCTCAGTCAGTTGAGCATCTGATTCTTGACTTTGGCTCAGGTCATGATCCCAGAGTTGCAGAATCAAGACCTGCATTGGACTCATGCTCAGCATGGAGCCTGCTTAAGATTCTCTCTCTCTCTCTCTCTCTCTCTCTCTCTCTCCCTCTCCCTCTCTCTCTCCCTCTCTCCCTCTCTCCCTCTCTCTCTCCCTCTTTCTCTCTCTCCCCCTCTGTCCCTCTCTCTTGCTCTCATGCTCTCTCTTTAAAATAAAATAAAAAAAATTAAGAGAAAAACAATTATTTATTAACATGTGCATTGTACATACACATGGAGTACTCAGTGATGAGTAACTCAAAGGCATATTTACAATTTGGGCTCATATAGCATCTTAACAAAAGATAAATAATTTTGTAGAGAAGCTACAAGACAAAGGAAAGAGGTGCTGAACTTCTACAGGTGGCAAATTGTGGGAAGGCAAATATGGGGAAACTAATGGTTGATCAAGGTTAATTAGTTAAGGTTTGTGTAGACTCTTTCTCAGTCTTGTCTCTGGTGGTAAGGTTGTTATCCCCCTCTTGTTACTGGAAGTGGGCAGGGGGACACCTTCACAAGGGAATTTCTGTTCTGCTTCCAGCAAGACAAGGGCAGGACAGAGAGTTTGTCCCACATCTGTTCTTTTTGTCAATTGCATTAAGCTTGTGAACCCTCACACTGGGGTCGGTGGGCAGGATTCTACACTGAAACAAGGCGATGAGCTACAATGTAAAGTATAAGGGGAAAAGCCTGAAATAGTGCCTAACACATATTAAGCACTCGCCAAAGTATGGTTTTTGTTTTTTTGATGATTTGTTGAATAAATGAATGGTGTGACATATCCACTTGAAGGTCCTAAAGACACATTAATCTTAATTTGCCCCAAACCAAACTCATGCTCCTCTCGTCTCTTTCCCCCACCTCAGCCAGTGTTCCCTATCACAGAAACAGTACCGCTATCCATTCTGTTACTCAAACTAGGATCTGAATTCTTCCTTGATGTGTCCCGTCCTTCATCACCTTCCCACTTTGCAAATTCACCACCAAGCCCAGTTACTGTCTAGATATCTCATGATGCCATCTCCTTTATTCGACTTCTGCCCAAATCACCTAGACCAAGTCATGGTTCTCTGTCATCTGGATGATGTTAACAGCCTCTGAACTAGTCTCTGATGAAACTGCGGTCCAGCTTCCTCCGACAGTCAGTGGGATCTTCTCGAAACACGTCTGATCCCCCCACCCCCCACACCATCTGATGCCAACAAAACAAAACAAACAAAACACATAAGCTCTCTTTAATGGTTCTAATAAAGATCAAAATTTTTATTGAAGGCCCTGTGAAGACTATCCCTCAGGTACCCCTCCAGCTTGCTCTCCCACCAGGCCTTACATCCCTACCTTTAACATTCCAGCTTTTTCGCCTTCACCTGCCTCTCACTTCCTTCTGAGGTCTTGCATTTGCTTCTCCCCTAGCCTTCTGGATATTGTAACTCCTGCCCTTCCCTCGCATTTCACTTCTCTGACACTCCCGCTGAGTCGATGCTCCGTGAACCTGTCCTTGGCAATACTGTCACAGCTGTCATTTCCCATTCTTTTATGAGATCTATTATCAGTGTCCCCACTTAGGTCTCCATGAGGGCAAGAATGGGCTGACATATCCACTTGGATGTCCTACATGTGTTTTCTATCACCTAAAAGGGGGCCTAGTCTGTGGTAGCACTCGATAAACATCTGATAGATGGATGCTTGGATACACTTTAAAAATACTTTGCATTGAGGGTTATTATGCATATGGAAAAGTGAATGTATCGTGTGTGTTCAGTGGACTTCCACAAAGTGAAAAATAGATTTGTAAGAAGTTTCCTTCCAGGTTTTGGATTCCTAAACTTAGCAGCTGAGAAGTGGTGTCCAAAGATAGCTGTAGGGAGTGAGCACTAGAGGGCAATACAGGCAAAGGAAAGGAGAGCCGGATCTGCCAGGCAGTGGTCCAAGAGAACAGCGGATACCCTGCAGTTTCTCAGAGATGCAAAGGATTCTGGGAAGCTCCATGCCATCCAGCCATCCCTCTGGAGGCCAGGGACTGAAGCAGCTTCCTTCGAGGTACTTAGCAAGCAGGGAGGTGCTTAACTATTGCCGTTCCCTAACTGTGCTGGTCAATACTTTCAGGTACAAGGAGGACAGCATGTGTGGGTAATCTTAAAAATACCCAGAGTTGTGAAGGAGACAGAAATCTGTCCTAGCAGTCACACCAACAGGAGCTCAGCGAGCTGGAGTGATTTAAGGATGCAATGACAGCAGTATTGACCTGGCTATCTTTCTCCCTTTAAAAGTGGGCATCTGCTAGTCCTTTATATTGTGATGCTGTTGCACTTGTGGGTTTTCTGTCCCTGCTTCTTTTTCAAGGGCTCTCCCTCTTTTTTTGACTTCTAGTAATTGCCTCTTCACTTTTGCTGCCTTTCCCCAACCCTTCACCCTTAAATGCCAAAGACTGTTTTGAGCTGCTGATTGGTAGTGACCAGATAGTGGGTGAATACTCATCACCATCCATCTGGTTGTAAGTGGTCTTACATCCAGCCTTCTATAATCAGTGGTGTGGACAGGGCAGCAAGGCCATACAATACTAATCACAACTTTGTGGAAGGAATACCCTGTGGCCTTTTTCCTTGGAAGGATAACAAGCCCTGGATTATTCTCCAAAATTCTCGAAAATGAGTTAAAAGTACTACCAGCCTATTACTAACACAGCTAAGCAGTCTCAGGCTACGTTGTCTCTAATCATCATTCTTATTGGTTACTGAGTATAAACCATCCTCTGTTTATTCTAGACTAGAGGACGTTGAGGCTAAAACTTTTGTTTGAGCCGAGATTAGGCTACTTGCAGACTGTGTGCCCTTGGGCAAGTCAGTGACTCTCTGAGCCTCAGCTTTCATATCTGTGCAATGGGGATGACCATTACTTTCCATGGCTAACCTTTTAGGATTATGGTAAGAGTCTTTTGAAAGATCTGGTCTACTAGATCAGTGCTCTCAACATTAGCTGTATGCTGTACATCAGAAACACTGTGATACTTTAAAAGCATGCAGATGTCCAATCCCTACCTC
This sequence comes from Panthera leo, assembly GCF_018350215.1. NCBI lineage: Eukaryota > Metazoa > Chordata > Mammalia > Carnivora > Felidae > Panthera > Panthera leo. The sequence goes on along the minus strand of NC_056693.1, from coordinate 30,577,290 downwards.
TAGATCTGGTTTGGGACTTGGGTGGCATGTTTAAAATGTTCCACAGGAAGGGGCGCCTGGGTGGCTCGGTCGGTTAAGTGTCCGACTTCGGCTCAGGTCATGATCTCATGGTCCGTGGGTTCGAGCCCCGCGTCGGACTCTGTGCTGACAGCTCAGAGCCTGGAGCCTGTTTCAGATTCTGTGTCTCCCTCTCTCTGTGACCCTCCCCCGTTCATGCTCTGTCTTTCTCTGTCTCAAAAATAAATAAACGTTAAAAAAAAAAAATTAAAAAAAAAAAATGTTCCACAGGTGATTCCATTGCATATGCTGAGTAAAAGGCCATTGCATTCCACCAAATATGGATAGTATATTTATTATCTAGGGTGACCAAAGAGATGAGGCCATGACTCCTGCCCACTGGTCATCATTCTTGGCAGAAGGTAACCTATATGAAAGTACCCAATTGTGTCAGGGCCCCTGCCCTGGAGCAAATAGACTCCCTGAGGCCAATGACCCTGGTCAGGATGAAAGTTATAGGTAGGACATATAAATGATAGAAGGGGTATACACAGTTGAGGCCAGATATTCACAACCCAGGTGAATCAAGGGCCAAGTTTAGGACATAACTGTGGAAGGAACAATTGTCCTAGGGTAAGTCAAGCTAGGATGAAAGTGAGTTCTAGCCCTTCTTCTCCTGGCAAGGAAGAGTTTCAACATTTCCCATTCTCTACCAACATGTCCTTTCTACTGGGCTGGCTCAGGAAAGCCTGATTTTTTGCCCATGAAAACACGGATTAAACAAAAATCAATTCCAACTTAAATGCATTTCAACCTTTTCATATTATAGTTGTAGAGCTAATTGCTCTGTATTGTCATATGCTATAGGGCAGAAGAGCATCATTAAAGTGCTAATAATTCTTTCCATGAAATGGATTTGTGCCAGAGAGAGAAGGCCATTGATGAGTTCTTAAGACGGTTATTTTGGAAGTGGACTTTTTTTCTTTAGGTATCTTTGGAAAAAACTCTCAAATTTGCAAGAGGACATACTTTCATGGAGCCTGTGTAAGTTCTTAACAAACAGTGATCACAGGGGCCAGTGTTTGGAAATTTCACTGATCTGTTCCTTCCATCATTCTTATTTCAAGAATTCCTTTTTTTTTATTTGATGGATATTCTGCACTCACCATATACCAGACTTTGTGGAGGTCCTGGGGATCCAGTGGTGGGCAAAAAGGAGATATAATTTCATTCTTCATGAGGCATATAGCCTAGTCAGGACACTATTCACATAGTCAAATAAGTAAAGGTGATTCCAGCTGTGGCAAATGTGTTGGACTCAATAATGGGGGAGTTTGACCGCAGGGCATAAGAGATGCTCATTTCGAGAAAAGCTTTGTGGGTGTTGGGATCTCAATATCTCAAGGATGAGTAGGTGTCAGCGTGTGCAAAGACCCTGTGATGGAAGGAATTTTGAGTATTGGGTGAAGAAGGTCAGTGTCCCTGTTGCTCAGACAGAGACAGGCATGGGTATGGAATGAGACTGGAGAAAGAGAGGCCACACTATGCTGGACATCTTAGGCCACAGTTACACTGTTGGTCTTTATCTTGAGCACAATCGGGACTCTCCCATAGCACTTCAGTGCAAGGTGTGATTGGGGAGGATGTGAGTACTCGGGCCACAATGAGGTAGGACCCATAAGGAGGTCACTACTGTCCACAGGTAGGAGGTGGGAACTCCAAGGGATGGACCAGACGGAGACTGCTTCACCTCCCAGAGCAGGCTGGGCCCATTAGCAGTTCCTCCGGGGGCTGGGGCTGAGCACACTGAACAGTGTCACCTTCTTATCTCACTTTCTGCCCAGCCTCTCAGGGATGACACAGCTAGTCTCCACCAGCTCTTCCTTTCTCACAGGGTGGTGAGAAGAGTGTGCACTTTCAGCAAGTTCATTTGTTTCTGTGGTTTGGGAGTTTATTTGAAGTTCCCAAAGACACAGTGGTGGATGTGTGCCAAAATGTTTCGACAACAGTGTGGAATGCATGAGATATGGCCAGAATAGGACAGGGTTGTTCTCTTTTCTTTTTCCAAGTACACTAAAACCTTGGATTGCAAGTAGCTTGTTCTGTGAGAGTTGCACAAGACGAGCAAATACTTCTAATAAATTTTAACTTGATAAATGAGCGACGTCTTGCAATACGAGTAGTATGTGACGCTGAATGTCCATCACATGATCACAACTGAGCCAATGGTTCCTCTCTCTCTCTCTCTCCCTCTCTCTCTCTCTCTCTTGTTTGCTGTGGGATTGTGGGTAATTGTCTCCCATGCTCAGATGTTCAGTCTCAGGCCGCGCAGTGTTTGGCAGAAATCAGTGATTTTTCAGAACGTTGGAAGGTGCCCATGACTGGCACTAGTGTATTTTTGTCCCTTCAAAGCACCTACGGACAGTCCTTTGTTTTTCTAAACAAGAGTAAGCTTGGCTTGGCTTCCTTCTAGATCAGGCTGCCTGCAGATATAGACCCTTTCCTCTGCTGCCTTATTGCCTATTATGCTAACTATAGTATATGACAAGAGTTTATTAATACTGTATTGTAGTCAACATCTGTGCAAGCATATACAATGGCCCCTGTGCAGAAAAAGATTCCATTGAGCCAACAGATAACAGTGATTCCATTAGTGGTAGTGAAAGCCGTCCTACATAACAACCCTCCTCTGTCATCTCCCTCACACCAGTCATGAAGGTTTTCAAAGGTAAGTGGAGGTTGATTTGTTTGTTTTTCTTTATATGTTGTATTTTGTTGATTATTTTGTATTATATTACAGTATTGTAATCATTTTTATATGAATTTTGTGTTGTGGAATGAATCATCTGGTTTTCCATTCTTTCTTATGGAGAAATTCGCTTTGATATACAAGTGCTTTGGATTATAAGCGTGTTTCTGGAAACAACTCCTTTACTTATTAAGAATCATGTACTAAGATGGGGCGCCTGGGTGGCTCAGTTGGTTAAGTGTCGGACTCTTGATTTCAGCTCAGGTCATGATCTCATCGTTCGTGAGATGGAGCCCCGTGTCAGGCTCTGCACTGACAGCTACCTGGGATTGTCTCTCTGCCTCTCCCCTGCTCTCTCTCTCTCAAAATAAATAAACTTAAAAAAAAAAAAGAACTGAGAAAAAGTGATATTTAATCTAAACACAAACATCTGGGACTAATGGAGAATACTGAGGTACTGTGAGACTTGGAAAGAGGGAAATATTTTTGCGTAGGGGGCACTCAAATCAGATCACAAAGGTGATCTGTGCATGGAAGTTGCAAGGATAATCTTCTTTTCATGAATTCATCCACCATCCATCCATCCATCCATCTATCCATCCAACATCCATCCATCCATCCTCCATTCATCCATCTATCCATCCATCCATTAATTTATTCATCAGCCAACATTTATCTCCTATGTGGATAAACAGACAAAGCCCCTGGTGTCTGTTTTAAATTAGGTCTAATACCCATATGCTCTCTTGACTTCACACCACACCTGTTTGCAAAGAATCTCCAGACTGAATATGAATTCAGGTGCTTCTGGTTGACAGAGAAATGAGATGGCCCTGCTTTCTCAACAGAGTCCAGCCCTGGACTCTGCAATTTTCTATCACATGTTCAGAATATAGCTTCCTTTCATGGCTGCTTAATTATTATGGCCCAGAAGACCATAATACTAAATTAAAGTGAACTATAATTGCTCTGCCAGTTTTCACATCTGCCAGAATTCAGCCGATAACAACAGGATTCCATGAGCACCTCCAAGTAAGAATTTGCTGTCGGTGACAGGGGGAAGAAATAATAATAATAATAATAAAAAAAACCCCTTTTCTTTCCACATTTGCCCCGAAGCCAGGCTGACATAACAGAAATGGAAAACAGTTGGCACAGGCATAAAATTCTATGACAAAAGGAAACTTGTGAAATAGAAAAATGAATTTCTTGGGGGAAAAACATAACTTCCACTGACAGCACTGTATTTAGGAAAAGAATTCTGTAGTCCGAGGATATTAAGGTCATTAAAAATAGCAGGGTTATTTTGGGGAAGGGGATGGAGGTTCTTAATAACCTACTTCCCCCTCCACCCCCACAACATTCTCCTTCAAATCTATATTAAAGTTAATCATCAATTGAAAGCCAGAAATGATATTGGAAAATCATTCTTTTACAAACGGAAACTATTATAATTTAAAAGGGTGCAAATGAAACCATACATTTTCAGAAGGAGATCAATGAAAAGCACTTTATTAGAAAATATAAATCACTTTTTAATTTCAGATGCAACAAGAAAAGAACTCATTTTTTCAGTTTCATTGAAATTGATTGGTACACCTGCAGAGAAAAGCAGCTTTATCATCTCGTTATCAGCCAATTAATATGCAGGTCTAAATGTGAATACTATTCCAGTTAACTAGAAATGGATGATTTTATTGAAGTCTTAATAGACTAGGAAAAGCTGCCTTCCACCCTGCTAAATGAGGTCAGTTGAGAAAAAAAAAAAAATCAGAAGTGTGTAACTTGGGATGGGTGGAATCTAAAACAATTTCTCTAACGCTCTGGACCACAGAGAAAAAGAAGCAGAGTGACATGTCTGAAAGCAGACGGACCTGTTATATGGAAGAAAAATCAGAATACTGAGTTTCCTTTCAATTGAAAAAGAGGACCATTTGGGTTTGATTCTGAAGTCTGACATTCTCACTATTCAAACCCTGACAGTCCTTACTTCTTAGCCTCATCTCCATTTTAATCTCAGAGCAAGAAGAACTACAACATAGATGGAATCTATTTACCATGCTCCCATTCCTCCCTTTCTGTGCTCTTTTTCTGCCTTCAGATGTTCTCTCAAACACACCCAGCATCCTCAACTTCTCTCTCCCTTTCCCCTACCAAAACAGCGGAGTGCCCTTGAAATAAACTAATTCACACTAAAATATAATTGGCCGATAAAGAGTTACCATAGCAATAATATTTTAAAAGACTATAATCTTTAAAAGAGTATAATCTAAAGTAGGTTCAGCAAGCTTTTTCTGTAAAGGGCCAGATCATAAATGTTTTCCACTGTGCTGGCCACAGGGTCTCTGTTGCAAGTATTCAACCCCACCATTATAATGTGAAAGCAGACACAGACCATAAACAAATGGTGTGCCTGTGTCCCAATAAAACTTTATTTACAAAGCAGGATGTGGGCTAAATTTGGCTTGTGGGCTGCAGTTTGCCAATCCCTTATTTAAAGCAAAGGGACTCTAAATATGGAATGTCAGGTGTTAAGGAAGAGTTGCAGGGAGAGATTATTTTTAAGTGATTCGAAGAGTTCATTTAAATGGTCAGAAGATCTCTCTGGCATTCTTCAACCACTTTTGATTTTCTTGAAATTCACTTCTTCCTTCCTTCCTTCCTTCCTTTTTAAATTTTTTTAAAAGTTTATTTATTTTTGAGACAGAGAGAGGTAGAGCATGAATGGGGGAGGGTCAGAGAGAGGGAGACACAGAATCTGAAACAGGCTCCAGGCTCTGAGCTGTCAGCACAGAGCCCGACGCGAGGCTCGAACTCACGGACCACAAGATCATGACCTGAGCCTAAGTCGGCCACTCAACCGACTGAGTCACCCAGGTGCCCCCCTTCTTTCCTTTATCCATCCTTTCAGGTTTCAAGCCTGTGGAAAAAAAATGCTCATCCCTTCCGTCAAGAGATTTTTAATCAAGAACAACTCTGCCCATTGCATGGAGTCAGGGGCAACAATCATCTCTTGTGATGCTCATTCTGAGTCCCTGCTAACACTCCTGTAGCTGGTTTCAGTGGGGCACCTTCTGACAGAGTCACTTTTTTTTAACATCTTTTTTTTTTTTTTTTTAATATTTAGAAAGAGAGAGAGAGAGAGAGAGAGAGCGAGCATGCAGGGGAGGGACACAGAGAGAGAGAGAATGTTAAGGAGGTTCCATGCTCAGCGTGGAGTCCAACTTGGAGCTCAGTCCCACGACCGAGGGATCATGTCCTGAGCTGAAATCAAGAGTCAGATGCTCAACCAGCTGAGCCACCTGGGCACCCTTGATGGAGGCACTTTCTGTGAAATTAGGAAAGGCTAGTTCCAAGTGCAGGAAATAGGCTTTGTTGCTGGAATATTACAGATGTGCCTAAGACCATGAGACCCATTTCCTACACTTGAATCAGTACTTACAGACCAATGTGAACTTTGTCCTTCAGTAGTTAATTGGCAGGACACTCCCAAGATACTGCTATTATTCTGAAAGTTAAAAAAAAAAAAATGGCAGACCGTATGGAATGCTATTTGTTTATTGGGAAATGTTTCATGACGATTTTTTGAACTTATTAATGTAGATAATACATTATAGAATGTGCAGAAAATAAAGAAATGAAACGAATCTCTAATGCTAATTCCCTAATACAATGTGGCAAGTGCCTGGCATAGTAGCTGGCACATACTAGGTGCCCAGAAAGTATCTGTTGAATGCATGAATAAATGTATATTTCCTTTTGAAAATCCAAGGAGTGGCAACTCTTTATCTTTTCATTTTTGGAAAATAGCCAATAGCCCTTTTAAGTCCCGTGTGTTGATGTGATAGATTAGCAACACTCACAACACTGCTCCTGACCATAATGAGGTCTGACCATAAAATATCAGGAACAACTGGGCTGGCAATGGGGAGGTTTGGATTCTAGACTCAGCTCTGACATTAATGCACTTTGCAATCTTGGGAATCCATCCATGCATCCATCGTGGCAAACAAGGGAGACGTGGTCCCAGGTCTTCTGGAGTTCATAGTCTGGGAAGAGAGCAGACATTGGTTTTTCAGTGGGGATGATGCGGGGTAGGATTGGAAACTCTAAGAAGTGAAGGATCTCAATTTCTTCATCTGTAAAGCAAAAGATGGGCTGGATGGTTCTCAAGATCCCATCCAGTTCTGCCACGGTGTGACTGTGGGTTTATTGTTGCTTTTGGTTAGAAAACAAGTTTTGAAACCAATCGGTTTCACCTTGCATGGATGCCTGATGTAGATCTGGCTCACAGCTTTCTAGAGGGAGTTAGCATGCTAGTTATCATGACCCCCATCTTCAGATGTCTTTCCCTTGGTGCTCCAGGAGGAAGCTTCAGGATGGTTTCTGAAGGGCAATGATTATATGGAGCTAGCATTGCTGTCTGTTGTGTACAAAAAATTCCTTACATCATTAAGGGACTGCTGACCCATCTAACAGCTTGGACACTGTAAGTGGTGCTTAGATGTTAGCCATGATCAGATGGCCTGTCTTCATCATGTGAGGGCTATACATGGTGCAATCCTGACTACTGGTCTGAGTGCTTAAAAGCTAGCACCACAGCTTGTTAAAATGGGACATGTAGATTCATAGATGTTTGGGCATCATCTCTAGCTAGAAGGAATGCTCCTCTGGTCCCTTTTCGGGGCCCCCCAAGTCCAGTTGTTGACACATTGCTTAAATGAGAGGACCATTTTGGCTTTGCATGGTTGCAACTTTGGGTTTCACAAGAGACTCTCTAATTACTAAAGCTGTGTGAGTTCGGATAAGTCATTTATCTTCCTGGAACTCAATTTTCCAATGTTTCTAGTGAAGAGGTTCAAAGAAATCATCACAGAATCACCTTATACCACTGAAGTTCTTAAATTCTAGAAGTGACCCCAAACAGTGACCCCATTTTCCCATTTCAAAAGTAACTTAGCATATAGACCAGAAATACGGAATGTCTGTGTCTCAGGATGGGATAAGTAGTGGGTTTAATTCTTATTTTTTTAATTCTTACGTTTTAAATCTTTTAGAAGTAAGCTCTAGTCCCAATGTGGGGCTTGAGTTCATCACCCCAAGATCAAAATTCACATGCTCTACCAGCTGAGCCAGCCAGGAGCCCCTGAGTTTAATTTTTAAATTAATTTTTAAAAAGTTATTCATAAAAGTAATCCCAATCAATCCTGAAATTTTGAAAACCAAAGAAAGCAATGCTAAAAATATCATGTGTGTGTGTGTGTGTGTGTGTGTGTATATTCAGATCATTGTGTCATTACCCCACCCAAAGAGAACCACTGCACATATAGATAAATCTATGTTTATTGATAAATCATACCTACTTTGTGTATAGGTAGGAACAAATAGCACAAAGCTTTAAGAAATGAAGTTATGCCCTACATGCCTCATAACATTTTACTTGGCAATGTATTGTGAATTTTTCTAATATTTTTCTACTGATTTTTGTAAAACACGATTTTTGTAAAAGACTGCAAGGTGTTCTGTTGGGTGTCTACAGACAAGAGCAATACTTCCAGATCCAGCTTTCCCATTTTATACCGCAAAACAGTCAGTGCACACATAGTCCGTGAAACTGCACACCATCTCCTTCTTTCTGCTCCCCCCTTCTCTTTTTCCTCTTCATTTCTTCCTTTTCTTCCTTTTACTGTTTCTTTCTCTCCTTCAACTTTCTCCTCTTCCTCCTTTTCTATATCTTGATCTTTCTCTTCTTTTGATGTTATAATTCGGCTGGTTGTTTGCAAAGATGTCAGGCCAGTAGAGAGAGAGAGAAGAGAGAGAGAGAGAGACAGAGTGTGTGTGTGTGTGTGCGCGTGTGTGTGTGCGCGCGTGTGTGTGTGTGTGTGTTGGTGCCTCCACTTCTGGCCTTGACTCTGCTGAGGCACTAATAGCACATCTTGGAGATACTCTGAAGGTTAGTCAGTCCTTAGGAAGTCATGACCTCATTGGAGATATTCAAAGTGGTTGATACAAGACCGTTTTTTTTTTTTTTTCCTTCTTTGGATTAGAGATATACAGGATTGAACTGGGTCATTTCAAGTAATGAGTTCCCTGTTAGTGGTTGCATTCAAGCAGAAGCTGATTGACTACTTATTATAGGCATTGTAGTGTTCCAAGGCCAAAAAAAAAAAAAAAAAAAATCAGGTCTCAGCTAAAAATTCTCATCATGGACCAGATTTGCCCTGAAGCTTCCCCCAGACATTTCAGTGTGGCTATCCCTGTAGGTTAGATTTAATGATTACCAACTCCTTCCAAGTATGAGATTCTCTGATTCAATGACTCTGTAACATAGGCTTTCATTGAAGGTGCTAGTATTTAACTTCCTGAAATTGATGCTGGTAAAAAACTCAGATGAGAAAGAAAGTTTAACTATTTGCAAATAATGAGATTTAGTTTGTTTGGGAATTTTAATTGTTTAGAGTTTCCCTACTCCTCATTTCTATGGATACGTGATGGAATGTCTTAATGACAAAAACATTAAAGGACATATGTGAGGCATGTAAGGAAAGCCACACACACACATTCCAGATGGACAGATGTTAGTTTCTACCTGCATGCTTGAACAAGCTACTAGGGCCTGTATGGAATGTCACGCTAAAGACCCTTTAAATGCCTTGACTGAGCAATTTGGCCGTACCCCATTTTCTCATTTCAAAATGTTTCAGGTTCCCTTTGCTCCGTGAAATGCATGAAAGCTGCTTCTGGCCACAGAGACTAATGTGCTGTCCCTTTTATCTCCAAAACGGGCTCCCAATTGGTTCCAGGGAAAGTGATTTCCCCAAAACTGGCTGCCAGCTGTAATTGGCTTATATGTGACCCATCCATTTCCACATGCTTGTTAGAGCTGGGTGCCAGGGTCTCCTCAGTCCCTCCCAGGCAGCTGGACAGGGGCAGGAAATACTAGCAGGCATGCTGATAGAACCCCTGGAGTTGAGTGGCTTACTGTATGTACTGCAAGACCTGTTGGATGGAGTGGGTCCAATATGGAGACTGCCTTTGAAACCAGAAATACACTGAAAAACATTGGAGGAAAGAAGACTGTATCTTTCCTCTCTTCTTACATTCCTTTCCCCCTCATTTCCTCCCTCTGTCTGCAGTCCAGAGGCAGCAGTAAGAAATTGTACAAAATAGAGCCACATTGCTTGCCTTTGAACGTGGCTTTGTACCTAATGGCTCTATGACCTTGGGCAGGCTTCTCAGAATCTCAGTGCCTCAGTCTCCTCCCCTGTAAAATGGGGACAATAGTACCTTCTATATAGTGTTGTTGAGGACTGAGCCTATTAATGTAAATAGAGCACATCAGACCATGCCTGGCAAGTCATGAGGGCTATGTATGTATTTGCTAATACTTGATTCAAGGAACCTAATACCTACTGTGAATTGAGCGCAGGCTGGATGCTGGGCTCAAGTGATGGTAACCCTTGAGAGCTTCACTCAACAGAGCCCTGGGGAGACCTGATAGGCTTTTGCCTTTCCTCATGATCCTCCCTTCCAATATTTCTTCCTACCTTTCTTCCTTTACGTATTGGTTTCCTGTTGCTGCTATAACAAATGATCACAAACATACTGGCTTAAAACGACACAAACTTATTACCTTACAGTTCTGTAGGCCAGAAGTCTCACTGGACTAAGAAGTCAAAGTGTTGGTAGGGTTGTGTTCTTTCTGGATACTCTAGGAGAGTTTGTTTCCTTGTCTTATCTGGCTTCTAGAGACTAATCCCATTCCTTGGCTCACACCCCCCCTTCATATCACTCTGACTTCTGCTTCCCTTGCCACATCTTCTCTTACTCTCCTTGTCTCCCTCCTTCCCATGTAAGGACCCTTGTGACTGCATTGGGCCATTTCCGTAATCCTGGATAATCAGTCCGTCTCAAGTTCCTTGACCTCATCATATTCGCAAAGTCCCTTTTGTCATATAAGATAGCGTATTCTCAGGTTCTAATATTAGGACATGGACATGAGAGGGTCTGTTATTAAGCGAGCCACATTTCTTTTCTCCCTCCCTTCCTTCTGAAATTGCTTGTCCTATTCATAAATGTCCTTGATGTGGTGTGGGGCATCAGGGGACCTTGGTTCCAGGCCTGACACTACATCAACTTGCCTTGCAGGTGACCTTGGGTAAGAATCCACCCATGTCTGTAGCACAAGGGATTGAACTAGTGTATTAGCCGAAGTTTTCCAGAGAAACAGAACCAACAGGAAATATATATAAAATAAACTATATACATTTCATTATGAGGCATGGATTGGTGAGATTATGGAGGCTGAGAAGTCTCACAATCCGCCATGTGCAAGCTGGAGGGAAGCCAGTGGTAATTCAACCTACGTCTGAAGGCCTGAAAACAGAGGAGCCAATATTATGTATAAATTCAGTCCAAGGGCAGACGTCTGATGTCCCAGCTCAAACAGGTGGGCGGGAAGGGAATGGAATCCTCCCTTCCTCTGCTTTTGGTCCACTCAGGCCCTCCATAGATTAGATGATAACCATCCCCATTGGGGAGGACAATATACTTCATGGAGACTAAGGACTCAAAAGTTAATGTCATCCGGAAACAAACCCAGAAAAACGTTTAATCTGGGCACCCCCTGGCCCAGTCAGTTTGGCACATAAAATTAATTATCATAACTTGTTATGCAGTGCCCAACTTCAGACGAACAAAAACCACCACTCCCTTGATTTTCTTTTAATGGATCTGATTAAATCAGCCTGATTCTGATGCCACGGAGCCCTGCCCCTTGCTGTTTGGTGGGAAATTCACTCTACCTGTTGGAGTTTTCCTTGTTCCTTGTGTTCAAGGCCTGTGGTATCTCAGAATGTACCCCCATCAGGGAAGCTGCTCTGGTTTCCACACCATGGGTCTCCAGTGCCATGTCAGGGATGCCCATTCTCTCAGCCTGTAAGGTTCCCATTAGGTGCCATACTTGCAGCTGGAACACTTTAGTGGCCAGTCCCCAGTCATCCAGGGTGCAACTTAAGGCTTCACCACCTGAAGGAACAGGATCTGACGACTCACTGCCTTCCATCCTGTCCCCAGTCTGGGGATTCTCTCCTCAGTACTTCCCTCCTGCTATGCTTGGTGTGATCTTGTCAAAATCTTTTTACAAAATCCAGGAAGAGAAGTGTCTCGTGGACAACTGTAGCTTTGGGCTTTCCAACATCGACTCCTGAAGCAAAACGATCTACTGTCATAGACTGTATGGTGCCCCCTAAATTCGTATATTGAAACCTAATCCCCAATGTGATGGTATTAGGAAGTGGGGCTTTGGGGAGGTGATTAAGTCATGAGGGTGGAGCCCTCAGGAATGGGATTAGTGTCCTTATAAAAGTATCCCGATGGAGTTCTCTTTCCCCTTCTGCTATGTGAGGACACAGCCAAGAGACAGCCATCTATGAATTACGAGATGGGTCCTCACCAGATGTGGAATCTGGAGGCACCTTGTCTTCAACTTCCCTGCCTCCAAAAGTGTGAGAAATAAGTTTCTATTGCTTATAAGCCACCCGGTAGGGTTTTCTGTTATAACAGCCAATCAGATGAAGACCTGCTTGGAGAAAATAGAAACTGAACAAAGTACAGGTACTGGATCCAGTACAGGTACTGGATCACTAGATTATCCTGTCCCCAATGGCCTTCCGAAGGTTTTCCACAGACACCCGTGCTTCCTTAGAGCAGAGGTCAAATTACGGAAGTTCTGGGTCTGCCTTCCTCACCTCAACCAGGGTAGTGCTCTGATGCAAGTTTCATATATTGCAGATTCTCCTAGGATTTTATTTAAAAGAAGGATTCTATGGTTTAAAAATATTTGCAACCACTGGAGTAGATGATCTCCAGAGCCCCTGTCAGTTCTAAGGGGTATACTTTCTGTACTTTCCAGCAAATTCAGCAGCCTTATGAAGGAATCACTTATTCTCTATCATCTGCTTTTCTATTTAACCAGAATCCCCTGTTAATAAAAGTGTCTATACAAAATATCCACAGCACAATAACCTTTGTTCATAACAATGCAGTATGTGACCTTGGGAAACATAAAGCTTTGTATGTTTCTCTCTCTTTTTTTATTACGTGTTCTTAGACCTAGAATTATTTCTTCAAAGGGGATGAACACTTAAGTGCAACAGAATACACACACACACACACACACATACATGTATGTATGTAAAATGTATCATATGGTCATGGCAGAAAACTTAGAAAACACAGAGTAATATAAGAAGAAAATGGAGATGAGATAACTATTAATTCCAGCTTGGTTACTAACATGTTGGGGTATATTTAAAAAAATCATGTGCACAGTGTGTTTGTTCACAAATATGAAAACAAAATAAGGGTCATTGAATCTTTGTAGTTTTATGTTGACTTTTCCATATGACATCTCTTGTTTTAATTTTCTTGTCTTAATTGTTAATTTTTACATTTGTATTAAATTTTTAATGTTTATTTTTTTATTTTTGAGAGAGAGAGAGAGTCAGAGCATGAGTGGAGGAGGGTCAGAGAGAGAGGGAGACACAGAATCTGAAGCAGGCTCCAGACTCCAAGCTGTCAGAGCAGAGCCTGATGTGGGGCTCGAACTCATGAACCGTGAAATCGTGAGCAGAGCTGAAGTCGGACGCTTAACTGACTGAGCCACCCAGGCGCCCCTTGTTTTAATTAAAACCAACAAACAAAACATGATTTAATGACTGCATAAGAGTCTATAAGATAGATGTGCCATAATTTCTTTACCAGTCTTCTTATTACTGGACATTTGAAATGTTTCTAACTTGCCATGATTATTAATATGCTTTTAAGGAACATAGCCATAAACAAATCTTTACTTACATTTCTAATTTTTTTAAGTTTACTTATTTATTTTTGAGAGAGAGAGAGAGCGAGCACACGAGTGAGCGAGCTCACACGGGGGAGGGGCAGAGAGAGAGGGAGAGAGAGCGAATCCCAAGCAGGCTCTGCACCATCAGCGCAGAGCCCAACTTGGAGCTTGAACTCGCGAATCATGAGATCATGACTTGAGCCAAAATCAAAAGTCACTTAACCGACTGAGCCACCCAGGCACCCCCTCTCAGTGTTTCTTGAGATAGCTTCAAAGGTGTGAATTTAGTGAATCAGATGGAAAGAAACTTTTTTTTTTCCTTCTAAGGTTCTTGATATGTATTTCCTAAGTGTCTTCCACTATTTTAAACTCCCTTCAGCTCTGTTGGAATCTTGACTTCACCAAATCTTTATTAACATTTTCTAATTGTTGAGTGATGTGTTAATCAGAGTTTCAGTGCTATACGAAATGTACTAGACTCTCCTTTACAATGTGACAACCTATATAGCTTTCAAATTAATGGAATATTCCAACATCTCCAGTAGAGAACTTTTTTTTTTCTGAAAAATAAAAGATGCAGAAATAAGAACAGGGCTAAAATAAGCCAGATATATAAAAATGGAGAAAGAGAAAAAAATAGTCTAGTCCTGATGTGACCCATCTTCCAGCTGCCTCTTTCTCTAACACACAGTGGTTGTGGGCGCTGTGGATTTTTTTACCAGGTTAGCAAAAACACCTGGGGGCTGATGGATAGGGTCTGTCCTGAAGGCACCAACGTTTAGAATCCAGCCCAGTGATTTTTCATTTGTTAACTCAGAGATTTAGGTTATGAGTCCATTGAGAAGGAGCCCGGGAAGCTGATCCATGAAACTGGCCCACTTCCCTGCATCCGGTGGCGGGACAGTGGAAGGTGTCATGTCCGCCCAGGAAAGAGGCCTTCTCCCCGTCTCGGAACTTGCATTAACTTCCTGGATCCCTTAGGAGGCTGTAGGGGCATCTTTTCTTTCCCCTCAGCCTTTAGAATGCCGATTCCAGGGATGGAGTTGAATCCCAGGGCTTCTGCTCTCTGCCTGGTTTGTGCGGCATGATACAATGTCTGCCAAATTTGTTTTAAAACCCTTTAGCATAGTGAGTGAGGGAGTGGGCGCGTGCGAGTTAACTTGCCTCGTGGTCAGGCCACCCACTCTCAGCGTGCACTGTGTGGCGTGGACAGCTGCCGTTCTGTCACACAGAGCCGGACTCCAGAGGTGGCCACTGCATGTCCTTCTCCCGTACCTTCCAGATCGCCAGCAACAGATTTGCTAATTAACACACTGGTATCAAAAAATGGATTTTTATTGGCAAATCTAGTGAGTGTTAATTAGCATGATGAATGTTTGAAATGAGCTTCAGGCATGCAACGTGGGCTACAGTAGGTAGGGTAGAGATATTCACCTTGTTTGCATGAACCTAGCAAGGCTTGTGGCTGTGCCTGTAGGAATGGTACCTGAACTATTGGGTCCTTAATCAGTTCTGTGTCTAGCCATTGGTTTAGGAGGGTCTCTTTTTTATTTAACATTTTTCTTTTAAAGTTTACTTATTTATTTTGAGAGAGAGAGAGAGAGAGAGAGAGAGAGAGAGAGAGAGAGAATCCCAGTATCAATGGGCAGCCCAATGTGGGGTTTGAACTCAAGAACTGCGAGGTCACGACCTGAGCTGAAGTCAAGAGTCAGATGCTTAACCGACCGAGCCACGAAGGTGGCCCTGGTTTGGGAGGATTTCTGAGGACATGGTTCTCACCAGTGATTGCAGATATCTGCCCTAATCTGCTTTGAGTAAACGTTCCCTATAGGGAAAGCTTGGGAGCACCTGAGAGGTCAGAAAGCCAGGCTTCATTACACCCCAGAACTGGTCATACGAGCTGCGTCGCCAGCGGATGTTTATTTAATTAATGTTGGCAGGTGTGACTGTTGGCAACCCAGGTCAATGGGATGAAGCTTCAGCTTTTCTTCTGCTAAATCAGGGATCACAGGGAAGCCAGTGCAGGGTTAGCGCGTATTAGGTAATGTCCGTCAGCTGTCTCTTTTCTCCCAAACTTGATGGCCAGCCCTCTGTCCAAGATCTGCATCTGATTTGATTTAGGGAAACTCATCCGAGTTGTGGGAGCAATTCTGGTTTTTTCAACTTAATAAAAAGAAAAAAAAGAACAGAAAAGAGAAAGAAAGAGAGGGAGGGAGACAGGGAGGGAGAGAGAGGGAGAAAGACAGAAAAAAGAGGTTGACTATGGCTTTTTAGGCTTCTGTGTGTAATTTAAATTTTGATGGATCCCTTCAATGTTAGACATCCATAATGGATGTAATATGGTAAGACAAACAAAGAGAGCCTGTTCTGGAACACAGAGGCACTCGGTCCCTGGTGTGACTATGTCAAGTTACTGAAAGGCCATCCTGGCTGTGACACTGAGCTCCTCATTTGCATTTCTAACTCTGACCTGAGGGCTAGTCTGATGTATGAACAGGGAAGGTAGCTTTCCGAATGGTTTACCCACGACCTTTTCCTGTCACCTCCTTCTGAGAAGATGTTAGGAAAAGTGTTCCGACTTGGCTGGTATGAAAGGCCAGGTTAGAGTAATAGGGTTGAAAAATTTCACAATATTTCTCCTGTTACACAATTAAATTCAGTGTCTGACATATAGTGAGTACCAATAAATGTTAAATGAATGGATAAAATTTATCTTTGAGTTTATTACGGAGCAAATCTCTCTTTTTATCTGAATTTAAATATTTGTTTTCTTAAAGTCTGGAAAACATATTTGACAGTGTCCTATATTTCTTTTTTTTTTTTAATGTTTATTTTTGAGAGACAGAGAGAGAGAGAGACAGAATGTGAGTGGGGGAGGGGCAGAGAGAGAGAGGGAGACACAGAATGCAAAGCAGGCTCCAGGCTCTGAGCTGTCAGCACAGAGCCCAACGCAGGGCTCGAACCCATGAACCATGGCCTGAGTCGAAGTCAGACACTAAACCGACTGATTTTCTATACGTTACTCAATTCAACCCTCACGACAACTCAATTCTATTATTACCTTGATTTTAGATGAGGAAACCTTGATTTCAAAAGTTTAAGTGTTTTGACTAAAATCCCATAGCTAGGAAGTTAAAAAAAAATGTTGTTTTACTTGAAGGCAGACTGTCTGCCTCCAGATCGTCCTCTTAATCTCCAGTCACACTGCCTCTCTCTTTCTTAGGAATTATAAATGCCTTCATTCTATAATGTCATCTTAAAAGCATATATACATATTTTTTTTTTTTTTGAGAGCCTCTTCTTTTACAATACAGCCACTCGGAATTCCCTGTTCATCATTAGTGCTCAGATTGAAAAAGTCAGTCTGTGTCTGACCCTTAGCATCCCTGAAGATGAAATCTGTGGATGTCTGATTGTGATAACAAGAATGAGAACCACTTATGAGTGACTGCTGTGTACCACACACTTCATACACATTACTGCCAGTCCTTGTAATCAACTCTGAATGACTATTATTTCATCATCCCTGTTTACCAACGAAGACAGTGAGGCTCACCGAGCTTACATAAGATTGTTTTGGGTCACATAGCCTACCTCTACTCAAACCGGGATTTGAACCTAGGTCTGGGAGATGCCCAAGTGTCTTATTCTAGACAGCGCCCAGGCCCACTCTTGGTGATACTATAGCACTGACAGGGGGCTATTGTGTTGGTTTCCTCTGGGAGACGTCTCTCTTGCAAGGCTTTCTAAGGAACACCGAGTCGAATCTGACAGCGTCCTGTCTGCTTGGAAGCAGTAGACATTTGCCACAGACCAACCTCTGCTAGGCTGTTTCTTTCCACCTTGGTTGGCTGTATTGTACTGATACAGTGAATCCCCCCATTAAGGGAAGGAAGGCCCAGCTAAGCCTCCAGGTGAAGCTGGGCAGACCCCAGTTATGTTCATCCTGACTTGGATTAGTACTCTTACCAGTAATAAAAAATTAATTTTAGCACTTGAGCTAATTGGGTTAAAAAAATGTGACACCCAAGCCAGAAATAAGCCTAATGAAGCCCATTAAATAATTTAATGATTACATAATTATGTTCATTTAAAATGCAGGAATTGATTACTCCCAAATTAATTTTACCATCTCTGTACTTTTTAGAGCACATTTATTTTGAACAAAATGAAGGATTAGTTTCATTTCTGATGGGCACTCTGCCATTAATAATCATGTCTCATTATAATGAGAAAATGTTGTGTTTTGAATAAGTTCATGTGACCATATATTTCCAGATAACAGACAAGCTTGTTCTGGGGAGAGATTTAAGCTATTGAAAGGGTCTTACTAATTTGAATCATAAAGTGAGTAAGTGGAGAACTGATGTGCTCAGAGAGCAGAGATGTGGATGGGAAAATCTGGTGCCATCCATCTAATTAGGGGCTGGATTGGGGTGTTCTGGAAGCTCCAAACCAGTTGCCAAATCAGGCATTATGGGATCAGAGAGGCTAAGAACGCTTCAGAGTAGATATCTACTGAATGCTTTTCTAGCATCTTTTCCTTTCTCTTTTCTAATGCCTTCTCACTTGTATTTGGGAGTCGCTCTCATTCTGAGGTACAAGATTCCCTCACAGCCTCCTGGAGTACAGCATACGATCTACCCAGCCACAGTGATTGGTAGAGCGGTGGTGAGCCTGTCGTCTAAGGCCGACCAATCAGAATGAATCTCAGGGCCATTTCAGGGGATCCTGGGACAAGACTCTCTTTCTTTTCCTTTGGCTGTGAAGCAGGCTAGCAGCCATTTGGGGCCCACAAAGGAAGCCAGTTTTACCATGTAGTTGACCTGAAGAAGCCAGAGCTGAAAGATAGGGGGAAACCAGATCTTGGTGACACTGTTGACCTCCAGGATAAAGGCTCTTCTGAATTTAGGCTTCTCATACACAAGTCAATAAATCCCTTCTATTGTTGAAGACCTTGTTACTCGCAATGAAAAGCATCCTGGGCAAGGTAGGATTGAATAAGATACAGGATTTTTCTTTATAGCCATACACATTATGGCTATAGAAAGTTCCAGGGCTGTGTGAGACTATAGGGGTCACCAATTCCAGTAGGGTACCATAGAACAATCTGAGAAGTTGATTTGTGGTCTAACATGGGTGTCTTGCATTTGTAGAACATTTTAAATTTATTTTCCAGGGTGTTTACAGAATGCTTTGGATACTCAGGACTGAAGTTCTCTATGAGGGAGGCAGGGTGGGACCATCACACCATGAGATGTGCAGGGTTGGTTAGTGAGGTGAGATGCTTTTTGTAGGCAGAAAGGTCTGACATCAAATCCTGGCTTTCCTACTACAGTATCTGAGCCATGCCTGCATCTGTGAAGGGGGCTTGATAGCAACTTTGTAAGTTTATTTAATTCTTTCTTTCTTTCTTTAAAGTTTTATTTATTTTGTGTGTGTGTGTGTGTGAGAGAGAGCGAGCTCATGCGAGTGGGGGTGGGGCAGAGAGAGAGGGAGAGAGAGACTCCTACCCAAGAAGGCTGTGTGCTGTCTCAGCACACAGCCAGACACGTGGCTTGATCTCACAAACCCTGAGATCATGACTTGAGCCAAGATCAGGAATTGGACACATGACAAACTGAGCCACTGGGGTGCCCCCAAGTTTTTTTTTTTTATTTTTATTTTTTATCTTGAATGTGTGTGTCAGAATGGAAATGGAGAATGTTTATGAAAGAGTCTGGTGCAAAGCACATAACCAGAGCATAATCCTGCTCAGTTTTGTTCTCTCTTCTTTTGAAACCAGGAAGTCCTCGGTTCTTTCTCCGGTCTCTATCCTCAGTTCTACCCTCAGAGACTCAGGGTTTTGTTTCCTGTGAAAATGCAAATATTTCTGGAAGATCTATTGGTCAGTTACGCCTTGGTGAGAATTTGGAGTTGTCGGCAGTAATTTGTTAGGATCCATGAGAGATGGGAACAAGGGGATTTGATGAGGGATAAGAGAGTAGATAGAGGGTGGGTTCCTGAATGCCTGAGACAGCCCTTTTAAGGAAGAGAAAAGACACAGAACAGAGGCAAATATCTGCTTTTGTAGGCAAATGTTTTGGGTCCTCATTAGGGTGTCTAAAAA
Organism: Panthera leo; assembly: GCF_018350215.1. Taxonomy (NCBI): domain Eukaryota; kingdom Metazoa; phylum Chordata; class Mammalia; order Carnivora; family Felidae; genus Panthera; species Panthera leo. The sequence goes on along the minus strand of NC_056693.1, from coordinate 30,557,589 downwards.
ATACAAACAGCATCGGTGTCTTTGTGGCACCACTGTAAAGGATGAACTTTCCTTTAAAAGTTTACGGGCTCAGTCCAATCATGGCAGGTCACTCTGTGGGGGGGCTTGGCAGTGACCTTCCTACTCTTAACGTCCAACGTGAAAAATACGCATCATTTCATACAGGCTGATAGACTACGTCACAGGCACTGGTGAAATGTTTTTTTTTCTTTCCCTTAAGGTTTTGTTGATTTTTGTTTTAAGCCAAAAAAGGAAATATGTTTGCTCACCTATTGGAAAACTGCATGGAGTTATTGATGTCAGACATGGCTGGATTCAGGCACTTAACATCCTCAGGCACTCTTTCTCTCCATCTCTGGTTTCCTTGGTGTTGGCTTTATTTTCAAATGTGATGTCCCCAGCTGATGGCTAGGATGACAACCAGCAGTCCCAGACTTACTAGCTTAGCAAACCGATTTTACATGTATAATCTTCCATTCCAGCGCAAGCTTGCCAGGTACATATTATTATCCCCATTTACAGATGAAGAAACCAAGGCTCAGAGAAGTTGAGCAAAGGTCACCCAGCAAGTAAGGACAGAGCCCATTGTGGGTTGAATTGTGTCTCCCCACCCCCAAATTCTTATGGTGAAGTCCTAACCACCGGTATCTCAGAGTGTAGCCATATTTGGAGATATGGTCTTTACAGAGGTAAACAAATGAAATGAAGTTGTTAGGATGGTCCCTAATCCAGACCTTATAAAAAGGGGACATTTGGAGACAGACATGTGCATAGAGGAGAGACAATTTAAAAAGGTAAAGAGAAGATGGCTATTTTTGTGCCCAGGAGGGAGACCTGGAATAGATCCTTCCCTTACAGCCCTCGGAGGGAAACCAACCCTCTGGACACCTTGACTTTCGACTTCTAACCTCCAGCCACCCAATTTATGGTATTTTGCTACAGAGTCCTAGGAGACTAATATAGAGCCCAAATTTGAATTCAGCTGTCTGACCCTGAAGCCAGTGTTTTTCCTCTTTTATTGTTCTGCATCAGACGTAGTCATGTGTGTGGTACCTGTGAGGTTTATGAGATGGATTCATTTCCTGAACAAAAAAATAAAATATTCTTCCGGATAGGACTTTGCAAGTGCTTTCTGCTTTCACAGACCTCTAGAGGAAGGGGAGCAGTTTTCTACAGGCAGCTGTGCTTTGAAAAACTACAAACAAGCCAGTGCAAGAAGCAAACACATCCTCCTCGTGCTGGGTAATTGCTGATTATAATTGAAAGAACATTTTAATTTGCTAAATTAAAGTTACATGTGTGTGCTCACGATGACAACAGCAGTTGGTGGCCCTGACAAGGAAGAGGATTTTTTTTCTGCTTTTAAGCATTCAACCTAAAGAAGCCATTTGAGAGGTGCCTGGGTGGCTCAGTCGGTTAAGCATCCGACTTCAGCTCAGGTCATGATCTTGTGGTTCGTGGGTTTGAGCCCAGCCTTGGGCTCTATGCTGACAGCTGGGAGCCTAGAGCCTGCTTCGGATTCTGTGTCTTCCTCTCTCTCGGCCCCTCCCCTACTTGCCCTCTTGTCAAAAATAAATAAACCTTAAAAAAAAAGCCATTCGAACAGGCTAACTCTTCTCCATGTTCTTGTCATATATTATGAGATTGTCACAGGATATTTATTCACTCATTCCCTCAACAAATGTGCATGAAGGCTCTCCAATGTACGAGATGCCACAGACCAGCTGCAGCATCTAATAGAAATAACAGTGCAAGACACAAATGAGAGCCACATGGGCAATTTAAAATTTTCTAATCGGCACATTAAAAAAATAAAAAGAAACGGGGAATTAATTTAAATAATATATCTTGTTTAATACAGTCTTTTTATTTTTATTTTTTATTTCAACATGTAATCAATATAAAAATTGTTTCTTGGGGCGCCTGGGTGGCGCAGTCGGTTAAGCGTCCGACTTCAGCCAGGTCACGATCTCACGGTCCGTGAGTTCGAGCCCCGCGTCAGGCTCTGGGCTGATGGCTCAGAGCCTGGAGCCTGTTTCCGATTCTGTGTCTCCCTCTCTCTCTGTCCCTCCCCCGTTCATGCTCTGTCTCTCTCTGTCCCAAAAATAAATAAACGTTGAAAAAAAAAAATTAAAAAAAAAATTGTTTCTTTTTTAAGTAGGCTCCGCACCCAACATGGATGGGGCTTGAACTCACCACCCTGAGATCAAGAGCCACACACTCTGCTGACTGAGTCATCCAGATGCCCCTCAATATAAAAATTCTTAGTGTGGTATTTTACAGTCTTTTCTTCCCGCTGAGTCTTTGCAGTCTGGTGTGTATTTCACACTGACAGCACATCTTCGTTTGGATCAGCCACATTTCAGATGCCTAATCTCCACACGTGTCCAGTGGCTTCTCTATTGGACAGTGCAGATCCAGAGGGGCAATGCTATAATCGTGATGGTGGCAACGATAAGGACCATAATCACTTTCATTATTTTTATACCATGTGCCATGAATGTTCTCACTACACACATCGTCTTTTTCAAAGCTTGTGTTTTGAATACGTTCATACAACTTAAAATGAAAACATAGAGGGGCTCCTGGGTGGCTCAGTCAGTTAAGTGTTGGAACAACTTTGGCTCAGGTCATGATCTCGAGGTACGTGAGTTGGAGCCCCACATCAGGCTCTCTGCTGTCAGTGCAGAGCCCGCTCCGGATCTCCTGTCTCCCTCTCTCTGCTCCTCCTCCACTTGCAAGCACTCTCTTTTTCAAAAATAAATAAACATTAAAAAATTAAAAAAATAATAAAAACATAGAAAATTATACAGCAAAATGTCTTGACTCTGTTACCATGTCCCCCGTTCCTACTTCTTCAAAAAAATCCTCCCCCAAAACAAGAACCTATTTTAACACCTGATTTCATGTCCTTTCATTTTCTTTAAACAAATATGAATAAATAGCCCTATATTCCCTTCTTTCTTTGAACCCCAAGGTAGTAAATTATGTACATGTCCTGTATTCTATGTTTCTCCCTGGATAATTTATAGTGAATGTCTTTTCATGTGTAAGTTCCTCGTTCTTTTTCCCAGCTGCATTGCATGGAGGTACCAACATTTAATCAATCTCCTGTTGATGAACATTGGGTTGTTTCCAGGGTTTGTAATTAAAAGCAATGTTACAATGACTATCTTTTATATGTGTCATTTCATATGTATGCAAGGGTCATTGTAGGATATATTCCCAGAAGTAAGATTGCTAGGCCATAAAGTAAGGGGATACAACATTTGAGAAGATATTGCAAAATTGTTGCCCACAGGGATTGCGCCAATTCATGGTTTTACTGCCAATGTGTAAGATCCACCCATTGAAGTACATATTATTATACCCACTTTTCAGATCGAGAAACTGAGAGCTCAGATTATGTGACATATGTATGTAGTAATGTGCATGTGCATGGGCAAAACCCAACATTGAACTCCAGTTACACACACACACACACACCCCCACACCATAAACTTACAAAAAAATTGGGAAATACAATTCAAAGAAATTTTTAAAAAATGTTTATTTATTTTTGAGAGAAAGACAGAGTGCAAGTGGGGGAGTGGCAGAGAGAGAGGGAGACACAGACTCTGAAGCAGGCACCAGGCTCTGAGCTGTCAGCACAGAGCCCGACCCCACCAATCATGACCTGAGCCAAAGTTGGATGCTGAAACGACTGAGTCACCCAGGTGACCCAAGAACTTTTTTTTTTTTTTTAAATCATTTGAGAGTTAGCTGCCAACATGACCTCACTCCCAAATAGGTGGTCCCTGAACAGCTTGGGATGCATTTCACCGACAGACAGTGAAACAGCAAGAAGAAAAATAAGCACAGTATAGTGAGTGAGTTTTTCATAAGATTGAAGTTATTAAGTATATAGGATGGTATTTTATGGCATCCCAACTTCTGGAGTGCTCATATATCCTTTCTTTTACAGAATTGTAAGTTACAGCTAGTTAATTTTTGTACCTTAAAAAAAATTTTTTTTTAAGTTTTATCTATTTATTTTGAGAGACAGAGACAGCACAAGTGGGGGATGGACAGAGAGAGAGGGTGAGAGAGACTCCCAAGCAGGCTGTCATGTGAGCTCTCAAACAGTGAGGCTCTCTCAAACAGTGAGATCACGACCTGAGCCGAAACCAAGAGTCAGATAGATGCTTAACTGATTGAGCCACCCAGGCACCCCAATTTTTATACCTTTTTAATGAAAATCACTAACGTTTACAAACTTAGACTAGTGTGATGGATCTCCATGTACCCAGCACCCAACTTCAACAAATACCAACAAATGACCAGTCTTGTTTTCTCACTCCCCCATACTCTGTCGGTTAAGTTTAAAACAAAGTGCACATGTCATATAATTTTTTTTAAACATTTATTTATTATTGGGAGACAGAGAGAGACAGAGTATGAGCAGGGGAGGGGCAGAGAGAGGAGGAGACACAGAATCCGAAGCAGGCTCCAGGCTCTGAGCCGTCAGCACAGAGCCCAACATGAGGCTTGAACTCATGAACTATGAGATCGTGACCTGAGTTAAAGTCAGACGCTTAACCGACTGAGCCACCCAGGCGCCCCAACATGTCATTTAATTTTATCCATAAAGACTTAAGTAGGTGTCTATATAAGAAGTATCAAAAAAAAAAAAAAACAACAAAAAACACATAACCACAAAGATATGGCTGTTTTAAATGCTTATTTATGTGGCTTTTTATTTTTAAAGTTGGGAATCAAATGCTTGTCCCCTAAAATATTTTAGAAATATTACTGGTCCATGAATCCCCAAATCTGGGAATCACTACTGAACTTTCTGGAATGATTTTTATAAACCTTAGCTGGGATTTTATTGTACCATGACTCAGAAGTCTTCCACATACAACCAACTTGAGTTTTCTGATGCAGTCTTGGGGCTCTCTTTAAGATAAAGAAAAAAGAATCAGGAATACAAAATAGCATTTGAAAGTGAATATAGTTTTAGGATAAGAAAAGAACTCACCACAAATTAGAAGTCAAAAAACTGACACATACCCCCAGCATAACAAAATCTAGCAAAATCACATAATATATATATTAATGAACTGATTGAACCACCTCTGTCACATTTTTCTCCCTAAATTCTTTGCATGTGCTTTGATTATCTCTCTATATGACAAGGATGTTATAATATCATATTTGATAGAGAGAATAGAAAGATAACTCAGTTTTTCCTCTAGGATGATATTTTGAAATTTGCTTCTTACAATTGATAGTGGGTGACTTTACACAGAGATAGATTTGCTGTTTATAGTACTGCTTTGGATTTGTGCCCTGTCTGATAAACTCTGTTTCTCAAGATTCAGTCAACAAAGGTGCATTTCTCACTGTAGTTTCTGCAGTCTTGAATATATTCCTTAGGGAAGAAAAATTCTGTCATGATTAGGTGTCAGTGAGGACTGAATTTACTTTCGCTTGTGAGTTTACACACTGGGAGAATTTTCTAAATTTTCTAAAGGCTAGCTTCCTGTTCTGTATATTTAACACCTTGTTGCTTCTGGCTACTCACAGAGTTTCAGACCTGGGCTTCATATGACCTATTCATATTCTCACCGGACCCCTGGCTCTGCATCTTTGGGTGAGGGGTATTCCTGGAAGCCACTCCTACTTAGGGTCAGCTAGTCATGGAAGTGACTTGTGATCCACACAAATTTATCTCACTAACCCCAGACTAGATGTATCCCTAAGATAATTTCCTCTTAGCCAGCTTCCCCAAATACCTGCAGCCTCTCTAAAGATCCAGCATAGAGGGAAATGTGATTGAGAAGTCAGAGTGGAGAGAGACAGCAGTCCTAACTGATCGTGGCTAAAATATCTTACTTTTCCAGATTATACCAAAATCTATGACTTTCTGAGCACATTGTCAGAGCTTCATTAACTTCATGGTAAATCTGGTTCCACCCTTGACTACCTCTCTGATCTCACCTTCTACAGCTGAAATTCCTATTACTCATCTGCTTCAGGCACACTGACCTGCCATCTTGTTATTCAAATATGCCTGGCATTCTCTGCCTCGGGGCCTTTGCACTTGCTATTCGTTCTGCCTCTAACACTTTCGCCAGACATCCACACAGAGCTCACTCCCTAGCTTCCTTCAGCTCTCTGCTCAAATGTCAGCATCTCACCATCCCATATAAAATAGCACCTTGAAATCCTAGCATTCCTACTCTCTCTATTTTTCTTGGTAATAGCATCTCTGACATAGGTTATATTTACTCACTTGTTTATTGTATTTTCTTCCTTTAATTAGAATGTAAGGTCATTAGAGAGTAGGGACCTTGTTTTCCTCACTGCTGTGTCCCAGCACCTAGAATAGGGCTGGGCCAGAGTAATTGCCCAATAAATATTTGTTGAATAAATGAAGGGTAATTGGAAACCACTGAAGAATTTTAAGCAGGAAAGACATGAGGCTTTCCTGGGCCTGCCAAAAGAAATTAATCTCTCATTTACCTTTCTTTTGAAGCCCTTTCCACAATATTATAATCGCCTATCCGTCTAATTTTCTCTACTGGATTGTAGAGGACAGGGAGTATATCTAATTCATCGACAGACCCCTATCACATGTATTTCAGAATTAATGCTGGCAGAATTAAATGGAATTTACTGTTTCTTTGCACAAGAATTCTTGAGCTGGCTGTGTTTGGTTTTCTCAACTAACTAGATTATAAGCTATCTCTGAGTAGGGGAAACTTCCTTGGTCATTTATATCTTCTCAGCATCTCTTAGCAACCAATACATTGTGCATCTTGAATAGAATTCAACCTCTATGTGTTTCTGTTGGTACAATTTCTATACTTAGTGTCTCCCAGCTCTCCATTATAATGGGTTCCCAAGCAAGAAGTCCTGTATCTGGAAGGATACTTTCAGTTTCTACTTATTAAAAGCAGTTTCAACAGTAGGGGCTTACTGTCTCACATGGCAAAGGGCTAGAAGTAGGGTGACCTTAGGAATGTTTGATTCTGTGCCTAAGCTACATCTTTCAACTTTGCCATCCCAATTTGTTTCCTCATGGTCACAAGATGACTGCTGTGGTTCCAACTATCACATTCTTACACACTGACAACAACAGGCAGAAGAAGGGACTGCTTCTTCTTAGACATCTCTGAAAAAAGCCTTTTCCCTTGAGCTTTGCAGGTGGTTTCCTTCACTTCCCATTGGCTAGAATTACAACACATGCTCTTGTCTAAACCAGTTTGATTAGGAAAATGAGTTTCTCTGATTGGTTTATATAAATAGAGGTTCATCTCCTGGCACAGTGGAAGGCTTCTGTCCTCAATGCAGAACCACGCAGAAGGTTGGCACTCTAACAGCCGGGAAGAAGAGGGGCAGGGGTGAATTTAGGTTAGTACCAATAGTGTCAGCTACATTTTTTACATGCTGGCGCCCCCAACATGGCCGGATTGAAAAGCTGGAAACATTGGAGGTCCATAGACACTTCTTTTCATCCCCAAACTAGGGCCATACAATTTTCCTGAATTGATCCCCTACAAACAAACAAAAAACCCAAATACTAGGCATATGACTTACTTCATTAAAAATTAAAAACAAAAATTTTTTATTCTAAGTAGCTTCCACACCCAACATGGGGCTTGAACTCACAACCCTGAGATCAAGAGTTGCATGCTCTACTGACTGAGCCAGCCAGGCACCCCCTGATTTATTTCATTTTAAACAGAAAACCAAGTCAATCAATTTGAATTAAAACTGAACGTTGAGGAAATTGCTTATTATCTCCATGCCTCAGTTTCCTCATCTGTGATATGAAGATGATGATGGTACCTAACTTATGGGGTTGACGTAGAGATTAAATAAACTATTATGTGGTGGATTCTTACATTTATAGATTCTGTGTTTGCAAATTTGTCTACTCACTAAAATTTATTTGTAACCCCCCCAAATCAATACCTGTGGAAATTTGGTGGTCATTCATAGATGAGATTGAACAGTGATGGTCTGCCCTCCTGTTTCAGCTCCTATACTATAAACAAATATTTTTTTTCACTATTTAGTGCCATGTTTTTAACATGTTTGTTGTTTTCATTGGTGATTTCATTGTTTAAAATGGCCCTCAAGCATGGTGTTGCTGTGCTGTTTAGTGTTCCTAAGAATGAAAAAGGCTGCTATGGGCCATATGGAGAAAATACATGTGTTAGATCAGTGTCATTCAGGCATGCATTATAGTGTTGTTGGCTAAGAGTTCAATGTGAATGAGTCAACCACATATGCTAAATAAGGTGTCTTTAAACACAAACACAGAAAACAGGGTTCTATACCAATCAGTTGGCAAAAATGTGGCCAGAGGCTCACAGGAGCCTAACCCTGTATTTCCCCTAGGAGCAGTGGCTCTCTGTATGCACTGGCTCAGTGTTTGTGATGGCATTATAGAACATGACTACCATGAATAATGAGAATCAAAAATATTTCACATAGTTAGGATAGCTTCTATCCTGTAATAAGAACCATACACTTGCATGGTTCTAATGTCAACTGATGAAATAATAATAGTCTCTAAACTAGAATAATTTTAGAACCTTGATGTGAATATGAATATTGAGTCTATATTTGATTAGATTTAATGTGTGTCCCTGTCAAAGTTAATGAATAAACAGGAAACAACCACACACACAACTGTTCTCATAGTCAGAAAGCTGGGAGCCAAGGATTCAAGTCCAATGAAAGCCCACAAGGGTGGCAACTGCAAAGCCACAAGGGACAAGAGACAAGAGGCGCTACATGTCACAAACTGCAGAATTCCAATTGCATGACCACCTCTGAAGGGGGCGGGAGTCCTGTGTCCACTGACAGGACCCCTTGGTCAGGCCTGGTTTCTATCTCTCAGGTCAGCGTGTCCCAGCCCTGAGTAGAGGAACACTCAGGCCCCCATGTCTGCGGAAAGAAAGGGTCTGGGCTGGCTCCAGCCTCATGTGAGAGCAGGAGCAGTATTTCTAGGTAGTCTCCAGCATCCTGACAATCTCTTGCCTGTTCCCTGCAAGACTGGGGGGGGAGACGTACAGCCGAGGCTTTGTTTGAACTTGACCTTTATGGGAAATGAAAAGAGAGAAGAAATTCCAAGCTGGGCTTTGGGGGAAAGGAGTGGATGATTCCACTGCCGATGCTCTTAGCTTATAATATCCCAATGACACACAGTTTCAAATCTATGTATAGAGCAGCCTATTCAAAGCCATTTAGAATATAGGATAACAATGCCAAAATAATTTCAGTGTAAGTCTTTGATCTCCTCATTATAATGCCATTACCATACCATTATTAGCTAAGATTACAATGACAAATCAATTTTAATTGAAGTCTTTGGAGATGCCATTTATAATGCTATTATCATGTGAATTTGCAATAGAAAAGTTACTTGAGCAAGCTTGTTGAAACAGAGCTATAATGCCACGATAATGGAAAATTTTGATGGTGAAATTATTCCAAGTCCCTAGGGACTGGTGATTATCATATAAAACCACTAACCATGAAAATATCCCCCTCCCCCAATAATAAATCATGCTATGGATAGTATCTACTGATCAAAGAATATCTTTCTCATAGAATGAGCTCCCCTAAATCATACAATCTTAAAGCAGATAAAAGGCTTCCATTGTACTAATGAGAAAGCAGACACAGGAGGGAGGAGGCATGAGGTTCCCAAGGCCACGCAGTGAGTGTCCGAGCCTGGACTCAACTACAGGCCTTTGCCTTCTAGTCTTAGGCCTTTGACTCCTAGACAAGATTTCTCGGTGTTGGGAAGTTAGCTGCAAAATTTTATTCTCATGGTTTCCTATGAGAGAATGCTTGTTTCCTGGAAGAGAAATTTTTTTTCTCCCTCTAGAAAAGAAATTTAAAGTCTTCTGTCTTTGAGTAGGAAAAGACAGAAAAGAAAAGTGATCATATGGCACCAAGGAGTTGCAAAATTCAGGCAACTAAGGACTCTGTAAACAGAAAAAAATCAGTTACACTAGTTGTTTGACTGAAGGGAGTGTTTAATTTAATCACCCTGGGAAGCCACCGCCTCAAACTAGTTCCTTGTTAGAGTGTCTTTCTTCCCCAGAGCACGTCTTGTGCTGGCTTCCTTCTTTATCTTAATTTGTTCAAAACACAGCCAAGCCTCCACTCACTTGGAAAAGCTTCCTCTGTTCCCTGGTCATGGCATCCCTCTTCTCTCATTTTTCTCCTTCTGTCTTGCTTGCTTCTTTAGTGGAAGGGGCCAGACCTTGTACAGGGAATGCATTCTTTTCCCCACGTGCCTTGCACTTCTCTACCGTGGGCCAGAACTCCTGGTCCATTTAGTCTGAACGTGTTCATTCCTTAGAATGAGCAGCTAATGTTCTTGGATGGCTCGCTACGTGCCAGGCACAGTGCTGATGACTATATTTAGCAAACCTAGCAGAAATGATCACAACACACGAAAACTGCAGCCTTGTGGAGTAATTTATCCAAGATGACACAGGTAGCCAGAACAAAGACCTTGGTTTTTTGGAATCCAGAGCCTTGAACTCTTAGCAACTTTGTGTCACAGAGGCAGTTCAGCATTGTGGCCGAGCAGTCATCTCTGGACCCAAGCAAGTGTAGTCACATCTCGGTTGTGCCACTTACCAGCTGTGTCACAGGGCACAGGCTACTTAACATCAGCGTGTCTCAGTTTCCTCTTTGTAGACATAAGGCTAATAATAATAACTTAGTTTAGTGTGTTGTTGTAAAGCGATGATGTGCAAAAACACTTAGCATAGTGCCTGATACACAGTCGCAGTCTGTAAGTGACAGCTTTTTACTGCTTCTCTTTTCAACGACGTGACCAGATTTATCAGATTCTGTCAATTTCAGGTAAGGGTGAGGGGGGAAGTGCAATCACCTGGTGATTTTACATGCCTGCCTTCTTCCATGCCAAATGTAAATGTCTACATTTGACTTGGGTGCATAATTTCAGAAGGAAAGCTTGACCTTAGGGGAAGCTACTGGCTGCTTTTGGCAGGTAGATGCCAATCTTTAAGGCGCAGGATTCAAAAGGATGAAATCAGTGACCATCCCGATAGATGATCAACTGGTAAAAATCAGTTTCATAAGGTCAAGGCCAAATGTTCGTGTGCGATACCAGCTGTGGGAAAAGCAGTGTAACTAATTACCCTAGGAAGAGTGGCAGTCAGTTAAGCTTTAGTTAATCTCAATAAAATTCCTTAGGCCCATGTCTAGCGGGCCACAGGCTGAACAATGGCTCAGGAATGTCAGAATTCTGAGTTCTCATCCTAGCTCTGCTACTGATCTGTTCTGCCATCACAGCTCCTTAATCCCCCCATGCCCCTACTTCCCTCCTGCCAAATGCCAGTGGTCTCCCTGGGAGATTTTGAGGGATAACCAATGAAAAGGATTAGGGACAAGAGCCACCATCAAATTGCTAATAAGAGTGGCATTTTGTACTCAATTATTTGCATCTCAGCCCTTTATATTCTCTCTTCGGCACCCCCTACTCCCCATCTTTCTTAGTCGTGGACTTTGCTCCCCACCCCCATAGAGAAGCAAAAACGTGGTGTATAAGGTAGAGTATCCGGAAGAAGGGGAATTAACCACGCTGTGACATTTCGGGTAGTTGCAGTCCAAGGGAGAAATTCACCCAAGGGATGCCCCCGGCCCTGCAAACAAAGAAATAATAGAAGAAATGCTGTAGAGGCTCTGGGTCTCACAGTGTGACGTGCATGTTGCTGTCTGTGTTAGGTTGGCCAGTGCCTGGGCAAAGGTAATGTGAAGATTCTGAGTGCTGAGAAACATAATAAAATTGCCAGTGTGTTGGAAATTAAAGTAACTCCACAAGCATAAATAATGAACACAACATTGATTGAAATAAATGATGTACTTTGCTTTAGAAATGTTATTTGAATAACCGATATCGTACTTTGTCGGGCTATGGTTTCAAATGCATTCGATTATACATTTTAATGTTTCCTCCAAACAGTCTTTCAAATCAGTATAAATTGCTGTATGTAGCGGGCATGTCTTGATCTTTAGCTGCCATGACAACGGGATACAGAGAAATGCATTTTCATAACAATTGCTAGCAATGTTTAGTATCACTGTTACTTTGTGTCAGGAAAAGGCTGGCTTTGGGAAGAAAGCAGTATTGTTTTCTTTAACTTGAAAGCTTTTGTTGTAATAATTGAAAAAATAGGTAGAAAAATTGCTGTTTAGGGGAGAAGTAGGTAGATGGAAATAAAGCCTGGAGTGGTGGGAGGTGGGAAGAGAGAGAGATAGCTGCCTGGAAAGACGGCTGGCCACATCTGTGGGTGCATAATGTAAAGCTACCTAGCAAGTAATTGGGTAATCAGATCAGCAAATGGAGTCAAATGATGTGATTTTAAGTGATTTCACAAGCTTGTAGAAAATATATATGCATTTCTTTCCCCTGCCCGTTGTTTTAACCTAAATCTTCTCAAATAGCTCAGAGAGAGCAAATCTGAAGGGTTTTAGAAAATAACACATTTGTTTGGACAATAGATACTTAAAACAATTCCAGGCGAGCAGGTGTTCCACAAAAAAGGCAATGGAGGGACTTCTTTTTCCTAGTCATCTGAAATCTGTGACATCTCCTGTCCAGTGGCAGCTTCTCACTTCTGGAAGGGAGGCTGCATAGCCTGGTGGGAAAGGGAGTGTAAGGGAATCAGTATAGCCCCATGGCAGGTCAAACTGGGCTTATACTCTGGCTCTGCCCTTCCCCATTCGGGGAGGTTATTTAACCCTTCCTAATCTCTTTATTTATTTTATTTTTTATTTATTTATTAAAAAAATTTTTTTTAACGTTTATTTATTTTTGAGACAGAGAGAGACAGAGCATGAATGGGGGAGGGTCAGAGAGAGGGAGACACAGAATCTGAAACAAGCTCCAGGCTCTGAGCTGTCAGCACAGAGCCCGACGCGGGGCCCGAACTCACGGGCCGCGAGACCATGACCTGAGCCGAAGTCGGCTGCTTAACCGACTGAGCCACCCAGGCGCCCCTTTATTTATTTTAATATTAAGGTACTACACTCATTGGGTTTGGGGAGCGTAAATTAGATGGGGCAGAAAGAGGGCTTAGCAAAGTGCCTGTCACGTAGAGAATCTTCAAAACATTTTAGCCATTCCTGCTATCGCTACAGGATAGTTTGGCCGACAAAGAAAGTCTGGATCATTCTACTATTTTCTACAATAAGTTTAATGTTCCTTAACATAGCTCTTAGTTATTAGAGGAATTAGATCATTCTCAGATTACTGGTGTCTTGTGGCTCTTGGATCAGTCGTGGCCCTGGCAGGAAACAGAAGTCCCTCAAAAAGATTTAACTGGAGAGAGTTCAACGAAGGGCCTATTTACAGAGCCATGAGCAGAGTTAAGGGACCAATAAAGGACGCTGATACTTCCAGAGACCAACGGCAGTGGGGAGCCGGAAGAGGCAACAGGAAAGCAAGAGACCAGAGGTAGAGGGGTGTCATAGAGAGAGGCATCTACTGGCAGAAGGACAGGTGCAGACGGGCAGGCTGGGCAAGCACAGGTTGGGGAGAAGTCCCCCATGGGCTTTCTCTGGGCTTCCTCTCACTGGAAACCAGAGACGAGGGGTTCTGGTCAGCAGCTTGGCACAGAGCAGGGAAAGAAGGGCAAAGAATGGATCCTCGGAAGTAAATGGAAACGAGAACAACCAGCCAGTGTTCGTCTGCACTTAGTGTGATTTTTGGTTACTAGGGTAGGCTCTTTAAAAAATTGCCATAGAGGTGTTTGTTTTTACTGCTTTATGTGACATTCACCCACCTCTCTCGTGAAATGATAGGTTCATTGGAGGCAAAGACTATGGCTTATTCCTCTTCCAGTCCCCATAAGCTTAGCAAAAGGCAAAACACGACGCTGGCAATAACTAACTATATACCTAGTTGATGGGAATATTAGTAACGACCGTTTTATTATAGCAGATGCTTATGTAACACTATGCATCAGATATTAACCTAAATATGTGCTTTATATATTTTAACTGACTTAATACCACAACAACCCTGTGGAAGGCACTATATTATTGTCGTCATTTTGCAGATGAGGAAATGGAGGTCCGGAGTGGTTCAGTAGGCAATGAATGCTCTGCAATGGCTGTGTCTGCAGAGGTCAAAGACATAGGAGATGGAGGAAAGAATAGAAACTCAAGGGAGGTAAGGTCGGTAGATAATAAAACCTCTTTTTTTTTTTCTGCTAGGGGCAGGGATTCCTAGTCATCCATATGACCCTTTTAGTGATGGGTAAATTATAATTTTAGGGAGTTTTATGATGTTGAACTGGAAGAGAGTGAGCATTCCTTTTTCGTTCTCTTTATACCCTTCTAAAAAGAAAAAACTCAGATGGGTGCTAGTCTAACACCGAATTCCTACCAATCTTCCTAAAACAAAGACAGTGGGCCTCAGACTCAGAGCCTTTTCAGGCAACAGTATCTGAAATTTACTTTGTATTGTGTCTTATTATTGGCGATGTTTCTTTTTTCTTTTCTTTTTTAAATTAGGTTCCAATGTGTGGCTCCAACTCATGACCTTGCAATTAAGGCCTGAGCTGAGATCAAGAGTTGGATGCTTAGCCACCTGAGCCACCCAGGCACCCCTGCTTTTTTCTTTTTAGTAGTAAAATAAACATTTCTTTTCAACAGTGTTTCTTTAAAGCTAAAAAGAAAGTGCCTTTAACAAAGAACATAACATAAGTAATAATGTAGATGCCATGCAGAATATGGGTGATATTCCATCTGGCAAAAATTTTGAAAGTGTTTTGTGAATGCTAGAGTTTGGGAAATATTTGCTTTAGGGGGAGAGACTCTGAGTGGAAAACTGTATCATAAGCTCTGGGCCCCTCAAGCCTAATGAACACTGCCTGGGGATAATATGCAAGGTTCCTTCCTTTCACCATTTTGCTTTCTCATTTTCACTTACTTCCTAGATGATTTAAAGGAAATAGGAATGAATAATTTCCCTCTGTCTTGAATGCTGAAGGCCACATCAGATCAATTCACAGACATTTCAAAAACTTTTGTCAAAGATTGTTGCTGGCTGGACAATGGCCCCCAAAGCCATCGGGTACCTAGAATCTGTAAATGTTACCTTAGATTGGAAAGACTTCAAAGACATGATTAAATTGAAGACTTTGAGATGGGTAGATGATCCTGGATTATCTATGTGGGCCCTAAGTAGGGGCATGGTTTTTTTTTTAAATTTTTTTTTAACGTTTTTATTCATTTTTGAGAGACAGAGAAGGACAGAACACTAGTGGGGGAAGGGCAGAGAGAAAGGGAGACACGGAATCCAAAGCAGGCTCCAGGCTCTGAGCTGTCAGCACAGAACCTGACATGGGGCTTGAACCCACAAAGAACGAGGTCATACCCCAAGCCAAAGGTGGTCGCTCAACCAACTGAGTCACCCAGGCACCCCACGGGCATGGTGTTTTTGTGAGAGACAGGCAGAGGGAGATTTGATATACACACGGGAGAAGGTGATGTGATAATGTGGCAGAGAAAGATTTGAAGATGCTGGCCTTGAAGATGAGAGTGATGGTGGCCACAAGCCAAGGAGTGCTGTTGGTCACCAGGAGCTGGAAGAAGCAAGAAACAGATTCTCCCCTGTGGACACCTTGCTTTCAGTCCAGTGATATTGACTCCAGTGCTTCTGGCCTCCAGAATAGTGAAGGAGTAAACTTCTGTTGCGTGCAGCCACCCAGTTTGCGGTGATCTGTTATCCTAGGAAACTAAATCTGCTGCTGTAAGAAACTAATACAAAGATTGCAGCGGGAGCAGAATGATCAAGGTGCCTTGGGTATGGTGGTAAATGACTTCTCTCCTACCATTTCGTCCTTCCTGATGCTCTCAGGACTCCAAGTCCCAGGTGTGAATGATGGGTGGGGCTGAGCCCAATGGGTGGGGCTGAGCCCAGATCACGTACCCATCTCCCTCATTCTCACTGTTTGGTAGTGAGGAGAGGAAGGAGGAAAAACTACACTCCTATGAAGACTATACTCAATGGCAGAGAGGTCTATCCTCCAAGGAATTTGCAGAGCTTTGAAAAAGAGGGAAAAGGCGCACCTGGGTTGCTTAGTTAGTTGAGCATCCGACTTTGGCTCAGGTCATGATCTCACAGTTTGTGGGTTCAAGCCCTGCGTTGGGCTCTGTGCTGACACCTCAGAGCCTGGAACCTGTTTTGGATTCTGTATCTCCCTCTCTCTCTGCCCCTCCCCCTCTCGCACTCTTGTCTCTCTAAAAATAAATAAATGTTAAAAAAATTTAAAAAAAAAGAAAAAGAGGGAAAGGACATGAGTTGCCTCCAAATGACAAATGTCTATTGTAGGGCTTATTACTATTATTACATAACTATTCTCATGTAAACTATAAATTTTGCATAGGAGCAATGAGCAGGTTCATAGAGTGGGGAGAGAGATGAATTACCTCAGTCAAAAAAAGGTGATCAAGAACTTGGAAGGTAGGCGTTTGTGTGTCTGAAGAATTTCAGCCAGAATCCATATCCCATGGATCTCTATCTTTTCTATTGGAGACTTCTCTTTTCCCCAGAGGTGGTAAAGATAACTCTTGATTGCTTAAAGTACATTTTCCCCCTCTTCTTTTGCATATATCCTCATGGCATTCAGAGGTGGACAGAAAAATGAAAAGATATGTGGATTAAGGAAGAAACTTCTTTGCTATTGGGTTTTCAAAAATTAAAAAGGAAAAAATAAAAGGAAGAGAAGATTTGAAAGACTGATAGGCCATTCCTGATATTTTGGTTTCTATTTCCTCTACAAAAGTGATGATCTAAGATTGCATGATGTCCAGTGTTAAGTAACAAACAGAATTAGGAATCAAACAGATACATAGCTGCTAACCTGAAGTTCTCTGACAAAAGTAATAGAGCATTGCTGCACCATAGAACCATCTGCACCATGAAGGGGAAAATTCTAGAAAGCCAGTGTTAGATTAGGCCTAGAGTTTGCCCAACTTTAGTTATTTAAGGATGACCATCAAGAGTTTTGCAATATCCACATAACCACTAATGCTATTATTTTCTTAAAATATTAAAAAAATGATCAACTTTTCTTCCTTGGCAATGAAATCCATCATGATTTTGACATTACTATATATTTTTCTTTCCTTTTTTTCTTTTTTTTAAATTTAAATTCAAGTTAGTTAACCTACAATGTAGTCATGGTTTGAGTAGTAGAACCCAGTGATTTATCTCATATATGACACCCAGTGCTCATCCTGAAAAGTGCCCTCCTTAATGCCCATTACCCATTTAGCCCACTCCGCCACCTCCCCACCAGCAATAGTTTGTTCTCTGTATTTAAAAGTCTTTTATGGTTTGCCTCGCTCTCTGTTTTTCTCTTATTTTTCCTTCCCTTCCCCTATGTTCATCTGCTGTGTTTCTCAAATTCCACACATGAATGAAGTCATATGGTATCTGTCTTTCTCTGACTAACTTATTTTGCTTAGCATAATACCCTCTAGTTCTATCCATGTTGTTGCAAATGGCAAGATTTCATTCTTTTTCTTTTCTTTTCTTTTTTTAAATTTAATGTTTATTTATTATTGAGAGACAGAGAAAGACGAGAATGAGCATGGGAGGGGCAGAGAGAGGAGGAAACACAGAATCCAAAGCAGGCTCCAGGCTCTGAGCTGTCAGCACAGAGCTCGACATGGGGCTTGAACTCACAAACTGTGAGATCATGATCTGAGTGGAAGTCGGATGCCTAACTGACTGAGCCACCCAGGCACCCCAAGATTTCATTCTTTTTCATCCCCATGTAGTATTCCATTGTATATACACTATATCTTTATCCATTCATCAGTCAATGGACATTTGGGCTCTTTCCATAACTTTGCTATTGTTAATGCTATAAACATTGGGGTGCATGTGTGTCTTTGAATCAGTATGTATTTTTCTAGGCCTTGAAATAAATATTTAACATTTACTTTTTGATAAATACATTTTGTTGAAATATAATATTGATATTTAAAAATGAACAAATCATATATGTAGAGCTGGATGAATTTTTGCCAAGCAAATGCACCCATGTGGCCAGCACCAGACAAGTGATAGAAGCACCCCGGAAGCCTCCCTCACACCCCCCTCTAGTCAATATGCTCTGCTAGCAGAAAACACTTTTCTCATTCTATCGTACCAATCAGTTTGACTGTGTTCTGAATTTTATGTAAATGGAATCCTACAGTATGTACTCATTTGGGTCTAGCTTCTTTCATTCGGTGTTGTATTTAACCGTGGTGTGGTCTTTCTTTGCGGCATGGTGTTTGTGATGGATATGGAGGTATGCCCATCAGATCTCTCCTGAAGAAATTTTGGCTAGGCCTGCAGTCTATGAACAGCCTTCTGTTCTCAGCTTCTTCAGGATTTGCCTTGGCTGCAGAAGGCCTTTTCACCCATTGGCATGCTGTTCCTGAGGTGGCCAACATGCAATGACTGATCATGGCAGGATATAGAGGCCCAGCCACTTTGGCCCACCATTGGACAATTGTGACTAGTCATATGTGCTATATATTGGCCAGGCTTCAATGAGCCTGTATTGTGGTTCAACTTCTCCTTCTGCTTCCTCCTTCCCCCTTCCACTCACTTTCTTTCTGATGAATTCCTTTCAGGTCAAACTCTGTTTCAGTATCTGCTTCCAGGGAACCCAACCTGTGCCAGTTGGTCCTGGGAGTAGTCTGAGAAAGTAGGCAATATGATGGGACCTGGAAGTTGAGCCATTTGCCACCTGGCTGGCAGTGAGGACTTTATCACCGGTGGTCGGTGGGGCCCAGGTAACCTGTGGCACAAGGTGGTAGGTTCTATTGTTAAAACTCTTACCAGGGATGAATTAGGAAGGATGGCAAAGGAATGTACTGCCTAGTGCCATGCAGGTGTTTGGAAAATATGGAGGAAAATCAAAACTGTAAGAACAATGGAGTTTGAGGACTATATCCAAGTGCCAAGCGGATACAGTTGTCGTAGAGAGTAACAGGTTTGGAGTGCTGGCAGAGAGTGGACTATGGGAGTTAGGGAGATGGTTAATAAAACATGGCATCCCTAGAGACAGAATAGATACGCAGTCAACACAAGTACCACTCAGCTTGTACCACCAGAGGAAATCATAGATGGATGACCAGAAGAAGGCTGAGGGCAGTGGCCTCAATAAAAAAAAAAAAAAAAAGATTTCTTGCCTCGTTTCCAGATCCGAGCCAGTGTTTTGACTCAAAATTCACTGACTGAAGAACATGTCAGGTCTCCAAGAAGAAGGACCCTGCAACACTATGGCAAATATCTATCGTCATAAAGGGTGCCTGAGTAGCTCAATAGGTTAAGTGTCTGACCTTGGTTTCGGCTCAGGTCATGATCTCATCATTAGTGAATTTGAGCCCCGTGTCAGGCTTCCCACCGACAGTGCGGAACCTGCTTGGGATTCTCTCTCTCGCTCTCTCCCTGACCCTCCCTTGCTCGCTCTCTTCGTTTCTCTCGCAAAATAAATGAACAAAAATGTAGAAAAGTATAAAAAAAATAGTAATGATTCTCCTAGTCTTCCTCCAAGTGGATCTACAGCCACTAACTAGGGTGACTGAACACTGGGGAAAAGAGAACACCCAAACGTTTGATTAATGTTGGACTTAGGATCCAAGCTGACCTTGTTGTCCAGAGACCTACAGCATCATCTTGTTCCTCCTTTTAGGGTGAGGGGTCATGTGGGGACTCAGTAAATGAAGTCCACTGCAGCTACAGCCCCACCCAGTGATCATTGTTCTGGTCCCTGGATATATAACTGAGAGTGACATACTTGGTAGCTGGATCCTTAATGTGGGGAAGGCCAAGTGGAAACGGCTCCCCTTTCCATCTCCAGCCAAGATGGCAGATGAAAACAATATGACATCTCAGGATGGGGGAATGGTAGAAATTAGTGTCACCTTTAGGGCTCTAAAGATTAATGCTCCTTTCATATTTCCATTCAGTTCTTGACTGGTCCTTGTAGAAACAAGGTGCATCCCAGGGGCCAACAGTAGACTTCCACGTAAATAACCAAGCGCCAGTCCCAATCGCAGTCACCATGTCAGATGTGTATATCTTCGCTAAAGCCAAATATTACGGTTTCAGATATATCGTTTGCAGCTATTAATTTGGTTAATTAGAAATACTTTGCATTAGGGGTGTCTGGGTGGCTCAGTTGGTTAAGTGTCCGACTTCAGCTCAGGTCATGATCTCATAGTTCTTGGGTTCGAGCCCCGCGTCGGCTCTGTGCTGACATCTCAGGGCCTGGAGCCTGCTTCGGATTCTATGTCTCCCTCTCTCTCTGCCCCTCCCTGGCTCACACTCTGTCCTTCTCTCTCTCTCAAAAATAAATAAACATTAAAAAAATAAAAAAAAAAAGAAATACTTTGCATTCATAAACAACAAGCAACAATAGTTTTATAGTTTTTGTCCAGGGCTATTTATAGTTTTGCCCCGGGGCTATTTAAACTCTCCTGCCCTCTGTCATAATATAGTCTGAAAAGATCTTGACCATTTGGACATCCTACAGTTATCACATTGATCCGCTATGTTGATGATATTATGTTAATCAGGCTGGATGAGCAAGAACAGGCTAGATTGCTGGAGGATGTAGACGATGTGTTCCAGAGCATAAGAGATAAAACCTATGAAGATTCAGAGACCTGCCATAATTAGCTGTCAATAACTGGTAAGGAATTAGCTGTCAATAACTGATCATTTAAAAATTTTATTTATTTTTAGCCCCTTTTTTCCATTTCTGTGTGTCCAGCCTCTCATTTCAGGAAACAAAGCAGTTTAATTAACGCTTGTTCATTAAGATTTTAAGAATTTGATACATCAGTTCTTGCCCAGGAAATTGCACCTTTAAAAAAGGAGGGACTATGAGGTCTGAATAATGGCAGGCATTTATGGGGGAACAGGGGTCCTTGATTCAATCCTGTAAAGGAATTCTGTAAAGACGTTCTTCATGTCTGGGCAAAGTTGGCTGTCCCAGCTTGCAATGAAGAGGAAAGAGAAAACTTTCCACTTAAGGAGAACTGCCCCCGCCCCTCCCGCTATCCATGTTGAGAAGGGTTTGCCTACATCTTGCTTTTTCAAGTGGGACGACTAAAATATCTTCTAGCTATTTGTTCCAGTAGTTCAATATATATTCTTGGTTATATCAAATATTTGATATTTTAGGAAATCAGCCTTGTTAAATTAAAGTGGATAAGATGGCATTTTAAGGTCACCTTGCTATGATCAAACATGATGCTGACATTTACAATCCATTTCCATTGCTTCGCACATGTTTCCTTGTCAGTTAAATCCAGACTCTTCAAATTTAAAGGAGTTTCAAATCTAATAATGCAATTATAAATATTGTACCCGAATTACTAACTGCCCACTGATTTCCAGGCAAGGTAGAAAATCTTCATATGTCCTTTCTCATAATTTAAAGGTTTTTCAGATTTAAAGTGGTTTTACGATGTTACCTGTGTAAGTGCAAAATGTTTATAGACTCCTTAAGTTAATGACTTTTGTTCATATAAAAATCAAAGTAAATTTGCGCATTGAATATAAAGAGAACTACAAATGAGGGGCACCTGAGTGGCTTAGTCGGTTAAGCGTTCGACTTCAGCTCAGGTCATGATCTCGTGGTTGGTGACTTCGAGCCCTGCATCAGGCTCTGTGCTGACAGCTCAGAGCCTGGAGCCTGCTTTGGATTCTATGTCTCCCTCTATCTCCGCCCCTCCTCTGCTCTCTCTCTGTTTCTCTCTCTCTCTCTCTCTCTCTCAAAAATAAATAAACATTAAAAAGAAAACTACAAATTAAAAGACATGTAATTAGCCACATTAATTTAGGGTGTAGAGAACATAGTCTTACAGAAAACACATTGTCACACAGACTGAATTCAGATCATACTGCGGAGGGCAGGCTTTATCACCATTTGCCCTCACGTTGAAAGTATTTTTTAAGAACAAAATCTGCCTCTACTCTTTCTTTGATAGATCACTATTATGATCATAGTGCCCAAATGTCAACGTAGGCACATAAATAGTGTGGGAATAGTAGGTCAAATGTGGTTATCCTGCTGATGGAGATGTAAAATGCTTAATATTTACAAATGCTCACAAAACATAACTTAAAGTACCATAGAGATACTTAAGGACTGAGAATACATCCACGGTCCTCTTCAGGCATCATTACAGCCTTTTGAAGAAATACTCATGTACAGAATGTGAAGGAAACAATATAATATGACTCTCACTAGGATATGGGAAACAGGGACTGTAGGAAAAATATGAGAATAGTCACTGTGATTAGGGAAATAATAATCTTCTGTGTCAGTAGCTGAAAAGTGTTTTAAAAAGAATTTAATCACTAAATATCCTTTTATTGTAAAATACATAACACAAAATTTATAATTAAAAGAAATTTTAAGTGTACAATTCTGTGGCATTAAGTGCATTTACATTGCTGGGCAACCATTATCACCATCCATCTCCAGAACTTTTTCATTTTCCCCAAATGGAACTCTGTCCCCATTAAACACTAACTCCTCATTTCCCCTTCCTTTAGCTCCTGACAGCCACCATTCTACTTTCTGTCTCTATGAAATTGACTACTCTAAGAAACTCATATAGAAGGAGTAAAAATATTTGTCCTTTTCTGCTTAACTTACTTCATAACGCCTTCAAGATTCATGCATGTTGTATCAGAATTTCCTTCTTTTTTAAGGCTGAATAATATTCCATTGTATGTCTATACCACATTTTGTTGATCTGTTCATTCATTGATGGACATTTGGGTTGCTTTCACCTCTTGGCTATTGTAAATAATGTGGCTATGAACATGGATGTACAAATGTTTGTTCCAGTCCCTGCTTTTACTTCGTTTGGATGTATATCCAGAAATGGAATTGCTGGATCATATGGTAATTCTGTGTTTAATTTTTTGAGGAAGCAGCATACTAATTTCCATAGCAAGTGTATCATTTTACATTCCCACCAACAGTGTGCATGGTTTCCAATTTCCTACATCTTTGCCAACACTTGTTATTTTCTTATTTTTTTATTAACAGCCATCCTAAAGGGTGTGAGGTGGTATCTCAGGGCTTTGATTTGCATTTCCCTAATGACTAGTGATATTGAGCATCTTTTCATATGTTTATTGGCCATTTATGTGTCTTCTTGGAAAAACATCTATTCAAGTCCAGATTCATTTTTAAATTGAGTTTTTGTTGTTGAGTTGTGGGAGTTTTTATATATTCTGGATATCAATCCCTTATCATATATATGATTTGCAAATATTTTCTTTCATGTGGTGGATTTCTTTTCTCCTTTGTTAATAATGTACACAAAAGTGTTTAATTTGGATAAAAGCCAACTTACCTATTTTTTTCTTTTGTTGCTTATATTTTTGGTGTCAGATCCAAGAAATCTGTGCCAAAGCCAATGTTCTGAAGCTTTTTCCCTGTTTTCTTCTAAGGGTTTTCTAGTTTTAGTCCTTACATTTGAACATTTTATACACTTTGATTATGTTTTGTATGGTGTAAGGTAAAGGTCCAGCTTTAACTTCTCCATGTGGATATTCAGTGTTCCCAACACAATTTGTTGAGAAGATTGTCCTTGGGGCACCTAGGTGGCTCAGTCAATTAAGCGCCGACTTCAGCTCAGGTCATGATATCACAGGTCACTCGTTCGAGCCCCATGTTGGGCTCTGTGCTGACAGCTCAGAGCCTGGGGCCTGCTTCAGATTCTGTGTCTCCCTCTCTGCTCCTTCCCCACTTGTGCTCTGTCTCTCTCTGTCTCTCAAAAATAAATAAACATTAAAACAATTAAAAAAAGAAAAAGAAAAGATTGTCCTTTCCCTGTTGAATGGTCTTGGAACCCTTGTCCAAAGTTATTTGACCGTATATGTGAGAGTTTATTCTGGGCTTTCTATTCTCTCTCAATTGTTGGTAAGTCTGTCTTAATGTCAGTACTATACTATTTCAATTACACAGCTTTGTAGTTTTAAAATCAAGAAATGTGACTTCCAACTTTGCTCTTCTTCTTTTCTCCAAGATTTCTTTGGCTATTTAAGGTCTCTTTAGATTCTATATGAAATTTTCTATTTCTGCAAAAAATGTTGTTGGGATTTTGTTAGAGATTGTATTGAATCTGTAGGTTGCATTGGGTATTATTGACATCTTAAGGATATTAAGTCTTCTAATCCATGAACATGGGATGTTTTTATGTCTTTCAATTTATCTGTGTCTTTAATTTCTTTCAGCAAAACTTTGTTGTTTTCAGTGTATAACTCATTTCCCTCTTTGGTTAAATTCATTCCTAAGAATTTTATTTTACTTTTGAATGCTATTATAAATGAAATTTTTAAATTAAGTTTTGTATAGAAATGCAACTGATTTGTATAGAAATGCAACTGATTTTTGTTTGTTGATTTTATAGCCTGAAACTTTGTTGGATTTGTTTATTAGTTCTTTTTGTAAAAAAATTGTTTTAAATGTTTATTTATTTTTGGGAGAGGGAGGGACAGAGCATGAGTGGGGGAGGGACAGAGAGAGAGGGAGACACAGAATCTAAAGCAGGCTACAGGCTCTGAGCTTTCAGCACAGAGTCCAACGTGCGGCTCGAACTCACAAACCGGGAGATCATGACCTGAACCGAAGTCGGATGCTTAACTGACTGAGCCACCCAGGCGCTCCTGTTTATTAGTTCTAATAGATTTTTGTTGTTGTTGGTGGTGTGGAATCTTCAGTGTTTTCCACATATAAGATCATATTGTCTATGAACAGATATTTTACTTCTGTTCCAACTTGAATGCCTTTTATTTGTTTTTCTTGCCTCATTGCTATGGCTGGGACTTTCAGTACTATGTTAAATAGAAGTAGTAAAAGGGGATATAATTGTTGTATTACTATCTTAGAAGTAAAGCTTCCAGTCTTTCATTATTTGGTAGGATGTTGGCTGTGGGTTTTATATATGCCCATTGTTATGTGAGGTAATTTCCTTCTAATCCTTGTTTGTTAAATGTTTTATCATGGGGGCGTCTGGGTGGCTCAGTTAGTTAAGCCTCCAACTTCAGCTCAGGTCATGATCTCATGGTCTATGAGTTTGAGTCCTGCATCGGGCACTGTGCTGACAGCTTGGAGCTTCGAGCCTGCTTTGGATTCTGTGTCTCCCTCTCTCTCTGTCCCTCCCCTGCTCGTGCTTTCTCTCTCTCTCTCTCTCTCTCTCTCTCTCAGAAATACACATTAAAAAAATAAAAAAGTTTTATCATGAAAATGTGTTTATTTTTGTTGGATTTTTTTTTGGCATCAGTTGAAGTAATCATGTTTTTCTCCCCTTCATTTTGTTAATGTGATGTATTGTATTGATTGGTCTTTGAATATTAAAATATCCTTGCATTCCAGGGATATATTCACTTGGTCATGGTGTATAATCCTTTTTAAATGCTGCTGAATTTGGTTTACTAGTAATTAGTGAGGTATTTTGCATTATTATTCATAAGAGATACTGTTTTGTGGTTTTCTTTTCTTGTAGAGTCTTTGGCTTTAGTATCAGGGTAATTCTGGCCTCACAGAATGAGTTAGGAAATGTTCTCTCTTCTTAAATTTTTGGAAGAGTTTGAGTAGGATTATTGTTAATTGTTCTTTACATGTTTTGTAGAATTTACCAGCAAAAACTAGGATTTTAACTGTTGGAATGTTTTTGATTACTGATTCGATTTCTTTACTAGTCAGAGATCTATTCAGATTTTCTATTACCTCATGATTCAGTCTTGGTGGACTGCATGCTTCTAGAAATTTGTCCATTTCATATGAATTATCCTTTCTGTTGGCATATAATTATTCATGATACTCTCATAATACTCTTTATTTCTCTAAAATGAGTAGTAATATTTTCTCTTTCATTTCTGATTTTAGTTATTTGAGTCTTCTCTCTTTCTTAGGTTAGCTAAAGATTTGTCAATTTTGTTGATCTTTTTAAAAAATCAATTCTTCATTTTGCTGATTTTCTCTACTGTTTTTTATTCTCTGTTTTAGTTTTCTCTGCTTTATTATTTTTTTCTTCTGTTAGCTTTGAGTTTGATTTTTTTCTTCTTTTTCTAGTCCCTTAAGGTATAACATTAAATTGTTGATTTTAGACCTTTCTTTTTAATGTGTTTATGCCTGTAGACTCATCCTTTTAGTACTCCTGTTGTATCTTGTAAGTTTTGCAATGTTGTGTTTTCATTTTCATTCATCTGAAGGTATTTCCTAATTTCTCTTGTTACTTATTCTTTGACCCATTGGTTGTTTAAGAATGTGTTGTTTAATTGCACATATTTATGACTTTTCCCATTTTTATTCTGCTATTAATTTCTTGTTTCTTTCTGTTGTGACCAAAAAATATACTTTGTGTACTTTCAATCTTTTAAAAAGGTATTATTTATTTTGTGCCCTATACATGATGTGTCCTGGAGAGCGTTCCACGTAAACTTGAGAAAAAATGTATGTTCTGCTGTTGTCTGTTGGAGTGATTGGTGTACGTCTGTTAGGTCCACTTGGTCAACAGTATTGTTCAAGTCCTTTATTTCCTATTGATCTTCTGTCTAGTTGTTCTATTTATTAATGAAAGTGGAATATTAAAGTCTGTTGCTTTTATTTTGGAGCTTTCCATTTTCCCCTCCAATTTTGTCAGTATTTTCTTCATACATATTTAGAGCTCTGTTGTTTGTTGCATATGTTTATAATTGTTGTATCTTCTTGGTGAATTGGTTCTTCTATTATGATATAATGCCCTTCTTTGCCCTTGAAACAGTTTTTGACTTATAGTCTATTTTGTCTCATATAACTATACCACCCTATTCTCTTGTGATTTACTATTTGCATGGATTATCTTCCCTCTTTCTCTTTCAACCTATATCTGTTCTTAGGTCTAAAAAGTCTTTTGTAGATAGCATATAGCTAATTATCATTTTTATTTTTTCTTCTCCATTCTTTTCCATTCTGTCTTTTGATTGGGGAATTTAGTCCATATGACTTAAAGTAATTACTGAGAGGGAAGCACTAACTTTTGTCATTTTTTTATTTGTTTTCTGTATGTCTTAAAGTTTTTTGTCCCTCTTTTCCTCCATTATTGCCTTTCCTTCTGTTTAGTTAATTTTTTTGAAGTGACACTTTTTGATTCTCTTCTCAGTTCCTTTTGTGTATAGTCTATGGATATTTTCTTTGTGATTACCATGGGGATTACATATAGCTTTCTAACATTATAATAACCTATCTTGAATTGGTACCAATTTAACTTCAATCACACACAAAAACTATTCCTTTACAGCTCTGCTCCCTCTTTTTGTGTTATTGATGTCACAAATTATATATTTATATATTGTCTACCTGTTAATATGGATTTATAGGCTTTTTTTGGTGCATTTGTCTTTTAAATCCTGTATATTTAATCCATGTATTAACCTTAAATCCTATAGATTTAATCCATGTATTAACCTTTATATTTTTGCATGATATTGAGTTATTGTCTAGTATCATTTCATTTCAAAGTAAAGGACACCAGTTAGTGTTTCTTGTAGGGAAGATCTAGTGGTAATGAACTTACTCAGCTCTTGCTTCCTTGAGAATGTCTTAAATTATCCCTTAATTTTGAAGGACATTTTTGATGAATATAGAATTCTCAGTTGACAGGTTATTTTTTTCTTTCTTTCAACCCTTTAAATTTATCATCCCACTGCTTTCTGACCTGCAAAGTTTCTTTTGAGAAGTCCACTGATGGTCTTATTGGGGGTCCCTTGTATATGATGAGCTGCTTTTCTCTCACTGATTTCGAGAATCTGTCTTTTAATCATCTGATTATAACATATCTTTGCGTGAGTCTCCTTGTGTTTAACCTATTTGGAAGTTGTTGAGCTTCTTATATTTGTGTATCCATGCTTTATTCAAATTTGGGATGTTTTCAACCATTATTATTTCTTCACGTGATCTCTCTGCCCCTTTCTGTCTCTTCTCTTTCTGGGAATCTCATAATGAAGTACATTGATCCTGTTAATTATGTCCCATAAATCCACTAGGCTCTATTTACCTTTTTGTTTTGTTTTGTTTTTAGATTTTTGACCCTTAATTATGATAACTTCAAATGACCTGTCTTCAAGTTCACTGATTCTTCTGTCTGTTTGTGTCTGCTATTGAACCCCTTTAGTGAATTTTTCAATTCAGGCATTGCATTTTTCAGCTCCAGAATTTCTGTTTGGTTCTTTTAAAAAAATAATTTCTTTAAAAAAATTTTTTTTTAACGTTTTTATTTATTTTTGAGACAGGGAGAGACAGCATGAACAGGGGAGGGTCAGAGAGAGGGAGACACAGAATCTGAAACAGGCTCCAGGCTGTGAGCTGTCATCACAGAGCCTGACGTGGGGCTCGAACTCATGGACCGCAAGATCATGACCTGAGCCGAAGTCGGCCGCTCGACCGACTGAGCCACCCAGGTGCCCCTAAAAAAATAATTTCTATCTCTTTGTTAATATTTTCGCTTGTTTGTATATTGTTTTCTTGAGTTCCTGTAGTTCTTGTTCACGTTTGTCTTTAGCTCTTAGACAACACTTAAGATAATTGTTTAAAAAATTTTTTTTTTAACATTTATTTATTTTTGAGACAGAGAGAGACAGAGCATGAACGGGGGAGGGTCAGAGAGAGGGAGACACAGAATCCGAAACAGGCTTCAGGCTCTGAGCTGTCAGCACAGAGTCCAACGTGGGGCTCGAACTCACGGACCGCGAGATCATGACCTGAGCCAAAGTCCGCCGCCCAACCAACTGAGCCACCCAGGTGCCCCAAGATAATTGTTCTAAAGTCCTTATCTAATAAGTCTCATGCGTGTGTTTCTTTAGGGACTGTTTCTGGTGATTAATCTTGTTCCTTTAAATAGGTCACATTCCCTACTTCTTTGTATGCATTGTGACCTTTTTTTGAAAATTGAACGTTTGAAAAAAATTCTATCTCTCCCAGTCTTTGCAGATTGGCATAGAGGACTTATTAATCAGTGGGTCCCTGAGCCTTGAGATCACCCCAGAGTGAAGGTTTAAAGTCCCAGATCTTTTCAAAACATGACACTGTTTGGGCTTCTGTGTGTGCCTTTCCCTGACCCTACTTTTCCTAGCTCCACTTTCCCCCTGTCTGCTTTTAAGTGCCTTAATTTCTCTGAGTCTCACCGTAGGCTTTGCTCAGGGCTTTGGATGTCCTAATTCATTCCTCTTCTCATAATATCTTCCCTCCAGCTGTCTGCAGGTCTGCAGTCACCATGTAGTTTTCACATACTGCAGTGCCAACCTTCTACAGTTTGCCACCCAGGTCCAAACCATGCTGCCATTCTTGTATGAGCTCTGAGTCAAGAGAGACAGATACCAGACCTTTGGGCAGCCAACAGATAATTCAGAACATTGCAAACAATTTCCATTCTGCTTTTTCTGGTCTAAGGATGAGAATTAGAAACTGGCTACTTCTTTTCTGCACTACACTGGAAGGCAGTGAGGTAAGGACAAGTAAAAATTCCACAAAATTTCCTACCATTTTGGAGGAGGCTTTTTCTTGATTGGGTGCTTGCTTGGTTGCTGTAGATCTTTGACTTGTTTTTAGGGCTCCTATGAAGTTATTTGGGTCAGGCCGTAGTTGTTTGTCTGGTGTTTCCATGGAGGAACGAAGGCTTGGAAATTCCTAGTATGCCGTCTTGTTGATGTCCATGTGCCCTTCATTTTTAGCAAATATTTTGTTTTGCCTTTGCATAGATTTTCAGCTGTTTTTCTGACTAGTATCTTTTTTGGGAAGAAACCCAGGAGAAAATTAGATGAGGGACACACTTCTTTTTGAAAGTCACTTTACGGTTTGTCTCCTTTCAGATGGATCATTTTAATGAAGAGAATCCAGTTCCATCTAAGAATGATTGAGAATGTGATGAGTACTTGAGTTTTTAGGAGCAGAAGTGAATAGTGACCTGCATGGGACTTTGGTCTGTTTAAGATTCCCCAAAATGAACATGAAGAACTTATTGCAGAATGGACATGAGTGTTCTGAGTTTAATGCTTCAACGTGGGAATATGTAGGTGAAATAGGTAGCTGTTGGTAGATCACCCACTTCTACCCCATGATCCTGCCCTTTTGCCAGAAATAAATTGTATTATTGGAATCTATATTTTTATTCCTTCATTTATCCAGTCAGTTTTGATTGAGCACCTATTATGTGCCAGGCATTGTACTTCAGTGAATTGTACAACCAGTGTGTTAAGCACTCACAATGTGCCAGGCCAGTAATATCTTTACATTGAATCTTCAGTGTAAGTCTAAGTGATAGGGATTATTATCCAACTGACAGATCAGGAAACTGAGGCAACAGTAAAGAGAAATTAAGTTACTTGCTGACTAGAAAGTGGTGGAATTATAAGTGTATTCAAGGCAGACCAGAAGCCCCCCCTTTTTAGTGATTGTTTCCTTTAAAACAACTTATTACACATGTAAAAATATTTTGTCATTATAAGATTTTACCCTTTCCTTGTCTTTGAGCTGTTTTTAAATCTTATAAGTTGTAGGTAATAAACACATACAAATTCTGTCCTATCCAGTAGGTTTAACTGATTTCCTTGTGCTTTTATGGAAAAACCAATTTTGCCAGCATTTCCTCATTTTTTTCCCAACCTTTCTTCACTTCAAATAAGTTTGTGGGATTTTTTGTTTGTTGTTTGTTTACTTTTCTTCGACCACTTATAACATCTTTCTGGTTCCCACATTATGAATAAAATAAACTTCACATATGTTCATTTTTATCCGTATGAGAGTTATGATTTGACTTGTTTTTCAAAATTATCTTTTAACAAATAAGTAATACATAATCGTTTATTGTAGGAAAAAATAAAAAAATAATTTCTCTCAATATTCACCATACGGAGATAACTACAGTGGAAATTATGATGAATAACAAATATATAGATTAATAAGATATTAAAAATGAGATCACAGTACACATATAATTGCACTGTGCTTTCTTTTTCACTTAAGGAATCATAAGGGTCTTTCTATTTTAATAAACAAACATCTGTATCATCATTTTAATGTAAAAACCTTGACAAACCTTTGTTGAACAAGAAGATGGCCTTTTCCCAAGTAGGCACAACTTCCTAAAAGCACAATTATGGTTTTCCGAAGTAGGATTTCAATTCTTTTAAAAATTAAGTTTGTCAGTGGCTATCCATAGCACCCTGAGGGTTACTACAGATTTTTCAAATCCAGTAGAATCAAAAACACCAAAACCAATCTTTGTGCGTAATAACCTTTCGATTGTTTTAATATCCCAAACTGATGATTTGTGAAATCCTTCAAGGGATTTTTTACATCAAAGGTTGAATGTTGTTCAGTAGTATTTTCTTGTTAAATATGCACCAGTTCTTTGAAAAGTGTTAAATTTATGTTTGGTAACATGTAGCTATGGAGACTTTGTGCTGAGCCAGATCCCAGGCTGCCTGCTGTTCAGGAGAGGACATAACATTTCCTAAGTCTGCATTTGCCCAGGTCCTCCTAGGCCCTGTTTCTAATCATTGTGCTATACTGCACCTGCTTTTAAGGCCCTACAATCCAGGGAAGTGGTTCTTAAGTCTGGTGGGCAGTAGGATCACCTGAGTGGCTTCTGAAACTACAAATATTCCAGCTTCAGGGCATCCCCGTTTGACCAACTGGTTCAAAATCTCTGTAGTGTGTCTGAGTATCAGTGTTACTTTTTGGAAAAAGTCTCTCAAGGTATATTTTACTGTAAGTCAGTGGTTGAAACCCACAGACAGGGATAGCAGCCTCTGTTAATGTGCAAATGAGTTTTACCTTACTCCTCGAACACCTATTAACATCACAGCATTGAACAGTTGCTTGTATTACATAACTTCAAAGAATAAGCCTGAAGAAAAGGGAGAAGGCATAAAGTATATAGACATCACTTATAGGCAGATTTAATCCTTCTACAGATATAAAGAAAATTTCTGATAATTGAAGCAATTGAAATGTAGGCTATTCTCTTCTGAAAGGCAAGGATTGCCTGGGTGACTATCTCACGTTGCTGGTATACAGACAATTGATGGATCAGGTGACAGTTATGAGCAATTATGATCAATATGATAATACTGGCACCGGGGCAAGCTTCTCTAAGATAAATTCTAGAAATCACATTTCTGGCCTTACCTTTACCATGTATTTACTTTGCAAAATTAAGTATCAGTTTATTATCATTTTACCTCCTCCCCCTCCAATCCCCATGAGTTAGTTTTTCTGGTTT
Organism: Panthera leo; assembly: GCF_018350215.1. Taxonomy (NCBI): domain Eukaryota; kingdom Metazoa; phylum Chordata; class Mammalia; order Carnivora; family Felidae; genus Panthera; species Panthera leo. Next base: position 30,525,246 of record NC_056693.1, on the reverse strand, counting down.
TCTGTATCCTTTCCAACATTTGATATTAATGTTTTGCACACTTATGGGTGTGAAAACAGCATCTCATTTAATTTTTAATTTTTATTTGATTACTAATGAGATTTAGCCATTTGGGTTTCTTTCTCACTGAATTGCCTCTTCATATACTTTGGCCATTTTCTATTAGGTTGTTTACTGACTAATAAGCATCAACATATATTCTGGACACTAATCACTTATTGGTTATATGAATTTTTTGTGTCTTATATTAGGAGCTTTATTTATTGTTGGGTATTGTATCCTTGTTGGACTTTCTTTTTTTGTTCAGAAAAATTTTTTTAGTTTATTTATTTTGAGAGAGAAAAAGAGAGAGTGTGTGCACACGCATGAGTGGGGGAGGGGCAGAGGGAGAGGGAGAGAGAATCCCAAGCAGCCTCTGCACTGTCAGTGTGGAGCCTGACATGGAGCTCAATCCTGCAAATGGTGAGATCATGACCTGAGCTGAAATCAAGAGTCCGATGCTCAATCAACTGAACCACGCAGGCACCCCTAGATAAAAGAGAATCTTTGTGGGGAGGCTGGTTCAGCTGGTTCAGCATCCAACTCTTGATTTTGGCTTAGGTCATAATCCCAGGATCATGGGATAGAGCCCCATGTTGGGTTCTGGGCTGAGTGTGGAGTGTGCTTGGGATTCTCTCTCTCTCTCTCTCTCTTCCTCTCTCTTTCCCTCTTCCCCTCTCCCCTCATGCTTGCTCTGTCACTAAAAAACAAACAGACAAACAAAAAAGGGGAGAGTGAGTGAGTGAGTGAGAGAGAGAGAGAGAGAGAGAGAGAGATTCTTTGTCCCCAAGAATAATCTGAATATGTATGGAAAGGAACATGTTAATCCATGTTCCAATGAGATAAAATGGCCCAAAGGAGAAATTATGCTAAGATTGGGAGAAATGAATTCCTGACATTTAGCTTTTTGTGTTTATTTGTTAAAAAAAAAGAATAAAATATCTACTCTTCTGACACTCTGCTAACATACTGATGACTCAAGTACATTTGTGAAGTGCTTTGAGCTTTTTGGAGGTTAGATAGGCCCTAAGTAGTAGATCTGGGGTAAGGCCTCCTGAAGATGAGCACTTATAGCAGTGCTGTTTTTGCATCTCAAACATTTGATGTGCTGTTTATTGCATTTGTTTTGTATATATATAACATCGTTGACCCTTGAGCAACATTGGCTTGAACTATGAAGTCTGCGTATACAAGAATGTTTTATAATGCAGTACTGTAAATGTATTTTCTCTTCTCGGTGGTTTTCTGAATAACACTTTCTCTTCTCTAGCTTATTTTATTATAAGACTATAGTTCATAATACATGTAACATACAAAATATATGTTAATCAACTGTTTATACTATCAGTAAGACTTCCAGTCAATAGCAGACTATTGTCAGTTAAGATTTTGGGGAGTCAAAAGTTAAATGTAAATTTTTGACTGTGCAAGGGGACAGTGCCCCCAATCCACACACCGCTCAAGGGCTATTATCTATCTATCTATCTATCTATCTATCTATCTATCTATCTATCTATCTAAATTTCTTTCCTTTCATATTATACTGGTCAGGATCTCCAGTATAATGTTAAGTATAAAGGAGTAACAGGAATCTTTGTTTTTCCTTTAAAGAAACCACATGTATATAATGCGTTAGCTTTAGATATGTTTACTGTAGGTTTTTGACAGATACTATTTACAATTTTAACAACTTCTCTTTCTATTCCAAGTTTGCTAAAAAGTTTTTTCCCTGCATATATTAAGACTATCATATATTTTTGTCTGTAAATATGATGAATTATGTTAGTAGATTTTCTAATGTTAAACCAACCTTGCATTTCTGGAATAAGCCCTACTTGCTTATCATATTAAGTATTTTATGTGTTTTGGGATTTGGTTTGTTAATCTTATTTAAGATTTTTGTATAAGTGAATTTGATGTATAATTTTCTCTTCTTGTACTGCTTTTGTCTGGTTTTCATTACCAAAGTTGTATTAATCTCATGAAATGTGAGTCTCATGAAAGGAGAATGCCTACTCCTTTTTTTCTTTTCCATTCTAGCAGCTTATAACAACAAGACTTAATCCCCTTTGCTTCAGTTTTCTATTTTGGGAAATGGAAATACTGAGATCATAGGGATATTTTGAGGATTAAAACAGTTAAAATAAACAAAGCACTTAGAACAGTGCTCATAACATAGCAAGAAACCTTTTAGTTTTAGCTGTTAGTGCTATTGTTCTACTCCCTAAAAGTTTATATGAGAGGGATGATGCATTCCTAAAGGTTGGGTAACACTCATCAGCAAATCATCTAACATTTTTCTTTTTTGTGGATATATTTCAACTTATTCATTTGCAGGTTTATTTTATTTTTTCTTCTTGAATTGTTTATGGCAAGTTATATTTTTCTAGAAATTTGTCCATTTCCCCTAAATTTTCAAGTGTATTTGTCTTATGTTTATAGTATACTGTTATTAATGTTTAGTCATTGCTATATCTATATTGCTGGTCCCCTTTCCATAATTTCACTTTTTTGGGGTGCTGAATGCTTAGCTCATTAAATTTTAGATTTCCTTTCTAACATATATATGTATATATATTAATGTGTGTGTGTGTATGTGTGTATATATATATATATATATATATATATATATATATATATGGTATTTGATTTAATCACACTCCACTGGTTCTGGTTGGTAATGTTTTTCATTGTCTCTAAGTTTTAAATGTTTTCTTACTTGACCCATGAATTTGTTATATTTATAAACATTTCCAAAATAAGATTTCTATGGTTTCCTTTTTATTATTGAATATTAATTGTATAGTATTGTCATCAGAAACTGTGCTGTGTATAATATAACTCTGTTTCAATATCTATGATACATTTATTTATTTTTTATGATTCCCCTCTGGAATTTGATCCCCATGAAGAAAGGAACTTACTGTACTTAGTTCGCTTTCATGTCCCCAGTGTCAAGGATGGTGTAGGCACATAGCTGTAACTCAACATTTGTTAAATGAAAGAATGATTGATGCTGATAGTAATGCTTGCTGATCACAGTTTATTTCTTCTAGGTGGTCTTTCTTGACCACTTAGAAGGTGCAAATTTCCATTGGTTCCAGTCTACACTCAGACCCGGTTCCATGACTCATATCCATATGTGTCTGAAAAACATCAAAATTTCCTAAGCAACAAAATTCTGGAGACTGATGTAAAGCATGGTGACTAGAGTTAATGATGCTGTATTATATACTTAGAATTTGAGATCTTAAGTGTTCTGACCACACACACATACAAAATGATGACTATGGGTGGTGATAGATATGTTAATTTGCTTGATTTTGGTAGTCATTTCACAATGTATACATCTATCAAAATCACCTTGTACAACCTAAATATATACAATTTTTATTTGGTAAAAAAAGTAGAACTTAGAGGACTAAGTCTGCCTCCTAATTAATTTAATTCTGATCAGCCCACTGTCAGCACCCAGGCATTGATATGACCTCAGCTGCCCATAGATAGTAAAGGTTGATTACAGCAAAACTGGAAATCCTTATAAAAAGTTTATATTTCCTGTATTTAATGTTCTCCACAAAACAATATTCATACATTCTGTTATGCAGTTATAGAGTAGAGACAGCTGGCCATTACTCAGCTTGGTGTATCAAATAGATATTTTTGAAAATATACAAGCTTTGAAAATTTTTATTCTTCAGACAACTTTGGCTTTGAAAACTCTGTATATCTTAAAAGCAGTTTCATAATGTCAGTAGTTTTCTGTGATTGATAGTCACAACACACTGAGCTCATGGAGACGTTAAAAATGTGGCATAGGAAAAGGAAAAAAAGTACTTTCCAATAGTGGATTCTGCAGCAGTAAGTAATCTGCTCCTGGCTTTCCTTCCCTTAACTGAAAGCTTTTTTTCCTGAAAGACCTGTGTTTTATTACATTCTAGTTTTGGACATTCTAATAAAAATATATTATTTTCTATGTTTGCCAGAAATGCTTTTTCTCAGCCATAGAGGGAATTATTGCAAAAGTGCTGTAAGTTTCTCTATGGAATGCTGAAACCCCAGATTGAAAAACAAAACAAAACAAAAATTACCAATAAGTAGGAACACTAGGTAGAACACTGACATTGGCAGGTCTCTTCTGGGCTGATGGGGATGCTTGTGGGCTGCATTCTCACAAAGTGGGAGGTGCTTCTATTACTGAGTGTGAGTTACCGAGTGGCTGAATGTAAAGATTAAGTGACTTGGAGAAGCAGTGAGACAATGTGTGGATAATTCTGAGAAATCCAGGGAGGTTGTTCTTTTGGAACGTGGAAGGATGTTACTTGCCCTAACTACAGTGTTCTATGAATAAATTATAGTGGGATAGCTGCTATAACAAATAGGTCCGGAAATGTAATGGCTTATCACAGATGCTTATTTCTTGCTCAGTAATTGTCTGGAATTGGTGTTCATGGTGGCAGGGTGGCTCCTTTGACTAACTCACTTAGGAATACAGACTCTGTCCATCTTGTGGCTCTGTCATTCCCTAGAGCAGGGGTTAGCTTTTTTTTTTTTTTTTTTGGTCAAGAACCAGATAGTAAATGTCTTAGGTTTAGCATACTATATGGTCTCTGTCACAATTACTCAATGCTGCTATTGCACCATGAAAGCAGCCATAGTCAATAAGTAAATTAATGGGGTGGCTGTTTCCAATAAAACAGTATTTAGAAAAAAATAAAGGTTGTAAGTTGGATTGGCTCTTGGGGCATGGTTTGCTGACACTGCACCAGAGTCTTGTCATTCTCCTCTGTATCTAGAAGAGAAAGGGACGGAGCATGGAGAAGCAAATGTGGGAGGTTTCCAAAGGCCAAGCCTGGAAGAAACACACACCATTTCCCCTCATGTTCATTGGCTAGGCATCAGGCTTATGATAACACCCAACTACCAGGGAGGTTGGGAAATATCATCTTTCTGTGTGCCCAGAAAGAAGAAACACATCAGCGAACACAGTGAACAGGTGGCAATCTTTCCTACATCTAGCAGGAAATCTGACAGTGGAATTTAAGGTGCATCCTCAAAGTATTCTGCCATGTTCTCCAACACAAGGCTCAAAAAGCATGGTTTTGCAGACAGACCTGGGTTTGAATCGTAGCTAGGCTGCTTTCTTGCTGTGTACATGTGGGTAATTTGTTGAACCAGGCTTTGTCTCAGTCCTCATCTGGAAAACAACAATAACTATGGCTCAAGGGTCATTGTGAATGTTAAATAAAAATGATGACTATCATCTCATATATATTCAGTAAATAGTAGCTATTATCATTATTACTTGAACAATGACCGTAGTTCCTGGTAAAGTATAATTTAATGCTTTGCTGCTGGGCTTAAATCCCTCTTCCACTGCTTACTAGCTGTGTAATCTTGGGACAAATTATTTAACCTCTCTGTGCCTCAATTTCTTCATTTATAGAATTATGGCAATAATAGTGCCTCTTTTCTTGGATTGGTGTGATACCTAAGTGACTTAATGCATATAAAATTATAGGGCCTGGACATAATAATGCTCGATACATGCTATCTATAATTATTATCTTGATACACTGATCCCTGGAATCCAAAGGGGATACTAATGATGAAAATCATCATGGTCATGATATCCATATATTAATTTGTTCAGCAAATATTGAATATCTAAAGGCCAAATTTTGTGCCAGTATCCGAGGATATAAATGGTGAATAAGCCTGACATGGCTCTGGTCTTCCTGGAGTTTACAGTGAATTTGCTAATAGATTTTTTTTTTTTTTTGAGCAGTCCCTGAAGTAAGCACTTTTAGCAAGTTATTTAGTTGTATCCTTTGCCATAACCCTGTGAAATTAGATATTATTATCTTTATTTTACATACAAGGTACTAGATTTAGAGAACTTAAATAATTTGAGCAAGGTCACACAGTTGGTGAATGGAAGAGATGGTATTTGAAACTATGTCCTCAAATTTAAATGTCACTAGTCTTAACAGTCATGCTGGACAGTCAGATCTGGCCACATAAAAAGATCTGCCCGGCAAAGTATATACTGTTTAATGGGAATGTGAGTTGGAGGCGGGGAAAGAGGAGGCTGTAATGGTGAGGGCGACCTCCTGGCCTCTCTGGGAATTCAGTTCTATCTCCGGACCATTTATGACAACAAATGCCCTCTCTCCTTGGATGACTTCAAACATCCCCAAGGATTAGAAACATGTAATCTTATCAACCAGGTTTGGTTCCCATCTGTAGGAGAGCTGGGCTTTTCAATTTAACCACTGGCTTAAAAAAAGATGGAAAAAAAAAAATAACACAAAGAAATCTACTGTCTCTACCCTTCTTTAAAATGATGAATGCTTTTTTAAGGCAAATCCATCATTGGTCACTTGAGGGAGGAAATGTCAAGAAAAGTTATGGTTTGTTAGCTTTTACTTCTTGACATTATACAAGAAGGTAATTGAAGTACAACAAATGCCATGTTGTTTTACCTCATCTATTTATATAGCAATCTGACAAGATGAATATATATGTTACTGTGGATTTGGAAAAAAAGTGACACAGGCTCTATGATTCGTTCTATTGTCTTATCATTGCTGATCAAATGTGCTTTCCCTTAAGAAAACACACGGCAGAGGAATTGATATTCTTTCATGCAGATTCCTGGATATTAAACAATTGAACTCATTTTACACTCTCAGCCCCATTAGGCTCTTATCTCAAGTTCTTAGAGCTTTAACATGGATGTATAATAAAACGTGCACAAATTCAATTCAATACAACAAATATTTATTTAGCACTCACTGTGCATGAGATACTATGCCAAACAGAGATGCCATTAATTCACAATCTGTGATCATTTCAATGCAGCCTGGGCTAAATGTTACCATTATACCATTTATGAAAAAAAAAAAAAAAAAAAGAGTCTGCTAAGCAGATCAACAAGGTAGATCTCACCATATATTATGCTATGCTCCTGAAAACTCGTATGTAAATCAGATTGTGAATGGACAAGAAGAGCTTGGTGTTCAAAGAATTTTATACTGATGTTTCTAGAGAATATATAAATCACTGACAAGTAAGGATTTTTAAGTTAGATATTTAAAAGGTGAGTGACCACTTTATTGAGGGGTATTATGTGACTCGTATTATGAAAAATCCCAAGGCTGGTTTCTATGACAGCCACGATCTCTCTGTGGTTGGGTAGTCTGTTGTCCAGCAACTTAAAGAGAAGAGACATGTTAAATTATTTTTTTTCTTCTGAAAGGTGTCAGCCACAAAACTAAGGTACAGAGCTGCTTATTCTGTGGTAAACATCTCTTTAGTTTTCCACATAGATTGCAGGGGAAGAAAAGAGATACTAAAACTGTATCTAATAGGAAGAGGCAGGATGAGCTTTCAGTGTGTCTTAACCTTTTTATTTTGCTCAAATTGCCTTAGAAAAACCAGCTGGGATCTCAAGTGAGTTACTCAGGGATATAACGTTAAGAATCGTGTGACAATGTCTCCTGTGGAAAGAATACAGTAAGATGATGTTTTTTGCATTTTGGCGACCCTGTTTTTCATAGCCGCTTTATCAAAACTGGTCCCTGTGCATTTGCTCCTGTCTGTATATAAATGGGCTGATAGGTTGGACTCCAGAGAGTCTGAATTAAGAACCATCATCATTTATATGTCAATACTGTGTAGTAAAGAATTTGGACTTGCCCAAGGAGATTTTGGCTTTGCCCTCAGCTTCAGGGAGATAATCTTTGCCATACATGATTGAAGTGTCTTTGTTTAGGGTGGGGGCTGGCCACGCTGGATCTTAGCATGGGACTAGTCCCATCTGATAGTCTTAGGGTGGGGGCCAGCGAAAGACCAACTGTAATTTATGGTGAGGGTTTAGGTTACATAGTAACAGCTGTCTTAGAGACTGAGTTCAACAACTTGGTCAGTCATAACTGGTAATAAGCGCCAATAAAAATTTAAAACACTGAAGCTTTAATGAGCTTCCCTGGATGGTATTACGCTGTGTATTGACACATAGCAATACTGTGAGAGTGATGTATCCTCACCCCATGGAAGAGGACGACAAAAGCTTCATATTTGTAACCCTCTCAGACTCTACCCTATGCATCTATTCCTTGGCTGATTTTCATCTGTATCCTTCCTCTGTAGTAAGCCATAATTGTCAATATAATAGCTTTCAGTGAGTTCAGTAAGTCCTTCTAGTGAATTATTAAAACTGAAGATTTGTTTGGGGAATCCCTTAAACTTGTAACTGAGGTCATAAATGAAGGCAATCTTGGGGACTGTTTTCTCTTACCATTGCAGTTTGGATAACTACAGTTAAGTACCAGCTGAAATGGGTCTATTGACATGCAAATGTGTCCAATTATGCATAACAATGGTATCATGTCTCAACAATTCCTTAAAACAAGAAAATTCACTTGGAGGTGTTTGTAAAATAGTCTAAATTTGAAAAGTTTAGAAAAATAGCATTAAGTGGACCTCCTTTTCTTCAACCGTTTGAAATTAGAACAGTCTTAACGGGTTTGAATGATTTCAAGGGTTACAAAAAAAATACCTTATGGGCCCAGAGAGATAACCTAAATATATGGATCATTAGGTAAGATCTTTGGTGAACTGAAGAACATAGGCCTAGTCTAAAGTTAAAAATTTTGAAATACTATAAGGACTATAACAAAGGTCTGTAACAGGAGCTGGCCCAGAGGCCACCAGTTAGCCTTTTCTCCTTTGCTCCAGTTGCAAATTGGTCATTTTTTGTAAATGAATAAGATTATTCAAATTTTCTATTTCCATCTCTTAAGTCAATTTTTTTTTGAATTTGTTCACTCAACTAAATTTATTTCAAACTTATTAGCATAAAGTTGTTTATAATATCTTATGATCTGTTTAATGTTTATAGAATCTGTAGTAATGTCTCATTTTAAATTTCTGACTTTGATTATTTGTGCCTTCTTTTTTTTATGTTGTTTTATTGAATAGATTTTATTATCTTTATTTGGGATATGGCTTGTGACATATGCCTTATATATTTTTAAACGATTTACACATGAAACCATTAAATAATTATACATATACTAGTGGCCAACACCCAATTGTTGTTTCACTGGTAATTCTCTGTGATTCTTTTTTGTTTTTTAAATTAATTTTATTTTTTTAATTTACATCCAAATTAGCATATAGTGCAACAATGATTTCGGGAGTAGATTCCTTAATGCCCTTTACCCACTTAGCCCATTCCCCCATCCACAATCCCTCCAGTAATCCTCTGTTCTCCATATTTAAGAGTCTCTTGTGTTTTGTCCCCTTCCCTGTTTTTATATTACTTTTGCTTCCCTTCCCTTATGTTCATCTGTTCTGTGTCTTACAGTCCTCATATGAGCGAAGTCATATGATATTTGTCTTTCTCTGACTAATTTTGCTTAGCATAATACCCTCTAGTTCCATCCACATAGTTGCAAATGACAAGATTTCATTCTTTTTGATTGCCGAGTAACACTCCATTGTGTGTGTGTGTGTGTGTATATATATATATATATATATATATATATATATATATATATATCACATCTTCTTTATCCATTCATCCATTGATGGACATTTGGGCTCTTTCCATACTTTGGCTATTGTTAATAGTGCTGCTATAAACATTGGGGTGCATGTGCCCCTTCGAAACAGCATACCTGTATCCCTTGGATAAATACCTAGTAGTACAATTGCTGGGTCATAGGTAGTTCTCTTTTTAATTTTTTGAGGAACCTCCATAGTGTTTTCCAGAGTGGCTGCACCAGCTTCCATTCCCACCAGCAGTGCAAAAGAAATCCTCTTTCTCCACATCCTCATCAACATCTGTTGTTGCTTGAGTTGTTAATGTTAGCCATTCTGAAAGGTGTGAAGTGGTATCTCTTTGCAACTTTGATTTGTATTTCCCTGATGATGAGTGATGTTGAGCATTTTTTCATGTGTTGGTTGGCCATCTGGATGTCTTTTTTGGAGAAGTATCTATTCATGTCTTTTGCCCATTTCTTCACTGGATTATTTGTTTTTTGGGTGTTGAGGTTGATAAGTTCTTTATAGATTTTGGATGCTAACCATTTATCTGATAGGTCATTTGCAAATGTCTTCTCCCATTCTGTCAGTTGCCTTTTAGTTTTGCTGATTGTTTCCTTCGTTGTGCAGAAGTTTTTTATTTTGATGAGGTCCCAATAGTTCATTTTTGCTTTTGTTTCCCTTACTTCTGGAGATGTGCTGAGTAAAAAGTTGCTGCGGCCAAGATCAAACAGGTTTTTGTCTGCTTTCTCCTTGAGGATTTTGATGGCTTCCTGTCTTACATTTAGGTTTTGCATCCATTTTGAGTTTATTTTTGTGTATGGTGTAAGAAAGTGGTCCAGGTTCATTTTTCTGCATGTTGCTGTCCAGTTTTCCCAGCACCACTTGCCGAAGAGATGGTCTTTATTCCATTGGATATTCTTTTCTGCTTTGTCAAAGATTAGTTGGCCATACCTTTGTGGGTCCATTTCTGGGTTCTCTATTTTGTTCCATTGATCTGAGTGTCTGTTTTTGTTCTGGTACCATACTGTCCTGATGATTACAGCTTTGTAGTATAGCTTGAAGTCTGGGATTGTGATGCCCTGTGCTTTTTAAATCTTTTTCAATCTTTTTGAAGATTGCTTTGGCTATTTTCTGGTTCCATATTTGTGCATTCTATCTACTTTTCTTGGAGTCTTATAGGTTTATTAATTTTGGTAGTTTCTCCAAAAATAAACTTTTGGCTTTGCTGGTTTTCTTCATTGATGTTTGTTTACTATTTTGTTAATTCCTCTTCCTGTATTTCTTTATACCTCCTTTGTTTTTCTTTTTTTTTTTTTTTATCTTATTGACATGCATGTTTAGCTCTTTGGTTTTTGTTTTGTTTTATTTTTGTTTTTGTTTTTTTATTAAATATAATTTATTGTCAAATTGGTTTCCATACAACACCCAGTGCTCATCCCAACAGGTGCCCTTCTCAACGCCCATCACCCCCTTTCCCCTCTTCCCCACCCCTCATCAACCCTCAGTTTGTTCTCCATATTTAAGAGTCTCTTATGGTTTGCCTCCCTCCCTCTCTGTAACTTTTTTTCCCCTTTCCCCTCCCCCATGGTCTTCTGTTAAGTTTCTCAGGATCCACATATGAATGAAAACATATGGTATCTGTCTTTCTCTGCCTGACTTATTTCACTGAGCATAATACCCTCCAGTTCCATCCATATTGCCGCAAATGGCCGGATTTCATTCTTTCTCATTGCCAAGTAGTATTCCATTATATATATAAACCACATCTTCTTTATCCCTTCATCAGTTGATGAACATTTAGGCTCTTTCCATAATTTGGCTATTGTTGAAAGTGCTGCTGTAAACATTGGGGTACATGTGCCCCTATGCATCAGCCCTCCTGTATCCCTTGGGTAAATTCCTAGCAGTGCTATTGCTGGGTCATAGGGTAGTTCTATTTTTAATTTTTTGAGGAACCTCCGCACTGTTTTCCAGAGTGGCTGCACCAGTTTGCATTCCCACCAACAGTGCAAGAAGGTTCCCGTTTCTCCACATCCTCGCCAGCATCTGTAGTCTCCTGATTTGTTCATTTTAGCTACTCTGACTGGCGTGAGGTGGTATCTCATTGTGGTTTTGATTTGTATTTTCCTGATGAGGAGTGACGTTGAGCATCTTTTCATGTGTCTGTTGGCCAACTGGATGTCTTCTTTAGTAAAGTGTCTATTCATGTCTTCTGCCCATTTCTTCACCGGATTATTTGCTTTTCTGGTGTGGACGTATGGTGAGTTCTTTATAGATTTTGGATATTAGCCCTTTATCTTATATATTATTTGCAAATATCTTTTCCCATTCTGTTAGTTGCCTTTTAGTTTTGTTGTTTCCTTTGCAGTGCAGAAGCTTTTTATCTTGATGAGGTCCCAGTAGTTCATTTTTGCTTTTAATTCCCTTGCCTTTGGAGATGTATTGAGTGAGAAATTGCTGTGGCTGAGGTCAAAGAGGTTTTTTCCTGCTTTCTCCTCTAGGGTTTTGATGGTTTCCTGTCTGACATTCAGGTCCTTCATCCATTTTGAGTTTATTTTTGTGAATGGTGTAATAACGTGGTCTAGTTTCATCCTTCTGCATGTTACTGTCCAGTTCTCCCAGCACCATTTGTTAAAGAGACTGTCTTTTTTCCATTGGATACTCTTTCCTGCTTTGTCAAAGATTAGTTGGCCATACATTTGTGGGCATGTTTAGCTCTTTGATTGTCCACCTTTATCTTTTTCTAAAAAAGGTATAAATTTTTCTTAAAGCACGGATTTATCTGTAGCTCATAAGTATTTATGTCTATACATAGTTTATTACCTGTTAAGTTTATTATCATTCTGTTAACATATATGTGAATTGCTATAGTTTTTTGACCTATGGATTATTTAGAAGGGTATTTTAAATGTTCAAACTTATGAAAATTTTAAGCTTCTGTTTGGTAATTGATTTCTTGCTTCATTGTAGTAGGGTCAGAAAACACTCTTAAATTTTTTGATATCATTAGAAATTTTTTGAGACTTATTTTATGGACCAGAAATATTTGTAAATATTTCATATGTTTTGGAAAGAATATGTGTTTTCTATAGTCCTTAGTCACAGTTTTGCATAGCATTCATTGAGACAGACAACATTGCAATTGTGTTGTTAATTGCATTAAAAGTATACTAGAATTTTACTGATTTTTGTTTGTTCGTTCTGTAAGCTAGCACTGAAATCTCCCACTATGATTGTGTTCTTGTCTCTTTTGTCTCTTGTCAATTTTTGCTCTATATGTTTTAAGGCTATACTTGTTAGGGATACACATTTGTCTCTTGTTACCCCATCTCCAGGATGAACTGAAAATTTCATCATTAGGGTAAGGCTTTTGCTTAAAGTCTTTGTCTGATATTAATACAGTTATATCAGCTTTAAAAAATTTAATGCTTATGTAGTATATTTTTTCTGCCCTTTTGTTTGTAACTTTTTGTCTCCTTATGTTTTAGGTATCTTATTGTAAACAACTTGTGATTTAAAAATATCTGGTTGAAATTATTTGTCTTTTAATTGAAATGATTGCTTCACTTATATTATTGATATATTTGAGCTTAAATCTATCTTATTATGTGAATTCTATTTGTTATACATGTTTTATGTTTATTTCTATCTCCTTATATTCTTTTGGATTGATAGTTTATTATTTTATCTCCTCCTATTAGTTTGGAAGTTACACATTATTACATGTTACAGAGATAATATTTGCAATGTCAATATCTAGAATATGCAAGGAGCTCTTTTTTAAAAAAATATTTTATTTATTTTTGAGAGAGAGAGAGAGAGAGAGAGAGAGAGCACAAGTGGGCAAGGGGCAGAGAGAGAGGGAGACACAGAAACCAAAGCAGGCTCCAGGCTCTGAGCTGTCAGCAGAGAGCTCGACGTGGGGCTCGAACCCACCAACCATGAGATCATGACCTGAGCCGGAATCATTTCCAACCAACTGAGCCACCCAGAGGCCTCAAGGAGCTCTTTTTAATACACAAGAAAATGATGGGGGACACAAAAGAAGAATAGGAAAAGATTATGAACAGGCAATTTCCAGATGGTAAAGTATGTGAACTGATACTCAACTTTATTTGAAATCAGAGAAATGCAGATTAAGACAACAAGGAGCGATCACTTTACACTCATAAAATTTGTAAACATTAAAACATTTATTTTGATAATACCAAAATGTTGGCAAGGATGTGGAGAATTGGCAAATTATATGTTCTACTTGTGAATATTTAAACACATTCAGCTGTTCTTAAGCACAAACTAGCAGTATTAGTAAAATTGAGCAGTATTAAGTAAAATGTACAATCCAGCAATCCCACTATTTGGTAAAAACCTTAGAGATACTGGGATATGAGTGTACCAGGAGACGCTCATGAGAGTGCTCATCATAGTGTTGTTGAGAGGCGGGAAGGAAGAGGAAACATCATAGATGTCCGTCAACAAGGGACTAGATTCAATTAGGGGAAAAGTGGAAGTAAATAAATCATAAGAACAGCACTGAGTGAAAATAGTAAAAAATAGAACTGAATCTAGCAAAAAAAAAATTACTATACAAAATTGCTATTTATTTTTCAGAGGCAACAAACAAATCTGAGCACATTTACCAAAAACATTATAAAGTGGTTGTCCTCATGGTGTGAAAGGGAATGGGAGAGGGGTTCATATTAAGAGGCAAGATATCTAGAAATAAAATTTAACAAGAGGAGAGTCTGTATGGACTTACGATGACAGAGTGATACCAACGAGTATGATAACTCAGCTCAAAGGGAGAGTTGCATTACATCAGTGATTCCAAAATCCAAATTATTTTTTCCCCGAATTATTTATGTTACATCTTTTGCCATATTTGTAGAGCATCTAGACAGTATATTTAATATATTCTTTAAATAGCCTGACATAAAACATTAAAATTTTACTTAACAGGAAGCTTTATATCATGACCATTAACGGAAAACTAGTGTATTTTCCTAGTAAATACAAGGGAAGTATAAAAATAATTATATGGAAACAAACCAATGCTCTGAAGTTCCAGTTGGGTACCGTGGCTGGCTGAAGGCTGAGTCTGAGGTTGGATCTCTGTGGAAAAGTCTAGAAAGTCACTAAAGAAAAAAAAAAAAAGAAAAAGCCACCCACCTATGACATCCTATTTCTTTATAATCAGAAAAGGGAAAGAAAATTAAGAAGGGAATATAACTTTATACAATGTACTTCGGAAATATTTAATGCCATTATCTGGCCTTTAGTGCAACACCTGAAATTAATTTGAGACTCATCCGTGTTATGTGTCCCACACTTTGTGAAACTCAGGAGTGAATGGCTGCTAATGTATTTTCTAGCTTTAACTTTCTGAAATTGCATGAAATTAAGAAAGGCAAAATCTTGTGAATAAGGAAAGACTCCTGGTAGTAAAACCACCAAATAACAGGATGAATTTCCAGGAGAGGAAATAGGGCTAAAATGCTGCTTGGAGGATTGAATCAAATCTTCACCATTGTTCCCATTTCACAGACCTTTGCAAATATTACTTAAGCTCCTGGGATGATCCAGGTGAAACTCACTGGAACCAGGAATTGGTTGATGAGTTCTAATGGGTTTTATTGATTGATCGATTGATTGATTGAGAGAGAATATGAAAGAATAGTGGGTTCTAATGATTCAGCTTCTGAGCTGCCAGCAGCCTTTGGAGCTGTGGTGTGGATGGTGTACAAAGGTAAATATAAAGAAAAGAGTCCCCAGAACTTGTAGTTCCATTGGTCTATGAGTTAGTTAGCAGTTTCCAGAATAACAAATAATTTGATCAATGGAGGGAATAGATATTATTTACTATGATTTCTTTCAGACCTTATGAAGACTATTTAGGTTGCAAATGACATAAGCTAATAAGGGGAAAAGCAGCACAATGTTACCAGGACTGATTTGCTTTCCTTTTTTAGATCTGCATATCACCAACCCTAGTGGCTTCATCCTTCCAGTGTCAACTCCTGAGGGAAGGAGAGCGAGATAGCCTCTTTCCCCCAGTGGATTCCAAGAGTCCATAGAGACTGTTACTGGCCAGAATGGTGCCATGCACCTGTTCCTGAATCATTACCACAGGCAAGAAGAATTTCTTAAAGTATGGATTCATACTCCATGCTGGAGCCATCTTCCATCCAGAAGACATGGCTGAGAATGGGGGAAGGAAATGTATGCTGGGAAGGCAAAATCGACAAATACCTATTGCTTCTTTGAAGTTAGACCAGAAGTCAGCTAGCTTTTACTTTAAAGGACAAGAGAGTAAATATTTTATGCTTTGGGGGCCACATAGGGTCTGTGCCACACCCTTCTCTCTCTCTGTTACAACATTAAAGACATAGAAACCTTCTTAATTGTGGGCTATACAAAACTGGTTGTAAGCTGGATTTGGTTCACAGTTTGCTGATCCTTGAATTAGACTGACCCTTCTTTTCTGTGTTTCAGAATGATTTTTTATAAGGTTTACTTTCTGAAATGCTTCCATAGACAAAAACTCTAATCCAGAAGCTCTATTAGAGCAGGGGACCTATCTTTTCTTCTCCTTATTTTTTTCTCCCCCTCCCCTCCTCCTTCTTCTTTTTCTCCTCCTTCTCCTACCCCTTTCCCCTTCTCCTCCTCTTTCTCCTCTTCCTTCTTTTTTTTTCCTTCCCCTCATCCTCCTTCTTTATACTATTACCGCTATTTGCCATGCCTTCTTTTTACCACCTCATATCCAGTGTCTAGCACAACGTCTGGTAATTGAAGTCCCCCAATGAATGTATATTGAGTATATAAGAGCCCTTTCACAGAGCTCTGCCAACAAAGACTGGACTTCCAGAGGCCTGGAAGAAAAGGCTTTGGTGTTTCATGGAGCTGCAATGCTGGGTGATTCCAGGAAGGTGGGTGGGGTGGTTGGTAGAAAGAAAACTGCAAGGAGGCGGGATACCCATGCTTTGGTTCTGGCTATGTCACAGCCTTGTGACTTTGGAAAAATCATTGGTCTTCCTTGACTCTTTCTGCCTCTTCACTTATAAAATCATGTCATTGGATTAGGAAATGACCAAAGTTTTCTGTAGCTCAAGATTTCATGGCAAAAAGGGAAACATTATGCAACAGTGACAGGAGCTGATGAGAAGGGGAAACTGTGACTTTATTATGGGATTTTGGAAATTGATTTTCAGAAGTTTTGGCTTTCTGAAGAAATGCTAATGACTCAAACAGCCAGATAAACACAGCTATAATGGAAGAAGGGTTTGCCAGTTCATTATCTTTGAAAGGAATTTACAATGCTCTGTTCAGTTGAAGGCAGGAGTATTTCTAATTCTTTTTTTTTTTTTTCTGCAAAGGATGAAGCTTCACAATATGTTTTGAAGCTTACCTTTCACTACACACATGGCAGACATTTGTAGCTGGAGAAATTATCCTCTATGTAAATATTGTCCAGTAAATTAATCAAACTTCTACTGAGAACTGATTAAATATCAGGTGCTTAGTTAGATGCCTCAAAGATGGAGAACAGATGGTTCCTTCCCTAAGGGAGTTTTAATCTGGAGGTGTTGAATGGACAATCATTTAGGTCTAACCAGGAAAACAGAAACACCTCTAAGTATTTAGAATGAGGGAATTTAATGCAGAAAGTAGTTACACAGATGATGGAATTGTTGAGAAGTCAATGGGGGATGATGCGGTGACCCAGGAGATGATGCGGACCTGCTGCTACGATGTTTTTAGATGCATGGAAAAAGAAATGGCCCGTGATAAGTGAGGTGGAAGTGCCAGAATTTCCATGGAAAGTGGTGGAAATGGATTAAAAGGCTCCAAATAAGGCCAGAAAGCCCACCACATGATTGTGTGCCATGGAAAGGCTTGGGGGAGATACATTTAGTAAGGAAATAAGGAATGTGTGGGTGAGAGGGACACTAGCGTCCCTTGGAAGTCTGATGGGGCTCCTTGGCAGGCCACGGCTAACTGTAGGATACACCATGACAGAACTGGGCTTACTGATAGCAATGGGGAAGCTAGCACTCTGGGGAAATAGAGGCCAGATGGTGACATTGAACATCAGGTGGACAGAATTATTGTGATGAATTGAAAGGTCAGAGAAGCAACCAGGAAGGCCCTGTGTCCTGCAGAGCATTATGAAGATGCTTAATGGAAAAATGCATCTCTAGAGGCTAAAGATGAACAGCTAAAAGAAGTACTACTAAATGTGTACAATCAAAAGAGACCAAGGGTGGATGATCAGGAGGCTGAGAGCAATCACTCCTAATAAAAAGGCACAACATGGTGGTGCTCATTTTTGCCAGACAAGTTTTGGAACCTGAAACCCAGTGAGAGACCAGTTCTCCACAAGGAAGAGCCTGGCAACGTAAGTGTACACATTAATGATTCCTCCAGGCTTTCCCCAAAAGGACCTGTAGCCATTTATTGGAGTTACTTACACTGGGAAAAGGCTAATGCCCAAACATTTCAAGGATTGTTGGACACAGGATCCTAACTGGTATTGACACCTAGAGGCCAAAGCGTTGTTATGACCCTTCTATTAGAGCAGGGGCATAGAAGATGGATTTGAAGTCCTTGGCTGTAGTCCAGCTCTACGTAGTCATGGTCTACGAGGTCTGTGGACAACTCACCCAGTTGTCCTGTCCCAGGTTTTCAAAGATATAACTGGGATCGACATACTAGTTGGTTTAATCCACACATTCAGTCCTTGGTCTACAGGGTAGGGGTTATAGTGGGGAAGGGCAAGTGGAAGGCTTGGCCTCCCAGTACCTGACCCAGGCAAAGGTAGTCAATTAAAGACAATATCTCATCCCAAGGAGGATGACAGAAATTAATGTTGGTCTAATGACCTAAAGAATGCAGAGGCGGGTCCTCATCATATCTCCATTCAATTCATTAGCCTGCTTCCTGCAAAAATTAGGTAGATTCTGAAATATGACAGTGGACTACTGTATCCTTGATCAAGTAGAACCCCCAGTGCAGCTACTATGTCAGATGTAGTCTCTTTTCTAGAGCAGATTAATAAAGCCACAGTGTTCAAAAATATAGTATAGTAACATAAAATTTGAGGTTCAGTAAGGTCAGCAGATCAGGAGATGATTGCCATTGGAAAGACTGTTAGTCACAGTTCCCAAGAGGAGCAGGCATGCCAAACCCTGGAGTCTGGGGTGGGGGTGGGGGCACCATTGTCAGCCAGGAGACAGAGGGAGTTGGGGGCAACAGCCTTTACTGTGGTTTCTTCAGGAAGGATTGGGTGAAGCAGGGTAAATAGGTTTGGGATTGGCTGGTTTGAATGATTTCAGAGGCCTCCAAGGACCTGGCCTGGGGTTATTAGGTTAGGATGATAGAGGACTGTGAGGGCTCAAAAAAAGAGGTGGTTGAAAGTGTGGCCAACTGGACTGGTTGGTTTGTATTTGAAAAGTGTGCTAGTGGACAGGTTCTTTACTGACTCTAGGAGTTGGCTAGCCCTGGGAGGAGCAGTCCTTCCAGGGTCACCAAGGGCTCAGATGTCACAACATCAGAATACAGAAAAGACATGGCTAATACACACAGGTGCATAGGATGTGTTCACTGATCTGGCAAATGTGCCCTTTTCATTCCCTATCAGATCAGAAGATTAGAAACAACCTGCATTCACATGGAATGGTCAACAGTATACATTTACAGTTTTGTTCCAGGACTATGTTAACTCTCTCTCTTCTATCAGAATATACTCTGAATAGATCTGGGCTGTCTGGACATTCCACATAATATCATACTAGTCTACTATATGGATAATGCCATGACAATCCGACTAGCTTTCCAAGAAGTGGCTAGCAAATTAGAGGCCTTACTCTGGCAAGTGTACTCTAGAGGGTAAGAGAGAAAAATCTATGAAGATCCAAGGGGCCTGTCGTATCAACAGCATTTCTTATGGGTCAACTTGTCTGGGGGTGTGACTGTTCAAAATTGGAGGTAAAAAGTCCTTCTTGCCCCAAGTAGGGACCTGTCTTTAAGACTCTATGGGATTGCCAAAATTTATTTTGAGATATCATCACAGCTTGACCTCTCCCTGTACCAAACCTTTTTCTTTCCTTTCTTTTCTCTGGTGTTGACCCCAAGAGTACTTCCTAATCAGCGCCCCCCCCATACCTTAACCTCCACCCCAGAATCCACTTCTTGGGAAATCCAATCTGTAACAAAAGACTTTCCCATTACTATTCAAGCATCAAACACAGAATAGGTCCATGAGGACAGATAGGAAGGAAAGTTTGCAAAAACAAATGGAAGCAAGTGAGCACTGTTCTAGAAATGTCAGTCTCTGCTTTCTCTGCCCATACCCTTACCTCTAACCCCAGATAGATGCTGGCAGTGGCATATTTGTACTATGTGATCCAATTCCTCTTACCAAGTTAATTTTAGTAACGGTGGGTACCTGATCCAAGGGTAATTCACCCATTGGCTGTCCAGTGATAACTGATTTGGGTGGTGTAGTGTGGAAACATGAGTTTGGGTCAATGCAATTCTCCACTCAGGAATTCTAAATGAGACAGAAACTGAGCAGGTTAGCTATTGTGCACAGGAGAGAAAAGGGGGGTGATAGTTTGGGAGTGGCTATTACAAGTTCTGTAATCACAGAAAACACAGCTTGGTAAGACAGTGGGGTATAGAATGGAGAGAAGGTGAAGTAAGGGGAGGAGTCTTGATTCCTCCTGGTTTCTCATTTTCAGTTCCTATGGGACCCAGCTATGCCTGGTCTTTACTCTTGGGTTCCCATGAGATATTTCTGAGACGGTTCCTCAGTTGAGCTAGACTGAGTGACTCTCTCTTTCTTACAACCAAAAGAAACTGCCTCTAGAACTGAAGCTTGAGGGTATCACTTCCTGTTTGATTGACCATGTCACTTTCTTTCTTATATTATTAGTTACTCTCTATGTGTTGTTTTTATCTCTCCATTTAAACTGTGAGCTTTTTGAGGTCAGTGTTCTATATATTTTAGGGAAGGCTAATGATGATGATAATGATAATAATAATAATAATAATAATAATAATAATAACTCACATTAACTCAGTTTTGACTATGTGCCAGACCCTGAGCTAGGTGCTTTCCATGTACTACCTTTAGTAGTAAATGCTCAACTGTGAGTTCTTCTTATCGTAATTAGTAATAATGACTTTCATCCACTTACTATGAGGGTAAAACCAGAGGAAATGAGCGTGCAATACAGCTGGAGGCAGGAAAGGAGGAATTTATTCTTGGGGTCATAATATTTTTCTTAAGGTTTCTTTTTTCTTCTTAGCAAAAGTGTGATACAGGTTCATGACAGAAAATTTGGAAAATTCAGAAAACCACAAGGAAGAAAACATTTTTCAAGCACCCCATTCTCACCATTAGAGAAAATCATTGCTAATATTTTGGTGCATATCCTTCTGTTCATACACACACACACACACACACACACACACACACACAAATACACACACATTCCATTGTGAATTTTCCCCATACAATCTGCATGAACACTTCCCATGCCATTAAATATGTTTAAATATCTCACCTAAAGATAGGTGAGATAATCCTCTTTGTGAGAAGTGTCAGGGAATGAATGGAACAAAGGACCCTGGAGATTTTACCCTGGGTGGGGACTGTGAACTCTCCCACCTATTCTGAAGGTTCCAGGTTCCTTTTTGCCTGGTTCAAGGGGAAGGGTTGTATGACCTCTGGAGGGCACTATGTTTCCAAAATTCTTCTGAAACCAAGAAATTCTTCCATCTCCTTTATATCCCTTCCTTCCTTTTGCTTCCTTCATCTAATACTGCTTTTGATAATCTTTGCTCTTGGATCCTCGAGGCTCCCGAGAGTCGATGCTTCGGGGTTGGTTTGCACAAGGTCTGGGTTCTGGGACCAGCCGCGATTAGCCTGCGTCTCCTGGACCTGCTTGAATTTTCCATGGAGTCCCAGCTACCAGTTCATTTCCCGGCACGACAACAGTCACTGCCAGCAGATGGCGCTGTGCGCAAATGTGTCTGCCTAGGTGTGATTTACACAAGCCCTTGAAGGCTTTAAATATTTATCCACAAAATTCAATAAAGCTGTTCATCAAATCTAATGCTCGGAATTTGGGCAGCCCATGAAAATATTATAATATTTTGCCCGAGGTTCCAGAATCCTTTTCTGTATGGTGTGTTTGTATATTCAGACTCCTGATATTTGTTTATCACCAGCAGGAAGGAATTCATGTTTTCATATTGGAGATTTTGCATGAGATCAGGCCTGGGAAACCTTCTTAATTTTTTTCCTCTAGATATTGCAGGGAGCATGAACTCCTTACCTGACTGAGAAGTCATCCAGGTGAGGCACAAATGTGAGCCATCTCTGTATTCTCAGCAAGTGTGTGGCACAGAGGGAGAAGCCCCGTGAACAACTTAGTTGTTCATCCAGGGGAAGCTGGATAAGGTTATTATTTTTTTATTATTATTTTGAAGGTGTGTGTGTGTGTGTGTGTGTGTGTGTGTATGTATGTGTGTGTATGCTCACACGTGTGTAGAGGGGAGGGGATTAACCTGATATGTGTGAGGTGCTGCCCCCAGGAGGCGAGTGTGGAAATGCACCTGGTCTTCGCAATGATTGGGTGGGTGGGTGGATGGATGAGAAGGGGTCCCCGCTGGGGTTTAGCGGGCATGACCCAAGGATGCTGAACTTGCAAGAAACAGTTCAGCACAAAGAATTATCCAAAATGCCACTTGCTCCGCCTTTAAGAAGCCCTGTGTGGCTTCTTTCTAACTGGCGGTATTATGCAAATCACATAACTTCTCTGAGCATCAATTTTTCTCATCCTATGAAATGGAGATGTAAACGTTCATCTGGATTCCTCATAGAAATGTGGGTTTCACATAAGTAATGTATGTTAATGCACTTTTCACAAATTATAAAGCAGCCTTCCAGGGTCCACAGGAAAGTTTCACCCATCAGCCTGGGCTTGTTGACCACAGAGTGTGACCGGCTGAGGCCCGAATCACACAGGGAGGATTGAAACCTGTTTCCACCTGAATTATCAGGATATTCAGTCACCAGCTCCTCTCCTCCTGGCTGCTCAAGCCCCAAACCAGAGCCATCTTTGATTCCATGTTGTCTGTCACCCCCAAAGTTCAATTGCTCAACATTCACATCCATTCTACACAAAAACTTCACTCAAATCTGTGTCTTGTCTTCATCTTTCCCACTTTCACCCCAGGCCAGCTGTGGCCTTTCACCTCTTGAGGGAACCACATAAGCTAATGGTCTCAGGGCTTCATGTCCCACCCCATCCATGACGTTTTCCTATATAGCAGCAAGAGTGATCTTTTAAAGCTCATTCCCCAGCTTCAAACCCTCTGTTGACTTCTCATTTCCCTTGGAATCACAGCCACCTCTTCCACTGGCTTCCAAGGCCCTGCATGCTCTGGTGTTTTCTAGCACTTTTTTTGGACCCTGTCTCCACATTCACCACAGAGTGCCAACATTCTGATTCCCAAGCTCCTAAACTCTTTCTTCCCTCAGCAATGTTGCCCTTGCTGGTTCCTCTATCCAGAACATTCTTTCCTCAGTCTTTTATCTCTTCAAATCTCAGTTCAGATGTCACCCCTCAGAGAGGCTTCTGCTGGCCTCCCCACATAGACCAGTCCTACACTAGGGCATTTCCTATCCTATTACCCTCTTTCATTTCCTTTACAATGCTTATCACCCTCTAAAATGACCCTGCTTGTTTTTATCTGTTCATTAGTTTACTCTGTAAAAATGCTGTTGTCATGAAAGCAGACACTCTCTCTGATTTATCACTGCTGTATTCCTGGAACCTAGAACACTGCCCAGCACAGAGCTGGAGCTTAGTACATGTTTGCTGATGAACGAAAGGGATAGTTCTGGCTCAGGGTTTCTCGTGGGGTAGCAGCTGAGCTGTTGGCCAGGCTCTCATCTGAAGGCTGGATTGAAGCTGGAGGATTCACTTTCAAGGTTGTTCACTCACATGGCTGCTGGCAGGAGGCCTCCGTTCCTCACCAGATGGGCCTTTCTGTAGACTTGTTCATGACAAGGAAAGTAACTTCATCTAGAACAAGTGATCTAAGAGAGAGCAAGGGGAAAGCTTGAAGTCTTCCATCACCTCATCACCCACTGTCACTTTTACCATACTCTATTTGTTAGAGGAGTCACTTAGCCCAACCCACACTCAAAGGGAGGGGAGTCACAGGCCACCTTTTGGAGGGAGGTGTGTTGAAGAGTCAGTGGACATCTTTTCAAGCCACCACATCCCAATCATCCGGCACAGATCCTGCTCTTTCACGTGGCCATCTATCTCTCCACCAGATTTCATCTACCCCTTTAGACTATGTCATTGGTGGCAAGGTGGCAAGAGGTGAAAATATGGGCAGTTAAACACAGCTGGCCCCACCTCCTGAACCAGAAGAGACTCCTGCTGTGCAGCCATCAGCAGCCTCTTTGTGTGCAAAGGAGGGCCTGGGAAATGAGTGCACAGGCTTGGTTATTCTTCCTCCCTCTTCCTACTGTGCTTCTTTAATGTTGGTACTTAGGGGTAGGTGGCATAAATACAAGCTTGGCCCTTAAGCTACAAAAAATGAGGCCCCGGTGATAACAACATAGAAAATCCAAAGCTAAGGGAAACTAGTCTCAGAGAATCCTTGTTAATTGAAGTAATTAAATCAGCAGGAAGCCATCTGAACAATTATCACACTACAAGGAAAAACTCATTTTAAGGCCTTAGAATAAACATTCTAATAAATAGCTATTAGTTTATATTTGTAAATACCATTGGCCTATCAGGAAATTTGCTAATAGATTTTTAATTAAGGGGAACATTTATAGTAGAGCTGTACGGCCCTGCGTTCGGCATCCTTCCCCTGGTTTGGACATGGAGCCTTGGACTCACTTTGAGAAATTAATTGGCTTGATCTCTTTTGGCCAAAGTTGCTGATTTTTGGGGGGGCAGGTGATCTTGGATTATTCCATCAGGAGCTGGTTCAATGAAGTCTCTATGTCCTCACAGGTGGAGGAACCCAAAGACTTGTTTCCATGAAAGATACAAGAAAGCCCTTGTAGAAATATAGTTGATACTGTTCTCAGAGGACCAAGTAGTGAATACAGGAGTCCTGATCACGGCGAAGTGTGCGGGTGTCTCTGTGACTTTCTTCCCATTGAAAGCTGATGAGACTTTTTAAAAAAAAATATTGTTTTTGTTTTTGGGAGAGCACAAGTGGGGGAGCGGCAGAGAGAGAGAGGGAGACAGAGGATCCGAAGCGGGCTCTACACTGACGGCAGAGAGCCTAAAGCAGGGCTTGAACTCATGAGCTGTGAGACTATGACCTGGGCCTAAGTTGGACGCCCAACTGACTGAACCACCCAGGTGCCCTGATGATAATTTTTTTTTTTTTTTAACGTTTTTTTTTTTTTTTTATTTATTTTTGGGACAGAGAGAGAGACAGAGCATGAACGGGGGAGGGGCAGAGAGAGAGGGAGACACAGAATCGGAAACAGGCTCCAGGCTCCGAGCCATCAGCCCAGAGCCTGACGCGGGGCTCGAACTCACGGACCGCGAGATCGTGACCTGGCTGAAGTTGGACGCTTAACCGACTGCGCCACCCAGGCGCCCCCCTGATGATAATTTTTAAAGGAAGTATTAATAGCTTACTTTTTAAAAAGAGATTTATCCTTTTGGATGTTCCTTCCAATACATCATCTCATTAATCCATACCCAAACCTTGTGGAGTACATGAGGCAGGTATGATTATGCCCATTACCTGGATGAAGTAACAGAGGCAGATGTGATTCAGTGTCACGTAGCAAGTCAAGGACAGGGTTGGACTGGACCCCAGGTTTTCCAGCTATTTCTTGTCTTACTCCACCTTGATGTTTCCCAATCTTCCTTTAACGCAGAGGTGCCTAACTATTTGGGGGTCACCTTTAAGAATCTGCAGACATTTTCCAAGAAAAGAAAATCTACTTGCACACACTATTTTATGTACAATTCAGGAGATGTAATCACTCCCTGAAAATCAATGGTGGACCGCCTAAGGGTTTGTTTATCCCAAGATGAGAAGCCTGGCCATTTATCCAGCAGCAAGGTGTTAGTCATGTAGAGAGGAGGTTTAGACTTCATCTGAAAAGTGAAGATCCGACTTTTGTGGTTCGAAGTAGAGATTCCCTTGCCCATCAGTTCCCTTCAAGTCTGGTGTTTGTCAATAATTAGGCGAAAAAGGCACCAGGTTGGAAGTCTCAATTCACAAGGGATTTATCCTGTTACATTATCAGAAGGCACCTATGTTAGCTTTTCTTTAATATCCATTGGATTAAAGGTTTTGGAATCAGATGTCTTAGCACACTCCCTCGCCCCTTTCTCCAATTCGAGGTCCACTTGGAGGGTTTTGCTTGTGTTAGGCACGAACTAGCTCTGTTTTATGGGCACGCCCACATTTCCCCCTTCTTTGAAATATCAGTGGCAGAGTAATATGATAAAGTTCTTAGTTGACACATGGAGTAGTCTGTAATATGCTAACATTTCTGTATCATGTTAGTATTGCATTAAGCTAATATGACACTAATTCAAGATGACAGGAAAAATGACTAATACAATAAAACCTTCGTCTACCTCTGTAGGGCTGCCACACGTGTCTGATTTAATTCACCTGAAACCTCTCATGGCTAGGCAGGGTGAAGGTGCAACGGGACCATGAAAGTGAAAGTCCCTGAAAAACAAAAACAACCGGAGAGTCCCTGGTGGGCCTTTACCGTCTCCCTCTCCACCTCCACATCCCAATTCCTGGGAGGCAGAATAAAGGGTAGTGGTCAAACAGGAGTGGTTAGTTGAATGCAATGTAAGGTTGGGATTAAGACAGACTTGGAGTCAGGTCTAAGCTCTGCAAAATAGTGACCTTGGGCAAATTACTTAACTCGCTTGAATTTCAGTTGCCTGTGAAATAACCTCAGTACAACAACCTCACGGGGCAATTTTGAGGATTAAATGAGGCAATGTATACTTAGTAAGTGTTCAGAAATGGTGATGATGTTAATGATGACAAAAAAACGATACCTCACTGGACCTAGAAACAGAATGGCCTGGAACACCCTTGGATCTAAAGATTAACTTATTTTTTATTTTTTAAATGTTTATTTATTTTTGAGAGAGAGAGCAAGAGAGGGGCAGAAAGAGGAGACACAGAATCTGAAGCAGGCTCCAGGCTCTGAGCTGTCAGCACAGAGCCCGATGCGGGGCTCGAACTAGTGACCTGTGAGATCATGACCTGAGCGCGAAGTCGGATGCTCAACTGACTGAGCCACCCAGGTGCCCCTTTATTTTTTATTTTTTATTTTTAAGTAATCTCTATACCCAGCATGGGGCCTGAACCCACAACCTGAAGAAGAAGGATCTCATGCTCTACTGACTGAGCCAGCCAGGTGTCCCAAGATCAACTTTTTAAAACTTTTTTCCTTTCTTTTTCTTTTCTTTTCTTTTCTTTTCTTTTCTTTTCTTTTCTTTTCTTTTCTTCTCTTCTTCTTCTTTTTTTTTTACTGTGGTAAAAAGTACGTACACAAAATTTACCATTTTAACCACTTCTGAGTGTATATTTAATCGTGTTAAGTATATGCACGTTGCTGTGCAACAGATCTCCAGAACTTTTACATCTTGTGAAACTTCAAGTCTACCCATAAAACAAATCCCCATTTCCGCCTTCCCCCAGCTCCTGGCAACCACCATTCTCCGTTTTGTCCCTATGAGTTTGGGACTAAGTGTCCCAAGTGCCTCATATAAGTGGAATTATACAGTATTTGTCCTTTCGTGACTGGTTTCTTTTACTTAGCATAATGTCCTCAAGGCTTTCCCATGTTATTTATAACATGTATCAGAATTGCCTTCTTGTTAAAGATTGGTTTATGGCAGCATTATCTACGATGGTTGAATTATAGAAACAGCCCAAGCGTCCATCAACTAATGAATGGATGAAGAGGTACAATATATATACAGTGGAATATTACTCAGCCATAAAAATCTTGCCATTCACAACGACATGGATGGAGCTAGGGAGTATAACGCCAAGTGAAATAAGCCAGTCAGAGAAAGACCAATACCATATGATTTCACTCCAATGTGGAATTTAAGAACCAAAAGAAATGAGCAAAGGGGAAAAAAAGAGAGAGGGAGAGACGCAAACCAAGAAAAAAACCCTCCTAACTAGAGAGAACAAACTGACGGTTACCAGAGGGGAGGTGGGTGGGTTGGTACAAAAAATAAAGATGGAATAGTATTCCACTGAATCTGTCTGCACCATATTTTGTTTATCATTCATCTGTTGGTGGACTTGAGGTTTGCTTTTACTTCTTGGCTAGTGTGAGTAGTGCTACTGGGAACATAGGTGGGCAGATATGTCTTTGAGATTCTGTTTTCAGTTCTTTTGGATATATACACAGAAGTGGAATTGCAGGGTCATATGATAATTCTATTTTTATTTTTTTGAGGAACGACCATTCTATTTTCCAATGATTAGTGATGTTGAGCATCTTTCCAGATGGTTGCTGGCCATTCATATGTCATCTTTGCAGAAATGTCCATGCAAGTCCTTTGTCTACTTTTTAAAAATGTTTATTTTATTTATTTTTGAGAGAGGGAGAGAAAGAGAGCGAGCAGGGGAGGGGCAGAAAGAGAGGGGGACAGAGGATCTGAAGCAGGCTTCATACTGACGGCAGAGAGCCTGATGCGGAGCTCAAACTCACGAGCTGTGAGATCATGACCTGAGCTGAAGTTAGACACTTAACTGACTGAGCCACTCAAGCACCTTATCCTTTGTCCATTTTATTTTTATTTTATTTTTTTTTTTTAACGTTTATTTATTTTTGAGACAGAGAGAGACAGAGCATGAACGGGGGAGGGTCAGAGAGAGAGGGAGACACAGAATCCAAAGCAGGCTCCAGGCTCCGAGCTGTCAGCACAGAGCCCGACGCGGGGCTTGAACTCACAGACCGCGAGATCATGACCTGAGCCGAAGTCGGACGCCCAACCGACTGAGCCATCCAGGCGCCCCACCTTTGTCCATTTTAAAAATTGAGTTGTTTGTTGTTGAGTTGTAAGAGTTCATTATATATTCTAAATATTAACCCCTTATCCGACATATGACTTGCAAATATTTTCTCCCATTCTTTAGGTTGCCTTTTCACTCTGTTGACTATGTCCTTTGAGGCACAGAAATCTTAATTTTGTTCTAGTGCAATTTGTTTATTTTTGCTTCTATTTCTAGTGCTTTTGGTGTCATATTCAGGAAATCCTTGCCAAATCCAACGTCATGAAAATTTTCCCCAGTGTTTTCTTCTAAGAGTTTTACAGTTTTAATTCTTACACTTTGGTCTTTAATCCATTTTAGGTAATTTTTGTATAGGGTGTTAGGTAAGGGTCAATTTTTTCCATGTGGACATCCAGTTTATCTAACACAATCTGTTGAAAAGATTGTCTTTTACCCCATTTAATGGTATTGGCACCCTTATGAAAATTCATTTGACCACATATGTGAGAATTTAGTTTTGGATTTTCTATTTCTTACTGGCTCATAAGCCTGTCTGTATGTCAGTACCTCACTGTTTCAATTACTGTAGCTTTGTGATAAGTTTTTTTTAAAAAAAAATTTTTTTTTTAATGTTTTTATTTATTTTTGAGACAATGCAAGAGACAGAGTGCAAGTGGCCGAGGGGCAGACAGAGGGAGACACAGAATCTGAAGCGGGCTCCAGGCTCCGAGCTGTCAGCCCAGAGCCCGACGTGGGGCTTGAACTCACGAACTGTGAGATCATGACCTGAGCCGAAGTCAGACGCTTAACTGACTGAGCCACTCAGGCTCCCCTGATAAGTTTTGAAATCAGGAACTTTGAGACCTTCCACTTTGTTCTTTTTCAAGATTGTTTTGGCTATTCAGGGTCTTTTTAAATTCTATACAAATTTTAGGGTGGAATTTTCTATTTCTGCAGAAAACATCACTGGGCTTAAAAAATTTTTTTTGTAATGTTTATTTATTTTTGAGAGAGAGAGAGAGAGAGAGAGAGAGAGCAAGCGGGGGAAGGGCAGAGAGAGAGGGAGACACAGAATCTGAAGCAGGTTCCAGGCTCCGAGCTGACAGCACAGAGCCCAACATGTGGCTCGAACTCTCAGACTGGAGACCATGACCTGAGACGAAGTCAGACGCTTAACTGACTGAGCCATCCAGGCACCCTGGGATTTTGATAAAGATTGAATCTGTAGATTTCATTGGGTAGTATTGACATCTTAAGTTTTCAGATTCAGAAACACATGAGGTCTTTCAATTTATTTGCGTCTTCTTTAATTTCTCTCAGCAATGTTTTGTTGTTTTCAGTGTACAAATCTTCTACCTTTTTGGTTAAATTTATTCCTAAGGTGTTTTCTGCTTTTTGGTTTTTGTTCATTTGTTTGTTTTGTTTTGTTTTGGGGCGGTTGTAAATGAAATTGTTTTCCTGATTTCCTTTTTGGATTGTTCAAGGAGGTTTAGTTTTTGTTATTTATTTTCTTGAAGTGTTTACTTTTTCAGAGTCACATGAGCACGCAGTAAAAAACTCACACAGCCTAAGAACATATGCAATGAAAAATAAGTCTCCCTTCATACTTGACCTTCAGGACCAAGCTCCCCTTCCTAGAATCCATCATCCTTTCTAGTTGCTTCTGATGCCTTCCAGAGATATGCTGTATTGATATAGCCATTTTATGAACAGATGGGATGTACAATATACACTGTTCTGGACCTAGCTTTTTTCTTTTAAACTCAGTATATATTGGCAATAGTTTTATATAGCACACCAGGAAATACCTTATATTTTTGTAAAGGCTACCTACATTATAGGTATACACTTTACCTTTTTTTTCCTTAGCTACTTCCATAGTGAGAGACATTTAGGTTGTTTCCAGTTTTTGCTGTTAGAAAGAAAGCTTCAGTGGCTACCTCTGTACATGTGTCTTTGAGCACATATATGAATACACTGCTAGCTAGAATAAATTCTTGAATATGTTTCTAGAATGGTAGCTAGACCAAGATTATATACATGGAAATTTTTTGGAGATGGTATGGAGTTTCTACTAATTTACCTGTTGCTGATAGTTTTTGAGGATGGGGGTTTCCCCCATGTCCATAGGCAAATTTTGGCTTTTGCCAATCTGATAAGTTAAAATAATGGTATGTTTTTTAATAGTTTAATTTACATTTCCATAATTATGAGTCATATTCAGTATATTTTTAAAAGGCATTTTTTTCTAATGCTGTGAACCACATTGCATATTTCATGCCCATTTATTTATTGTAAAACTTTTCTCCTTAACTCATAAAAAACTTCTTGTATTGGACAGAACTAGTATCATGTGGCAGAAATACTTTTTTTCCCCCTGGTTTTTGTTTGTTTACTGTTTATGGTGCCTATTGTGCAGACATATTACTTTTATGGAATCATATTATAAATTTAAAAAAATTGACAACTTTTCTCCATGGCTTTGGGTTTTATATCATGACTCAAGTGACCTTTTCTATTCCAAAAAAAAAAAAAAAAACAATAAAAAAAAGATCTTGTGTTTCTCCTACCATTTTTTCTTTGTTTTACATGTTTAAATGTTTGACCTATTTAACATTTATTTTGGGGTAAGAAGTGAGTTTTTGTTTCTGTTTTCCTGGATGGCTAGTTAGTTGTCATTCTACCTTTTATTGAAAAGATTCTATTTTATCCACTGATTGAAATGTAACCTTTGTCATATAATCCATTTCCATAGGTATTTATTTTTTATTTTATTTTATTTTTTTAATGTTTATTCATTTTTGAGAGACAGAGACAGAGCATGATTTGGGGAGGGGCAGAGACAGAGGGAGACACAGAATCCCAAGCAGGCTCCAGGCTCTGAGCTGTCAGCACAGAGCCCGACGAGGGGCTCGAACCCACGATGAGAGATTATGACCTGAGTTGAAGTCAGACACCCAACCGACTGAGCCACCCAGGTGCCCCATTTCCATAGGTATTTAGATTTATTTCTAGACTTGCTATTCTTTTGTCTGTTTTATACACCTGCACAGAATTATTTTAATTACCCCAGCTTTATAGTTCCCAGGAACGGGCTTTATTCATTCAAGAAATTCTATTGGTATATTATTGAGATTATATGAAATTTATGGGTTGATTTGGGGTGAAGTGAGGTCTTTACAATACTCAGCCTTCCTTCCAAGAACAGGGTTATCTTCCCATTCATTTGAGTTTTCTTTCATGTTCCTCAGTGGTGCCCTAAAGTTTTCTTTTTACGGATTCTGCACATTATAAAGTTTATTCTGGAGTATTTTATCTTTTAGAATTTCTATTTATAAATGAGACGTTTCTTCCATTATGTGTTCTCATTGGGACATCTGTATACAGAAAGCTATTGTTATTTGTATATAAAATGTAAATACTCACTTTTCTGAGTTCTCTTTTTTCTTATAGCTTTTTAGTTGATCCTCTTGAGTTTCATAGATACTATATAAAAATCCCATAATGTAAAAATAATCATTATTTTGCCTTCCCCTTTCCAATTTTAACTACCACATTTCATGGCTTGCTAAGCATCCAGAACAATGCTAAATAGTGGTAGTTGCAATGAGTATCTTATTTCATTCCTGACTTTAGTGGGAATGATTTAGTAATTCACTATTATACATGATGATGACTTTTTCTTTACATATGTGTTTTAAAAATCATATCAAAGATGTATCTATTTCCTTATATTTTAATAAAGACTTTATTTTTTCAACCAAGGCTGAATGTTATTTTTTTAGCCAATACCTTTACCAGTATCTTTGAAGATGATTATATCATTTTTCTTCGTTGACATATGACTCCAGTGAGTCCCTAACATTGGACTATCTTTGCATTTTAAATCTTGGTATATTATTCTTTTAGTGTGCTGCCAGATTCTAAGTGCTGATATTTTATTCAGGATTTTTGCATTACTATTCATAAGCGCGATTTACTCTGTATTTTTTTTTTATTATGCTATCTTTGTCATATTTTGGTATCAAAGTTTTGCTGGCTTTTGTAAAAAGAAGGTGGAAATAATCTTTTAAGACTGAAGAGTTTTGAAGTAGCATTAGAGTTGTCTACTCTGTGAAGGTTTGGTAATTTTCCTTTGTGAAACCATCTGGGTCTTCCACATTTTGGGTGGCTAGCTCTTTGAGTTCTAGTTGTATATGGTTACACTTGTGATGTAAAAGCATTACAGCAAATCAAAAAATTTATCAAAATTTTATATAATTTTTTATAAAAAATTTATCAAAAATCTATAAAAAATTAGTGCATTTGGGCTCTTACTTCTTCCTGGGTCAGCTGTGATGTTTTCCTAGGAAATGACCTACTTACCAGTCTTAGACTTTACATGGAATGAAAGTCTTTTTTATGATTCTTTGAGTTAGCTCTTTCATTATTTCATCATCCCTTGATATTTTGTACCTCTTCTGCTTTCTTGTTTCTTTATTAGATTAGTTAATGGTATATACATTTTATTATTTTTTCCCTTAAAGAGCCAGCTCTTGGATTTTTTCACTAGTCATAACATTTTTATGTTTGTAAATGAGTAATTTCTGCTTTTATATCAACTTGTTCCTTACCTTTGATTTCCTTTCTTTTATTATTTTTAGTAAAACTGTTGGAAGTTTTTCTAACTTATTTTTATTCGTTCTTGTTTAATAATATACATTATTTTTGGTTTTGATGTTTCCCCCCATTGAACATTGTTTTTGTTTTATCCTCTAGGTTCTAATCTTTTTTCGTCAGTGCTCCTAAAATTTTAATTTGGATTTTTTTCTTTGCTCCTCAAATTGTTTAAGATGAGATTCAGTACTTTTTCAGGTGTGGTGTATTTATTATTCAGTGTATCCTGTGTACTCCTCTTAATTTCTAGCTTTATTGCTTTGTAAGTAGAGTATGCTATCAGAGGTGTTTTCCCCGCACCCCCTGTGGTAAAATATACGTAACATAACATTTACCATTTTAACAGTTTTTTTTAATGTTTATTTATTTTTGGGAGAGAGAGAGAGAGAGAGAGAGAGAGAGAGAGAGTGGGGGAGGGGCAGAGAGAGAGGGAGACACAAAATCTGAAGCAGGCTCCAGGCTCTGAGCTGTCAGCAACAGAGCCCGATGCGGGGCTCAAACCCATGAACTGTGAGATCATGACCTGAGCTGAAGTCAGTTGCTTAACCAACTGAGCCACCCAGGCGCCCCTCCATTTCAACAGTTTTAAGCGTACAGTTCTGTGGCATGACATACATTCACATGGTTGTGCAATCATCCCCACCATTGTCTCCAGAACGTTTTTCACCTTCCCTAACGGAAACTCCATCCCCATGAAACGCTAATTCTCCTTTCCCGCCTCCCCCACTGAAGTGTTTCCACTGTTTGTGACTTGGTTGAGATTTCATTTGTGGCCTCACTCACATTGTTCAGATTTGAGATTTGTTTGTTTTTACCTGGAATGTTTTGTGCATCTTCTACTCCCAATCTTTTTTGAGGAATTTTGGTTTAGATGTGTCTTAGGAATAACATATAGTTGGACTTGACATCGCCATCCGATCTGGAGTCTTAAAAAAGAAAGATAGTTGTCTTAGAGTGGGGATTCCTCGGGAGGTAATTCCAGAAGATACCAGAAAGGGAATGTGGAAGTGAGAAGAGGGAAGACAGCCAATACAGGGGCAGGAATTAGCAGATCACCGCTCAGTTCCACTGGGGACCTCTGGAAGATGGTGTCACACCTTCCTCTGCATTATCTCCCCGGGAAAGGACCCAGGGTATTTACCGCTCCAATCCCATTCACCACCTACACGGCTGCTCCCAGCCCTGCGCCTTTTTCCTGCAGCCAGAGAAAGCCCTTAGGCACAGGCACACGTGCTTGTGGTAGAAACCCTGGCCAGTACGCGAATGAGGAGCACTGAGGGATTATGAGCAGGGTACGGACAGCATCTGCTAGGAGAGGTGAAATTAACTTTGCAGGATGATGGCGTTTCTGGGCCGCTGGACCAGGAGTATTGTTCATAGCCACCTAGGCAGGTACATACTTGCCTTTAAAAAAAATTATTTGTTTATTTTGAGAGAGAGAGAGAGAGTGTGTGAGCAGGGGAGAGGCAGAGAGATGGAACAGAGAGAATCCCAAGCAGGCTCCTTGCTGACAGTGTAGGGCTCTAACCCACGAACCATGAGATCATGACCTGAGCCAAAACCAAGAGTCAGACACTTAACTGACTGAGCCACCCAGGAACCCCAGAGAAGTATCCACTTAAAAAAAATGTTTATTTATTTTTGAGAGGGGGGGGGGAGAGCAGGAGTAGGGAAGGGGCAGAGAGAGGGACACAGAGGATCCAAAGCAGGCTCTGCGCTGTCAGCACAGTGCCTGATGTGGGCTCAAACCCGCGAATAGTGAGATCATGACTTGAGCTGAAGTTGGATGCTTAACTGACTGAGCCACCCAGGCGCCCCAGAGGATGGCACCAATTTGCTTTTTAAAAAAATGTTACTGGATTAGAGTGTGGCCTTGTCAAGGCTGGGTTTGACTCAAGGGCTGGAAAGCCTAGGATGTCTGTAAATATTTTTTGTCAAGGGCCCTGAATGTTTATGCACATTTTTCCTCTAGGTCCCTGTGGAGCAGCAGAAACTGAGCTTCTTGGTTCTGGCTGGGCCTTAGCCCCCTGGGCAGCATCACTGGAAGTCACAGCCCCGCTGGGGTCTTAGGGGGCCAAGGGAAGCCAGTCATAGTCTACACAGCCATTCTACATCCTGCTAATTTTCTGTGTTTTTGGTTAAGCAAATCAGGAGTTAATCTCACAACGAGTCCATGCATCTTTCAACTTAAAGCTTCCCTGAAATACAGCTGTCCCATGTATACTACAGGGAGACGGCCGTGTCTTAGCTTGACCTTATTTTATGTTATGCATTTTGTTTTTAATTCTGTTGTCACCACCCATTTTTCTATTCCTCCTTTTCCTTCTCTCTTCCACCTCTTCCTCCCCTTCCTTCTTCCACCGTTTCCTTTATGGTATTTTCTTTTGTTTTATGTTTGTGTATTTAGGTGTGTTGTGTTTCTTCTGCTAATTTGGAAACCTGACCCTCTTTTAAAAAACTGTTTTAAAATAATAATTTACATACCACAAGATGGACTCATTTTAAGTGTAGAATTTGATGAATTTGGACAGATGTACACACCTGTGTAACCACCACTCTGCTAAGATAAAGGCTATTTGATCACTGTCACAAAGTTATCTTTATGCCCCTTGATGATCATCTCTGTTCCAGCCTCAGGAAATCACTGACCTGCTTTCTGTGTCCAGTTTTGCTTGTTTTAAACATTTATACAAATAGAATATTACTCTTTCATATCTTCTTTCATATCTGCTTCTTTCACTCAGACTAATGTTTGAGATTCATGGTGTTGGGTGCCTATTTTATTTCTGAGTAGCATTCTATTAGTTGATATATCTTTTTATTTCTGAGTTCCTCTTTATTTCTTTTTTATTTCTGAGTAGCTCTCCATTGACTGGATTATACCCCCAAATGCCATTATCCACTTAACCTGCTGGTGTTGGACATTTGGGTTATTTCTAGTTTTGGACTATTATGAAGCAAGCTGCCACAGATATTCATATACAAGTCTTTTTATCGATGTAGGCTTTCATTATTCTAAGTTGAATACCTAGGTATAGAATGAGTGGGTCATAGAGTAGATAGGTATGCTTAATGTTTTACTAGAACTGTTTTCTAAAGTGGTTGTACCATCTTATACTCCCACCAGCAAGGTATGAGAGTTCTGGTCGCCCCACATTTTCGTTAATGCTTGGTATCATTTGTCTTTAACTTTAGCCATTTTAGTGGGTGTGTAGCAGTATCTTGCTGTGATTTCAATTTTGCCATATCCTGATGATTATTGATGAACATCTTTGCATGGGTTTATAGGTCATTAAGTTATCTCTTTTTGCCCAAGTTTTTAGTTTTTCTAGCAGATCGTTACAGCTTGATAAAGCACACTTAGCTCTCCTTAAATGCCATTCCCCAGGAGATTGGTGTCTACATTACTATTTATAATTTTTCTATGGGGCTAATTAAAAATTAATTTTTTAAAATGTTCTTTTTTAAATGTTTGTTTGTTTATTTATTTATTTAGAGAGGCTGAGTGGGGGAGGGGCAGAGAGAGAGAGGAAGAGAGAGAGAATCCCAAGCAGGCTCCATACTCCGTGCAAAGCCCCATCTATTGACTATGAGATCATGACCTGAGCCCAAACCAAGAGTCGGATGCTTAACCAACTGAGCCACCCAGGCACCCCATTAAAATTAATTTTTAAAAATTAATATATTTTATTATATTCTTTGAGCAGTATTAAGCTTATAGGAAATAACTGAGTGAAAGGAGGATTCCCATATCCTTCAACACCCCCAAATTTTCCCTATACTATTCACTACCCTAGTATTATTCATTTTGTTCTGTATTTAGATTTTCTTCAGTAAACACAACGAACGTCAACTAATGCAAATAATTTTTTTTTTTTGCATATTTTTTCCGAAGTTTGCATTTGTTATATGCCAGAGGGTTAGTCTGATATAAGTTACTCCAACATATCCGAAACTGGAAATTTAATTAAATGTGATCTCGATTTGGGGTTTTATGGTTCAAAAGTTACTTTTGGGGGCTCAGTCTCTTAAGCATCTGGCTCTTGGTTTTGGCCTTGGTCATGATCTCACAGTTCTTGGGTTCAAGCCCTGCATCTGTCTATGGTATCAGCACAGAGTCTGCTTGGGATTCTGTCTCTCTCCCCCTCTCTCTGCATCTCCCCTACCCATTCTCTCTTTCTCTAAATAAATAAATAAACATTTGAAAAATTCTGTTACAAGCCAGACACTCAGTATCTTAGTAAATATGCATTAAATTCTTTGGATTCTACTTCCTAAGTATATCTTATGTTCACATATTTCTATCCTAATTGCTACCGTCTTTCTCTAAGGGAGCGTCAATCAATGCTCAGCTGGACTACTGCAGTAGCTCCTAAGTGGTTGTGCCATATTCACTCTTGCTCTCTTGGGGTGGACTTTCATTCCTCTTTTCTTGGTTAGAGCATCATGGTTTTTTGTGGAAGGGGAATCGTCCAGTTCCATTAGGTGCAGCCTCAGTGGGAATATCACACAAGGTGATCACTAATGTCTCCGGCCCACTCATCTGGCCCGTGGGTGGGCATATGACCTATCCTAGGCATGCAAGATCCTCTGTCCTATGAATTTGGATTTTGAGCAGAATGTGATAAACAGTAAAAATGACTGCAGTGATCCATCCTGTTGGCCAAAGACACTATCCATGAATTTTTGCTTCCAAGCCAGGGTCTTTAGATTTTCCATTGATTCTGAGCCTTGGCCCATAGTCTTCCAATAAATTGCTTCCCCCATCCCCAAGTTAACCTGAGTGGGTTTCTGTTGCTTGGAACGACAGAATTTTACCTATTATTCATGAGATTAAATGGGATACAGACTGAGCTGCTATAATGG
The DNA here is from genome assembly GCF_018350215.1 of Panthera leo. NCBI lineage: Eukaryota > Metazoa > Chordata > Mammalia > Carnivora > Felidae > Panthera > Panthera leo. The sequence continues at coordinate 30,487,077 of NC_056693.1, read as the reverse complement.
AGATTCCAAGATATAGTGCCTCAAGCAGGATCTAAGTGTGTTTCTCTCTCTTGTGTAATGGTCCAGGGCCTCTGAGCAAGGCTGTTCTGTGAGGTCACTTGGGCCCAGGTAGCTTCTCCCTTGTTGTTCTGGCAATTCCTCAGGTTGTCCGTATCCTCTTGTTGATGCTGGGTCATTGCCACATCAACATTCCAGCCACACAAGAGGTGCTCACATGGTATAGCAAGTCTTTCTTTATTCACATCACACCTGGCTGTAGCGAGATTGGGGACTGCAGGCTCTCGCTAGGTGAAGTGTGCCCAGGAAGAAGGGAAAAAAGGATTTGGGGACAACTGGCAGTTTGCCACATGACATCACACACACACACACACACACACACAGCACATGTAAACATGTCACCGTCTTGCTGAAAAGCCTTCCATGGCCTCCCCTGTGATTGGATTAAGACCAAGACCCTCACATGGCCTGCGGCCTGCATGCTGGGGTTCTGTCCACTTCTCTAATCTCCTGGCCGTCTTGCTTGCCCTGGTATTTCCTTCATTGGTTGTACAAAGTGCGTTTTTATTTTTCTTATTTTTTTAAAGTTTTTATTTAAATTCCAGCTAGCTAACATTAGTGTAATGTTAGCTTCAGGAGTACAACACAGTGATCCAACACTTCCACACCATACCTGGTGCTCATCACGACAAGTGCCCTCCTTAATCCCCATCCCCATTTCACTGTCCCCCCGCCCCCTCTCCTCTGGTAACCATCAGTTTGTTCTCTATAGTTAAGAATGTGTCATGGCCTGTTTCCTTTGCTTGGAACATTCTTCCCTTCTTCCGTCTTAATTCTGACATACCCTTCTTTTCTCTGCTCGCTAATCACTGTTTTCAAGGAAGCTTTCATAGACTCCCAGATTAGCTCACAGTCCCCTGATATGCCCTCTTGTAGCACCCTGTACTTAATTTTTCTAAAATCATTTAATGAACTTAGGTAATCATGTGACTGATTAATATTGTTCTCCCCTGCCAGAACATCAGCCCTATGAGGACAGGAAGCACACCCACCCTGCCATCTTGGGATGCCTAGCTTCCAGCATAGTGTGTGGCATAGAGAAGACCCTTAAAAAATACCAAGTGAGGGTGCTTGGGTGGCTCTGTCAGTTAAGCATCCAACTCTATTTTTTTTTTTAATTTTTAATTTTTTTATTTAAATTCAAGTTAGTTAACATATAGTGTAATAATGGCAGCAGGAATAGAATTTAGTTATTCATCACTTACATATAACACCCTGTGCTCATCCCAACAAATGCCCTTTTTAATGCCTAGCACCCATTTACCCATTTAGTCCTTCCCCCCCCACCTCCCTTCCAGCCACCCCCAGTTTGTTCTCTGTATTTAAGAGTCTCTTATGGTTTGTCTCTTTTTATCTTATTTTTCCTTCCCTTCCCCTATTTCATCTGTTTTGTTTCATAAATTCCACATAGGAGTAAAATCATAAAGCATCCTACTCTTGATTTCAGCTCAGACCATGATCTCACGGTCTTGGGATTGAGCCTGCATTGGGATTCTTTCTCTCCTTCCCCTTCTCTCCCACTTGTGCTCACTTTCTTTCTTTCAAAAAAGAAAAAACAAAAAACAGATGAGTCCTTGAATGATAGAAGGCTGTGAGAGGTTGGTGTTACAGCATATGCGGGATGAAACTTTCTTGGTTTTAAGAAACTGCAGTTGATCCTAGGTGTGTTCATGAATATCCTGAGGCTGGATTCTCAGAGATGAGGGGCACAGGCAGAGGGAGCAGAGAAACGCCAACAACATTGACCACTTTTTGAGATTTTAACTGGGAGCCCTCTCTGCCTGGAAGTTCTTCAGTTCTGAATCCCAGCTGGGCCAAGCAAGACCTCTGGAAACTGTTGTCCTTGGCCAAGTCCCTGGCAAAGAGAAAGGGAAGAAGAACAGGGAGAAAGAAAGGAAAAAAGAGGGTAAAAGAAACGAGCAGCATATGTGATGAAGTCTCATGTATTACAGCTAAGCCGTCTCGGGTGGTTAACAAGGACGTTGATCATTCTTTCCATTTGTCTGGGTTTCCCTGTTCATGAAACGTGTTCAAGGATGCCATTTCATTTTCTTCTCCCGACGGCCCTTTGAATAGGCAAGATGGTCCTTATTATCTTTATTTCAAAATGACACTTTGATTGTTTTCATTTCTCATTGCAAAAATGATACAGATTTCCTGTAGAAACTTTACCAAATACAGATAAACAAAATGAACTAAAAAACAAAAATATCTTATCACTTGGAGATAGAAACTGTTAATACCTCGATGTATATCTTTTTTGATCTTCCCTCATGTATATTTAGTATTCTCATTTTACTAAAATAAGAAGTAAAGGTGAAGACGAGGCTCAGGGAGGGAGTTTGTGTATCTGTTTCTTTCTTTATTCATGTAATTATTTCTTTCTAACAACACCTGTACAAAGAAGATTGGAGGTGTGTGACTGTCACAGCCAGTGAGCAACCGGCTGATACTGGGACCCACATCTTGAGACTCTTATTTTGAATTCATGTGGCTGTTTCCACTTCTCCAGCCAATGGAACCTCATGAATAAGAATTTGTTTTCCCCTCTCAGAGAGGGTTGGTTTAAGAGCCAAGAGGCATGGGGGTTGGCTCTGGAGAGAATGGTAAAGAAGGCAGGTTGTGGATGGGAAGCATAAGGAAGCCTGTAGAGCCCAGGACAGATGGACAGACTTTCTGATGCCACATTCTGATGCCCAACCTAACAGATGACAATTAGCAGCCACCAGCTGTAAAGTGACTGTAAACGCTGCTTTGAATAAAATGAGTCTTTTATTTTTGACGCATTTAGCAAAACATTTTAAAATCCAACAATGAATGTTTGTTGGCAGCCCAGAGGCTATGTGGCACTGGGGAGAGGCTGGTTATTTGCCATGGATGAGGGCTCCTGTTGGTGTCCTCTCTCTAGCTAGGGGAGGAGGCTCTTTTCTGAAAGGAGGGGAGTGGACTCCTTCAGAATTGCTGCTTTCTCGTCGCCGGACCTTAAACAAGTTCCTTTTCTGTGCTTTGTCATCAGCTTTCTATCTGTAACTGGTCTCCCTGCTTCCTTCTTGTCCTCTCCAGCTCCCACGCTGTGCCATTCTCTTACATCACCTCTAGGAGTGTGTTTTAAAAATGTACATCCATTTGGATCAATCTCCTGCTTAAAAACCCTGTGTCAGCCCATAGTAATGGAAGTAAACCCTATGGGATCCTTATGGGGCATAGAACCGTGCGGTAAGGTTCTGTGTTGTTTGGCGCCCCTCTCCAGCTGCATCTTTTACTCCACTCTCCCTTCATCTCCAAGGTCTAGCCATACCTCCAATCAGCCAAGCTGGTTTCCTGACTCAGGGTCGTTGAGTTTACTGTTCCCTCTGCCTGGGACCTCTCTCTTCCTAAAGAATATGGCGGCCTTTTCATCATCCAGGTCACAGCTCAAGCGTCACCTTCTTTCCTGTCCAACCCAGCTCAAGAGGCCTCCTCAGTCTGCATTCATCCTCCATTACTTAACTCTATTTCATTTCCTTTACTTATCACTATTGCCTTTATGGTCTTCCCCCTCCCACCCTCTTTTCCCTGCACGTCTGCATGCACGCCTAGAAGATGACCTCCACGAGGGGAGGTACCTTCCGATGAGACAATCAGCTGTTTGGTAAATTAGTATTACTTCATGTCACACATCCTAAAAGTTAACAATTGCAACCAACAAAAAGGTCCTTAATGTCACTTTCACATATTTATCTTTCAGAGTTTCCAGATTATATGAAAATGCCTGCAACCTATTTCTGCCCAACATCCCAAGTGAAGGGGAAGAAGTATCTGTCTAAGGGTTTATCATACACCCCTTTCTATAATAAAGGCATTGGTTATTAGACACTTTTGTTTTATAGTCCCAGCAGATGCTGCCTTTGTCCCTTCATCCTTCCCCTTTGGTCCATGCCCACCTGACTCCCAAATATCAGCTCTTATGTTTCTGCGCCTGAGGACTTTCTCTGAGTTTAGACTTTCATTGGCCACTGAAGCCCACATGACACACTGAAGTACTAGATAATTAAGGCCCCGGCTCCCATCTCTGGAGCAATCCTCAACCAATGGCTGTTGGGAATTGGTGGATAAATACCCCAGCTCCCTCACCATTCAGGTGGAATAACTCTGAGGTGCATGTCCTACTCTGCCTTTCAGAGTCTCCAGTGGAAGTGAGCTTCATTTTCCCATGGTGGTAACTGACTCAGTAACATATCTTGTTTTGGCTGCCTTCACTTCCCTTTTTCACTTCCCAACCCCCCACCTGCGTTTCCTGAGATCATCTCCCAGAAACAACTTGAATTCAAATCCTTGTCTCAGGGCTTGTTTCTGGGGGCAGCCAAATAAGATAGCATTATAAGTATTGCCCATTACCAAAAGGGCATTATACCATACGTGCTATTTGTTGTGTGCTTTGCTGTCAATAACCACACCAATATACACTGATCCACCTCATTTCTTTTCACAATAAGATCACCTTACTTTTAATTGTATGGGTTTTGTTTAATTTTTATTTTTTATTTGAGAGAGAGAGAAAGAGAGAGAGAGAGAGAGAACATGTGGGGATGGGGAAGATGGATTGAGAGAGAATCCTAAGCAGACTCCATGATCAGGGTGGAGCCCAATGCAATGCTCGATTCCACAACCCTGGGATCATGACATGAGCCGAAATCAAGAGTCAGGCGCTCAATGGACTGAGCCACCCAGGTGCCCCAGTTTGGGGTTTTAAATTGTTATAATATTCTTGTGTTTTTCTTGGAACCCACAATGACTGTAGGCAGTCAAGTACCACTTCCTCTGAGTCTGGGCTTCTCAGTCTCAGTACTATTGACATTTTGTTCTGCATATTTATTTATTGTGGGTGTTTGTCCAGAACATTGTGGAATGTTTAGCAGCGTCTCTGGTCTCTACCTCTTAGGTCCCTGTTGCACACTCCTATCTGTGACATCCAAAAATGTTTTCAGAATTGCTAACTGTCCCCCCAATGTGGGGGGGGGGAATGGTCCTCAGTTAAGACCACTGCTGTATGCACACCCCTATTCTATTCAGATCTAAGGCTGTGTCTAATTCCAATCACACTCTCTTGGTTGTTAGGGTACATCCTAACAGAAAAGTTACATATTCAAAGATTATTCAAAAGAGCTTTGATGAAACATGCTTTTGGCATTCTGCTAATTGTTGTCCCTTGGGGATTTGTGTCATATTTGGCTAAGATGGAGCTACATTTTCCAGGGTTCCTTTCCTTGTATGGTCCTGGGTTAGGTTTGGGCATGAGGAGACCTGTGTGGCATTTGGAAGATGGGGTGAAGTGGTCACCTTGTTTCAATGGAAGGTGGTGTGGAGTCAGGTGCTGTTGTAGCTCACACTGGGTGTTGGGTCTGCTGGTCACGTTGTTGGCACAGATCACCATCAGGGTCCATGGCTTCTTCCTTCCCACTGGCCCCTTCTTCAGCTTCTCTAAACCCTGGGTCAGGGCCCATGTGTGGATCCCCAGCAGGTTAATGTACCAATGGTGTTGTAAGTGTGGAGGTGGCTGAGAGACCAGTGTGGGTTCCTGCAAGAGCCAGATACCCATTCTGGTTCCTCCTTGTGGTTGCAGAATGTTCTTTTGGTTCCATTCTGGCTTTATCCTCCTCATACCATGTCTATCTTCCTTTTGCAATGACTGAGCCTGGTGACTTCAGGACCATTAACCAGCTCCTGTGATCACCGACGACCTAAACCTTATAACAGACCTGGCCTATCACTCATGGTGGCTCTGCTCCTCTGATGAAAAACCTAAATTATAGACACACATGCCCTTGGGTCTTTAGGTGCATCTTGATTGAGAAATTGTACATTCCAAGATTGCTCTAAAGGGCTCTGATGAAACCATTTTAATGTAGCCTTTGGTGGTTTGCTCTTTATTGTTCCCTCAGAAATATCAGGGGAAGGAAAACTGATTCTCTCCCCCCACTCTTTTTTAAACATCCACTCTAGCTATTACCCTGGGGCACCAGGAGCCCTTCATATCGACTCAACAGAATTGCATGGTAGAAGAATCAAGAGAGGATTCATCACCCGGCAGGATTTTTTTTTTTTTTTTTTTTTTTGACACAACTCAGGCCAAGTGTCTGAAAACTCAACATTTGGAAGTGCCCATTTCATTTCAGGCTCTATGCCTTCTTCTCCCCCAGATTTACTCAGTGCCATGTCCTTCTCCTTGGGCCGATGCCTTGTCACCTGGCATGCAAGGGGTTAATATACCCAACGGCTGGTGGACTCTATGGGTTATTCCATATTTATTTCAATTATATAAGTATACTGGGCCAGTGTATTTATTTTAAATCACATTATCTACAGCTTCCCAAGCATGTGTCAACAAAAAGAACGGTTTCAATTTAGTAGACTTTGAAATGGTGTGCAGTTTATCCTCACTTCAATTATACTCTCTACAGTAAGTCATGGGCAGCTTCAGGATTATTCAGGGCAAGGTAATGCTATCTGAAAGCATTGATTTTTCCCTTCTCTTCAAGAACAGTTCACTGAAGGATGCACCGGAGTCTCCTTTAAGGAAACATAAAAATACATTTCTTAGCTGTAACTTCAGAGAAATCTCAATCTTAGGGGCTCTGGATGAGGCTGCTGGAGAAGTTTCTCACCTTTAAAGGAAGCTTTGCAAAGCTGGTTGCCAAGCATGACCATAGCAAGAACCATGTTTCTTGGGGGGAAGTGATGGGCAATGGGTGGGCAGAGGAAGAAGAGGATGCCAGAGAATTCCTGCACTCTACGTACTTATAAATAAACACATATTGATTGGGCACCTACTAGGTACCAATCTCTGTGCTACCAGCCTGGGGGAGAGCTTCATGGGCACATGACTCATGGAATCCCCAAGGCCACATGCTTAGGCGGGTCCTATGCTTGGCTCAATGTTTTATTGTTGGTGTCTTGAAATTCCTAGTAACTTTCAAACAAAAGTCCCCGCAGTTTCATTTTGCACTGGACCCTGCAAAATACATAGACTGTCCTGATAAATACGCAATCATTTAAATCTGCCCCCATGGAGCTTAGAGTCTAGTGGGAGAGACAGACATGAACTAAATACAGAAGCTACTAACTCACTTGTGATGAGGGTTATTAATAAGGAGTAGATACAGACAGGGGTGCTTAGAGGGTGTGTGTGACAGAGGGACCCTGTAGTCTGCAGGTAATGAAGCCACCCAGAAGAAGAGCCATTGAAGCAGACAGTGAAAGGTAGTTCATGCCAACATGCAGAGTTCTCCAGGGAGATTATTCTGTGTGGAAGGAACAGCATATGCAAAGGCCCCGAGGCAGAAAGGAGCCTGGCCTATCAGAATCAGAGAGGATGCCAGTGGGAGTAGGGCACAGTGAACATGGGGGAAGGACAGGATTCTCTCTTTGGCAAGGCTACCAATATCTGGATGCACTGTGGTCAGATTTATGCATTTCTGCATTGGGTAACTTGAGGTGACCCACAAGACTCCTTTCTGTTGGTATGCATTATTGCCGTGCGATCTATGAATTAATCTAGCCTTCCTTAAATATTGTAAGTCTTTGGAGGGGGGTGAAGGTCACACAAATACCTCCATCTCTCAAAAAATATTATTCTTTCTAAGTTACTGATATTTAAATGATATGTAAATAATAATCATGGAGTAGCTATTGAAGAATCCCGAACAAAGATGTCACTTAGGAATTTACCCAAAGCCTTGGCAGTATTTACACATAGTCTGGACAATGTTTGTAAATTCATTATACCACTGCATGTTGAGTTAGCTATAATATTCCTGTGCGTTCTTTACCTACTTCTCTGACACTGAAGAGCAGGAGTTCCCTTGACCTTGGCCTTCCAGAATTTGTGAATATCCCTCTGCAGACTCATATAGGTTGTGATTTTATTACTTTTTCACCTCTCCTCTTTCAAAGCTGAAGAGAACTGTTCTATTGAAGTCTCTTTACAGGTGAGTGGGGAACTCTACACTGTGCAATGGGGAAAAAATAGAAATCTGTTGTACATTAGAAAGTTTACTTGGCTGAAACATTAGCAATTTGAAGTCTTGGGGAAGAGTGAAAAGGAAGTACTGGGGAAGAAAAAGAGCCTCCAGTGATGAGTACTTAAGTAGCCCCATAAATCACATTTGAAAAGACAGTTCATATGTTTACTGAATTGATTTGTCTGGACAAATGGAAGAAAAATGTAAAATGAAAGAATAGAAGACTCGACAAATGACCCTCATCTGGTGTCGTTTTTATGATGGTGTCCTGTTGACACCTCACTTTATGGCCGGGCTAAAAAATTTCAGGCAGACTTGACTGGGAATCATTAGCATAGGAAATAACTCTGGGCTCAGTGACAGTAGCAGGACTTAAGAAATGTTTTATCTCTTTTCGTCTATTAAAGTGAATTACTTTATGGATTTTCTAATACGAAACCATTCCTGTACTTCTGGGATTAATCCAGTTTGGTCGTGCCTGTGTGTGTGTGTGTGTGTGTGTGTGTGTGTGTGTGTGTGTGTGTGTGTTTTAACCACGTTAATCACGTTTAAGGATAAAATGCAGTGGCATTCAATATATTCACAACATTGTACCATGGTTTCCAGAACTTTCCCATCAGCCGTAACAGAGGCCCTGTATCTATTAGACAACAAGTGTCCATTCAGCTGCTCATAACTTATATTCTTCTTTCTGGTTCTCTGTAAATTTACCTCTGCCACGTACCATATACCACTGAACTCCTGTTAATATTTGTCTTTTTGTGCCTGGCTCACTTCACTTAGCATGACGGTTTCAGAGTTTACTCATCTCATAGCTCGTGTCAGAACTTCGTCCCTTATTTTCCTTGCTTTATCTTCATTTAACAACTGTGGGGCTGTGGTGAGAAGCATTGCCTTTCCAGAAAGCCAGAGTTTTTGGAAAAAAGGAAACTTTCCTCTCAAAAAGTAATTATGGAAATGTCATAAGGAGGTGAAAGATTTTCGGAGAAAGCCAGACATAAAAATTACATTGAGTAAATTGTACTTGAAAAGAATTATTTTAATTGAAGTAGCCATTCCCAAGCTCAAATCCCTTATGCTCCTGTACCTTAGAATGTTCAGTTCATCCTTGTCAACTACTTGCTCCTCTGATATGGTCTAAATATGCCACTTAAGTAAGAACTACTTAATGGGAGCTACTTGGGGGCTATGCATGGGAATCTGTACAGAGAATTTGGTAACCATGGCAGGCCAGCAGGCAGGTAATTTCCAGAACCATGAAATCTTTTCACTTCCTTCCTTGTCTATGTGATGGCTCATGTTTCCAAGAGGAAAATATCTTTGTAGCTTGAAGGCAGTCCTATGAGTTGACTTTACTCATTAATTCATCCATTCATTCCACAAATATCTGTGACATGCCTGCTCTGTGCCAGACGCTGTAGAACTAGGGATGCACTGGTGAATCACACAGACATAATCCCTACAAAGTTAGAGCATATATTATTGCAGGGAAGACAGACTTTGAATGAGTAATTACAAGGGTGAATCACGTCATAAGCACAAGTGGTGGGCACAGTGGAAGCATGACCTAACACCATGAGTAAGAAATGAGGGTGACAAAAAACTTCTACCTGGGTTGTTTTGAGGGATGAGTCATTGACATTGTTTCCTGGTATTATCAAATCGAGGTAGATGAGGAATTAATACAGGCTATGTCTAGAATACTAACACTACCAGGTGGACAATACGCTCTGTCTGACGGGAAATAACTGAGGTGTCCATTTTGACGTTCGTGAAATATGACCATTGAGTAAGTAAAGTTGATGTGATGTTTTCCACGTGTGAAAAATGTGTATTAATCCTGGGAGGCGGTGATGGGGTGCTCAGTTAGGAGGCTACTGTGACCGGCATCAGGCCATGGGCCTAGAAGAGGCACAGTGACCGTGGAGAAAGACACATGTGGTATAACATCTTTAAAGTATTAGCCACATGTTTGTGGTTTCTTGCCTGTCTCTCCAGCTCTTCGTATGTCTCCATTCAGTCAACCAGACTCTCCATCTTCACTGTCTTAGCCGAAATTCAGACAACAAGGTCTTCTTGCTTTTGAGTTTCAAAAGCCTAAGGCCTCAGAGGAACAGGAAGGATTTGAGTTGCTTTGGAGGAAAACTTCTGGCTTCTGTTGCTAGAAAAAAAGAGTTCCAAGGTGTGTGGGTCATTGCCTGCTCACTCTGAGACCCTGTTCTTACCCTTCTGCTGCTCTGCTTTGCATCTCAGGTTGACCCCTGTAGACTCCACCCCCCCCCCCCCCCCCCCAGCTCTCTTGCCCATGTGGCCTCTGTGTAGGTTTGTCTATGGCAGCATGGCCTAGACCTTGTGTCTGAGGGGAAAGGAGGGAGATGTCAGGGCATTTCTCTCTGCTTTCAGTGGCGTCTCTGACAGTAGCTGCATCAGCCTCTGGTTCTGGCCTGTGGGGAGCATCTGGGCTTTGTGGCCAGTACTTCCTCCCTTTGTCCCTTTGTTTCTCCAGCTCTTCAGGTTGCCTCAATGTGTCCTGATGACCCTGTCAGCTTTTCTAACACCTTTGTAACTGGTTCTCCACATTACATGCCCTCAGTGTGGCCTAAATTCTGTTTCCCTGACTGAAAGCTGACTGATACCTTGAAGTTGTCAGGAGGGGGCCCACAAAGAAGGAGAGACATGGATGCATCCTGGGCTGAAGGAAGCAGACTTGAAACACCTCTATGGACCAGACAGGAGTTTCTCTTACACATTGCCTGGCCTCTTTGAGCTCCTATTCAAGACAGCATGATGGATCATGGTGGCCATTTGCCATGGGAATTATCATCTTTAGACCATAGTTGTCCTTACCTTTGACAACTGGCAAAGACTCTTCTTGGCTGGGCTTGCACCCCCCTTCCTATCCCCCTCCCCCCCACCAAACTTGGCTTTAGGTAGATAACCCCCATTCTAGACTTTGAGGACACCCCCCCCCAAGTCCCAGGACAGAGGATGGGGTCCTAGCTTCTAACCTATCTCATAGCCTAGGCCCCACAAAGTAAGACCATTTGCATCTCATTTCGCTTTCTATTTGAGAACTGAGCAAGTTAGAAATGGAAATTACCTTAGAGATCATCTCATCCTAATTTTTCATTTTGCAGATAAGGATATTGAGGATCAGGGAAGGGATTTTGACTGTCCAAAAACTTCTAGCTCATCCTGCATCTACTATAATTTGGTGAATACTAACATCTTTTATGGAGAATCTCCACTGGTACTTTTTACACCCTGCAGAATGACATATATTCTAAATTTTAAATTATTTTGTGTTTGAGAGCAGAGAGCAGCTACTGAACAGAAGTCGGCACATACCTATATCTGAATCTATTCATGCATATCTGGTAATATAAAAATGTCAACAATTTACCTTGGGGTTCTGCAAAAGAGAGCTCTTTCCGGAATGACACTTGAACTGTTCAATATCATCTCAAATCTCATTTTGGTGGCTATAACCTTCTAAAAGCCTGGCACAAGACTAAAGTGGATTAAGGTTGAAATTTTCCAGAGGCTTCGTCTCGCATCAGTAAAGTACTTCTAATCACTTCCCATCATTGTCAAAACCAGAACGCCTTCTGAATCTCATGGACCACTGTTATGACATAGAAGAATTGCATTCCATGGCTAAGAGAAGAATTGTTGACCAGAATTCTTGTTATCAAAACAAATCTAGAAGGAAAAAAAGGTATCTGTGCCCTTGACTTTATTAGACTGTCTGATCATCTTTTTAAGAAAGATAGTGACTTCTAATTACGCTTCCTCCCTCCGCTTTTCTACAAGGAAGAATAAATTCCCAGAAGTCAGTGTTGAAGGTTTCAACTGTTGTGTGTTTAGGGTCCTAAGGGCTATTGTCTGAATAGTTGGGAGACACACGTATTTTGCAACCCTCTCCCCTCCCCCAAGGATGAATTCTTCATCTTTAATAAGGCGTTCTGTCCAGGCCTGGGTAGATCATCTGTGAGATAATTTGGCAGGTAAATGCGAAACTGAGACTGTCTCTATTCCATTCCTTGTGAGATTCCCCGCAGCATTACTGAGGACCCAGGCATAAAAGTTTAGAATCTGTGTCTCTTTGCATGAATTTGATCATCTCCATCAGAATCCTTAAGGAATTACAATAACAGTGATTCATTCATAATTCACAATTTCCATTATCTTCTTTCTCCGTCTAGTGTGGGGGGTAAAATTTATGGCTTCATTTACATTGTGTTCTATGAATAATAGAAGAAATACAGTAAAGACCCATGGAAATGTTCTTGCTGCAGACGCACTTTGGAACACATCTGCATTACAATAGCCTTCGTACAGTGCAGGATCCACAGAGCTTTGCAGCTGCGAAGGCAACATTTCAAAGGGGCCATTCTCATTATACAGAGTCTTCTCTTTCTTTGAACTTCAAAGCAGAATGAAGAGACCTTAAATGATATGGGGTAGGTAAGTGATGAAATTGTAACTTCAGGTATAAAATATCTTCAATTATGTGTATGGGGAAACACAGCCATTCAACGGAGCAAATATGTTTGCTCAGAATGATATCTGGCTGGCAGGCAGGAACAAATTTAATCTTAAGATTTCTTTGAGCTGCTGGGGCCTTAAAGATAATCTAGCCCAAAGCCCTCCTTTTGCGACTGGGGAAACCGAGGCATAGAGAAATAAAATGACTTGCTCAGGGCCACACGGCAAAAGAACGGTCAGGACATAAGCGGACTCTTCACTCCCTGTCCAGGGCTCTTTCCAATCCACTGCATTTACCTTTGTTTTAAACACAAAGCACCTGGCTTTGTGACACAGCCGTAAAGCTAGAAGTAATCCTCTTGGAGAGGGATTTTCAAATGTGGAGCAGAGACATTTTCAAGGATTTCCCCCTAAATAATAATCTCTCTCAATGGAAAATCTTCACTGAAAAACATTTTGAGATTTGGAGAAAGAAATTTGCCATACTTCTGTGATTAAGCAAATCTCATTTTTCTTCCCCCAAGAAATGACAATAAAGCTGATGAAAGACCATACGACATTCAGATTTCTCCCCCTGGTGTCTAGCAGCAGCCCAGCGCAATACTTTATTACAACTCCATCCACAGCAGAATAAAAACCGACCCAAATAGTATTTAAAGAATGGTCTATCCTTTGAATCAATAGCTTTCCAGAGACCATATGGAGCATGACCCAGCCAAGCCAGCCCCCTTTCACAGAGTAGAAGTTCAATGCATTTTTGCAGAAAAGATTAAATTCAAAAATGTACTTTTACTTGTAGGTTGTTGGAGGCAATAAAGAGTTGTTTCCAAAACCTATTATGTTCATCCCTTCCCTTCCTGTGGCCATAGTTCCTACCTCCTCATCTTTTCGTATTTTGTGTTTGAAGAAAACACAAATCACAGAAAATCATTCTATATAAAGGCTTTGGGAAGGATCTCTCGTTTCTTACAGAAGACTCACATAGCATGCCCTGTCTCTAATTTTATTAAAGTAATTCAGATATCATGTTAGTGGGGAGGCCTTTTGTAGCTGGAAAGGGCAACTGATATTAGTAGGCAAAACACATACAAATTCCACCGCGCCGTGATTCACAGATGCATATTCTCTGATCCAACATGTCTAATACATTTAGTCATGCACAATAAAAACCAAACAAAAGAAGCAACCATCAGCCTTTCACTGCCCGCTTCTCACCCCAAGCTTTGAGGAATTCCTCTCGTTATACACATGCACAACGAAATAATGTGTCTCCCCCATCCTCCCAAGTATGTAGGAAAACTCAGCATGCATTCACTATGGGCAGGAAGACAAAGAAAAGATCACTTTGTTTACCTTCTTGTGCTAAGTGCTTACTCCACCCTAGTCCGGAAGTGATCTCATTCTATAAAGAGAACTCTCCTATGTACCCACAGAGAAGTGTCAAGCTAACAACAGTAACAAACTTAAATGTCTATAGCTTACCAGTAACCAAGATCCAATCTATTGCCCATTTCAAAAGTCCGCCCCTAAACTAAATGCAGCCTAATTAAGATACTCTTTTGGTAAAACCACACCACCTGCCCTATTTCTCAGTGTCTGCTTTTTACCCACTAGGCTGTTATTCATTCAGTTAAGAATAAGAATCAGATCTGCTTGTTAAGCAGAGGACGAAGACCAGATTTTTTATTTTGACTTGTGCGACTCTCGAAGATTCTAAGAACCAGATAGTCTACCAGATCTCTCTCCTTCCCATAAACTTTTGTGTTCCTCCTGCCCTACCATAATGGCGTGGGGGATGGGGTTGTTGGGGAATTCAACTTATACCCCCTTTGTTTCTGGACCCCGGTTCTTATTTATGCGGTCATAGACACTCCAGTTTTGTCTGTTTGGTGCTACTCTGACACTTCTCTTCCGAAAGAGACACGGAGGCAAAATAAAGTTATTAACTTTTATTTTATAGGAGCAAACAGAGACAGTTTCTATTTTGTGGGGGGCACAACGCAGCCTTTGGTTTTCGCTGGGCAATTGACATTTTATTTTACTTTATTTTATTTTATTTTATTTTATTTTGTTTTATTTTATTTTATTTAGGTATTTATTTTGGGCGATGTAGTCAACAGCAAGCAAGAGCAAACTTGCAGGTAGTGCCTGAGAAATCCATGCACGACTGGCAGCCTGGTGGCCTAAGGGTGGACATAGAACATCCAGCCTGCAAACCAGGCAACTACGCTGTTGTAGGTCAGTGGTTTTCAAATGGGGGTGATTTTGCTCCCCCTAGGGAACATTTGCCAATGTCTGAAGACATAGTTTATTTTTTTATTTTTTCTTTCTTTCTTTCTTTCTTTCTTTCTTTCTTTCTCTCTTGTTCTTTCTTTCTTTCTTTTGTTCTTTCTTTCTTTCGTTCTTTCGTTCTTCCTTTCTTTCGGAGACGTATTTTATTGTCACAACTAGAAGCCAGGGAGGCTGCTACACATTCTACCTTGTGCAGGATGGCCCCCATGGCAAAGAATTAATACTACCCGAAACGTCAGTAGTGCTGGAGAAAGGGGCTCCAGATCAAGTCTTACCTGGGACATTGTGTCTGGTTTTGAGTCTAATACTTTAATAAAAATCTTGCTGATTTGGAGCTGGTCCCATGAGGGTGGCCACTTTCTGTGGGATACTTGGAATGGTATCAAACAAGATCCTGAGAAAGGGACAAAAGCTATTTGATCCAGAGGAAAGGAGGCTCAGGAGACAGGGAGGTGTGTTCTACTACTTCAGAGATTGAACTGAAAGTCACAGGGAGAGAGATTTTGGCTTAAATAAGGAAGCCATTTCTAACAATCAAAGTTACTGGGAGTAGAATAGGCTTCCTTGTGAAGTTATGAGTTCCCTGCTGCTGGTTAAGCTGAAGTAGACTCCACTAGAATTCAAGTTTCCTGAGAGTAGTCAAAGTGCCCGTTTTCTTCACCACTGTATGCCCCAGGGACTGGCAGAGAACTCCAGAAGTAGTAGGATACCCAGTGAATGGCTACTGCATGAACAGTATTTCGATTCTTTTTTTTTTTTTTAATGTTTTTATTTATTTTTGCGACAGAGAGAGACAGAACATGGGCAGGGGAGGGCCAGAGAGAGAGGGAGACACAGAATCGGAAGCAGGCTCCAGGCTCTGAGCTGTCAGCACAGAGCCCGATGCAGGGCTCGAACCCACAGACTGTGAGATCATGACCTGAGCCGAAGTCGGACGCTTAACCGACAAGCCACCCAGGCGCCCCTCGATTCTTTATCAAAGACATTATAGAGGGCATTCATGGTTAGAAAGACTCCAATTTTTACTTTTGGTTTGGCCTCATATTTCCTTAGGAAATATTTTATCTAAATTTTAAGGCAGTGGTAAATAGAACTGAGAGCTAGCAGAACTCATAATAGTTAAAAGTTTTTTAAATATTTATTTTATTTTTGAGAGAGAGAGAGAGAGAGAGAGAGAGAGTAGAGGGGCAGAGAGAGAGGGAGACACAGAATCCGAAGCAGGTTCCAGGCTCTGAGCTGTCAGCACAGAGCCTGACGCAGAGCTCTAACCCACAAACTGTGAGATCATGATCTGAGCTGAAGTCGGACGCTTAACGCTTAACCGACTGAGCCACCCAGGTGCCTCAGAACTCATAATAATTTTCAGCTACATTTGAGAAATTCATTTTGGAAGAATCTGCATTCATGTGTAACCATGCATTGACACAAACGGTGTGTTTCCGCTTTCAACAACCCTAATGTTGTAGGTAATCTACAGGATATATATTTTAAATCTTTTATTAAAGTATTGCATATAAACAGAGAAGTGCACCTGAGGTAATTCTACAGTATGTTGAACTTATTTATTTAATTTTATTTTTTCCAGCTCTACTGAGACATAGTTGACATATAATGTTATGTAAATCTAAGGTGTACAACGTGATGACTTGATACACATGTATATTGCAAAATGATTGCCATTATAAGGTTATTCAACACATCTATTACCTCACGTAATTACATGTTTTTTCTGTGGTAATATAACATCTAACATTTATTCTCTCAGCAACTTTCAAGTATATAATACAGTATTTTAAAGTTTATTTATTCTGAGAGAGGGAGGGAGAGAAAGAGAGTGAGCACAAGAGGGGGAGGGGCTGAGAGAGAGGGAGAGAGAGAATCCCAAGCAGGCTCTGCACTGTCAGCGCAGAGCCCAACATGGGGCTTGAACTCATGAACTGTGAGACCGTGACCTGACCTGAAGTCGGATGCTTAACCTCCTGAGCCACCCAGGTGCCCCTGTGATACAGTATTATTAACCATAGTCATCATGCTGAATATTAGATCCCAAATCCCCATTCATCTTATAACTGGAAATGTATACCCTTTAATCATACAGTTTGTTGAACTTTTACAGACTGAATAAATATACCCACTCTCTGCTACCCAGATTGAGAAACTGAACATGTCTATCACCCCAAATTTCTATCTGTGTTCCCTTCTGGTCACCGAAGGGAAGCCACTATTCTGATTTCTAACAGCATTGAATACTTGCACCTATTTTTGTAGTCTATATAAAAGCATCAGTGTGTGTACCCTTTGTTTTGGTCTTCTTTCATTCAACTCTATGTTTGTGAGATCCATCCAAATTCTTCTGTGTCCTTGTAGATTAGCTTGTTCACTGTCATTACTGAATAGTATTCTATTATGTGACTATCCTGCTAGTTATTTGCTCATTCATTGGTGATGGATATTTGAGTAGTTGGTGATGGGCATTTGAGTGGTTTCCAGTTTGGGACTATTATGAAGAGGGCTGCTATAAACATTCTGGAACATGCTTATATCTACTCTGTATTATTGTGTACAAAACCACCACAACAAGCCAACAATGATGTGTTATTTCATAGGCTTCTGTTAGGTTGGCTTGGCCATTCCTCCACAGGTTCTTTCTGAGCTCACCATGCTGCTGAATCCAGTTGGAGTAGAAGGCTCAAGATAGCCTCCCTCACCTCTGGCAGCTGATGTTGGCTGCCAGCCGAGGTATCTCGTATCACCTCCACCTGGCTCCCCTCCTCCAGTAGGCTGGGCTGGCTTTCTCGTGTGGCAATCCCAGAGCAGTGTTCCAAGAGGGTGAAAGAAAAAGCCACAGGATATCTTGAGGTGTTGGCTATGGAACGGCACACTGTCACGTCTGTTGTGTAGCCACCCCAAATTCAAGAGGGTAGGGCGTGCTCTGCACCTTTGGGAAGAGCTGCAGAAAATTGTGGCCAACCTCTGGAATGGATCACAATCTCTTCTGGTGACCATGTTACTGTTTCTGCTGTTGCTGAGTCACAGGTTGGTAGATATCACCAAACAGTTTCCTAAAGTTTCCCAATTTCTATTCCAACCAGCAGGCACGAGAGGTTAGTTTTCTCCACCTCTTTGCAAGTACTTGATGTTGTAGGAGCCCATTTTGTTTTACAGACATTCTTTTCTAATCACATCAATGTGAAAGTACATCCAAATAGTCAGCTACCCGCATACACAAATTTAAACTTCATTTTCAAAATGTGTTTTGTATGCAACTAAAAATTAAAAGACCTCCCCAAAACTTCCATCCTCTTTTGGGTAAAGCAAAGGACCCACATGCTTCTCTGTAGGGTTAAAGGACACACCTAGGGGCACCTGGGTGGCTCAGTTGGTTAAGTGTCTGATTCTTGACTTCTGCTCAGGTCATGATCTCATGGTTGTGAGACTGAGCCCCATGCATCTGGCTCCGCACTAATGGTGGAGTCTGCTTGGGATTCTCTCTGTCCCTCTCTGCCCCTCTTTCCCCTGCCTCTAAAAACAAATAAAAAAATAAAAAAATAAAGTACATATCTACTCCAATTTCCCCCCCTGTTCTAATACTAAGCATTATCGTCTCTTTGGTCCCTGGGAAGATCCTAGACATTTTGGGCCACTCTTTTAGCCTAGGTGTAATCTGTGAAACAGTCCAAAGTCTCTATCAATAGGAAAGAAAGAAAGAAAGAAAGAAAGAAAGAAAGAAAGAAAGAAAAGAAAGAAAGAAAAGAGGGAGGAAAAGAAGGAAGGAAGGAAGGGAGGAAGGAAGGAAGGAAAGGAGGAAGGAGAGAGCAAGGGCTTTTAGATTAAAGTATTTGTGGTCCACATCAACAGTCTCTGTGTGTAGCCAGGCATGAATATTGGTCCACAACTCTGATACATGGGAAATGTAGTTATTTTTTCATAATCAAAGTTACTTTGCTTGTTGAACTTGCATTCTGAGAAGGAAGATGGGGTGGGTGACAGAATCTCAATCATTCCAGCATTGATTCCACTCATCCCTAAATATTTCTCTTGGAGCTGTCTAGTTTGTAGGTTCCCTACCCATGCTACAGCTTTGTAGAGAAGAATATTGAGTCCTAGACCCTCAAATCTCAGTGCTGGTGTCTGCTGAGATTGTCCCATCTGGCCTGGGTCATTGATCCAGCCTGCTGTGTTGTCCTTCACTTCTGGAAGCCTAGATTTTCCCACTTTGATCCTCATCAGCTATTTCTGCACCCTCTTTGGGAACATGAACAACATTCAATTGCTCTTGGGTTTCACTCTGAGGCCAAGGGCAACCTGCTTGGTGTGTTCAAGGCCTTCATCAGGTAGAAGCTTCTTTTATTCCCACATTTCTTTGGGCTGAAAGCAAGACCACTTCGGATACCTCTTTGTCACATGGGACATTTCTCAAGGTGTCACATGGGACAATTCTCAAGGTGTTGACCACCTTTCTTGGCATCTGTCTTTTCTTGAACCTACTGGACTCAGCCTTGGAAGTGGGGGAAGGGCATGGTGAGTTTGAGGGAAGAAGGGACTCTATCTTTTTTTGTGTCCTGAGTTCCAAACACATTGAGAAGGGTGAGCAGTTGGAGAACATCATTCATGCATTTATTCAACTAAGTACTTCTTGAGCAACTATTCTATGCTTTCTGAGAATGTGATCTAGGTCTGAGTGAACAACAAGCTTACAACATGGTGGTGGTCAGTTTTATGTATCCACCTAGGTAGGCTGTAGTACACAGTTATTCAGTCAAACACTAATCTAGGAGTTACTGTGAAGGTATTTTGCAGATGTGATAAACATTTGCAATCAGTGGACTTTGTATAAAGGAAATTATCCTGGATAATCTGGGTGGGTCTGATCTGATCAGTTGAAAGCACTTCAGAGCAAGACTGAGGTTTCCCTGAGGAAGAGACAATTAAGCCTGTGAGTATAGCATCAGCCCTTGCCTTTGAGTTTCTGGCATGCCCAGACAGCCTACCCTATGAATACTGGACTTTCCTAGTTAGCTCCCACAACTGCATAAGCCCATTCCTTGCACTAATTCTCCTTCCGGTGGAACCCTGATGGATACATGCACTTATATACACTGGTCACAGGCAGACCTGGTCCCAGAGGAATGAGGAAAGGTGCCTCCAGTAGACAACCAGCCTACAGAAAGGAAATCGAGAGGAAGAACAGGGACTGGGCATTTCCTGTTTCTTCTTCCACCTCCCCCTCATCTGGGGCTGGTGGCAGAGGGGTAGAGAGAGGCCAGGGGTGCTATGCAAAATAGATCCCTCATCACAGAAGAAAGAGAGGCTCCTCTCACTTCCTCAAACGCTTGATGAAAAGCAGAGATGGTTAGGGACTGTGAGAAAAAATTTAATTTCACATGCTCAAATTATAAAAAGTTTAAGTATTAGATCTGCCTTATTTTGCCAGCTGAAGTACCTCTGATGAAATTATTGCCTTTGATCAAAAGGTTCACTGAAAGAGCTCAAATTTCAGTCTTCTTTCCTCTATTGCATTTTATTTGGAATGTTTAGCCATGATATTACAATCTAATATAGATAAGATGCCAATTATAATTGAAACATTCAAACAATTGTTTAACTGTGTCCAAGACATCATGCTATACTTTTGCAATGCATTTAAAAACAATGCTTGTTTATTTGTTTTGAGAGGGTGAGAGAGCGTGAGGGTGGGGGATGGGCAGAGAGAGAGGGAGACAGAAAATTCCAAGCAGGCTCTATGCTGTTAGCTCAGAGCCCTGCACAGGGCTTGAACTCATGGACTTGAGCCTAAATCAAGGGCAGATGCTTAACTGACTGAGTTGCCTAGGCGCCCCATATTTTAATTCAAATCTAGTGGAGTCTTTCTACAGTGGGTGCTGACCAGAGGAAGCTAGATTATAGGGTCGAGAGTCACAGTCATATGCTTTTCTCCCTTTTTTTAAAAAAAGTTTATTTATTTATTTTGAAAAAGAGAGAGAGAGTAGAAGAGAGGTGGGGGTGGGGAGAGAATTCTAAGCAGGCTTCGTGCTGTTGGTGCAGAGCCCGACACAGGGCCCGAACTCACAAACCATGAGATCATGACCTGAGCCCAAATCAGGAGTCCGACGCTTAACCGACTGAGTCACCCAGGTGCTGCATATACTTTTCTTCTTAAGTCTACATTATTTCTGTGCATTGTACATCAGTATGATAATTAAAAGTGAGGCCTTGGAGTCACACAGACCTGATTTTAAATCCCAGTTATATTAAATCTCCTGTTGGTTGTGTGTCCTTGGGTAAATTAATCTCTTTGAGCTTTGGTTTCCACATCTGTGAAATGGGGATGATAATTGTGCTTTTGTTTGGGGGGGGGGGTTGTAAGGAGTAAATGAAATAATATATGTGAAGTGCTTAGTAGCACACCTGAGTAAATATAGTATCTGGAATTCATGCATTTTACTTATTTACTTTCATTCAACCCTCAACACCACTAAAATTATACTAAAAACAAAGTGTTTTGTTTTGTTTTGAATAAACGAATGGGGAGATAGCAGCAACAGAGGTTTGAAGCCATTAAGAGAGCAATAGAATGGTTAGTGACTTCGCATGCCTGAGAAAACAGAATCCCAAGTCTGTAGTGTGGAAAGCTAAAAATCAACCTGATTAAAACCATAGACGCAAAGGCTTGAGATCAGGAATACAGGATGGGGTGAAGCAGAGGATCAGAGTCCAGGAGGATTGGTTGAAAGCCTGTATATGAACAGGTCAAGGCTCAAATCCCCTCCCGAGTGGCAAATAGCCAGAACATTGCCCTGCTTTCATCCCAAAAAGAGACCAGAAGTTTATTCTTTGGCGAGGTTAAAACAGAAGGTCTCTAGATTGGGGGACCCCAGTCATACCTGAAGATGGGGTTACCCTAATGAAAAAACAAACAAACAAGGTTTAAGTGAATGAATGCATTCTGGCTGCTAAGGCCCCCAACACTCCCTTACCTCAGCTTCCAGAAGTGACATTCAGGTCTTTTTCCTTCCTAGGAGACAAAAGGAGTCTTTTGGGGAATCTGACATGGTTTGTGGATTTTTTTTTTTTTTTTTTTGCAAGGGAGTAATCCAGTCAGATCACCTACTGAAGTCAGTGTGTCTTGCTCAGAACTTATCTGTTTTTTCTCCCCTCACTCTTAAATACAGCAGATAGCTGGACAACCAGACACAAGATAAAACTTAAACATTGAAAGCTAGCAGTAAAAATAAGCAATGACACTGACAAACAATGTGGTAAAAAATGGAAACCATCCAGGGAAATGAAACTAAGGGAAAAAAATATTTTTATTATTATATACATAAATCAAGAACAGGATGCTTTAAAAAAGGAACATTTGGAAAACAAAATGGAACCCTTGATAATTAAAAATGAGAGCAGAAATGAGAAACTCAATAGGAGAGCTTGAAGATGAAGCTGGGGGAAAGATTAAGCCAAGAAAATCTCCTGAAAGGTAGAGTAAAAAGATGATAGAGAGTAAGAAAATTTAGAGAACCAGGCCTGGAAGTGCAATGTCTGATCAATGGGGGTTGCAAAAAGACAACATGGAGGATTTGTTTAATTCAAGAACATTTCTCAGAAATGAAGAGTGAATTCTTAGCTAATAGCCACTGAGTTAACAGCTCAGTGGTTGGGAGTAGCTCTACACTAGACCCACATGTGTCAGAGCACTGGGAGGAAGAGAGAGAGGGAGAGAGGGAGGGAGAGAGAGAGAGAGACAGAGAGAGAGAGAGACAGAGAGACAGAGAGACAGAGAGACAGAGAGACAGAGAGAGGGAACATGTCACCCACCAAGGGCTAGGAATCAGAATGGTTTCAAGCTTCTCAACAATCATATAGGATGCTGGAAGACAATGGAGAAATGCCTTTAGAATTTGAAGTGACTTTGTTCTTCCTTGGAATTTTACACATAGCCTATCTACCAATCAAGTATGGGAGTGTAATACAGATGTACTTTGGTAAGCAATGTTTAAGCAATTTTCTCTCTCGTGTTTCCTTTCTTAGGAAGCTGCTGGAAGGTATGCTCTGTCCAAATGAGGGAATAAACCAGTAAGGAGGAAAACATAGGATTCAGGAAAGAGGAGGAGATCTGACACACAAGAGAGGCAAAGGGAATCCACAGGAAGATTTTGAAGGGAGATGGCAGGATAGCAGCTGTAGACCAGGCCTCAAGGCAAACTGATTCTGGTTGGAGCATAACAGAGGCCCCTGGGAAAGATTTCTCCAAGAATAGCCAATTGATAGAATATCAAATCATCTAAATATTTTGAAAAAAGATTTAGACAAAAGGCAGAGCGTTTAGAGTTGAGTGAGTGGTAAGTTCACAGAAAACAGAACAAATAAGGAAGCAAGACAATTATCTGCAGGGAAACTAAAATTTGTACAGGAAGGAAACATAATTATTAGTTTGCTCATGACTCAGCTGTGAATGGCATTTGCTTGCATAGTCT
The DNA here is from genome assembly GCF_018350215.1 of Panthera leo. Taxonomy (NCBI): domain Eukaryota; kingdom Metazoa; phylum Chordata; class Mammalia; order Carnivora; family Felidae; genus Panthera; species Panthera leo. Next base: position 30,463,766 of record NC_056693.1, on the reverse strand, counting down.
TAATGTCAACACTGAATATTGATCTAGCAAAATTACAAAATAGTTATATTGGGAAGTTGGGGAATGGAAAGTTGTACTGGGCAGTGTGTGGTGAGGGGCGGGGGGACAAATAAAAGCTCTACTGTCATTATCCAAAGAAGGAAGTCAGTAGATAGTGTCAAAGACTGAAAAATAAAGATGTGATAATAAGTATGTGGTTTAGAGATGTGAAGGTAGCAACGTGGATGGAACCGGAGAGTGTTATGCTAAGTGAAATAACTCAGGCAGAGAAAGACAGATACCATATGTTTTCACTCTTATGTGGATTCTGAGTAACTTAACAGAAGACCATGGGGAGGGGAAGGGGAAAAAAAAAGTTACAGGGAGGGAAGGAGGCAAACCATAAGAGACTCTTAAAAACTGAGAATAAACTGAGGGTTGATGGGGGAGTAGGAGGGAGAGGAAAGTGGGTGATGGACATTGAGAAGGGCACCTGTTGGGGTGAGCACTGGGTGTTGAATGGAAACCGATTTGACAATAAATTTCATATTATAAATAAATAAGTAAACAAACAAACTTTAAGAAAAATAAATAAAACCTAAAAAATAAAACAAAACAAAACAAAGAGATGTGAAGGTAAATAATCTCTCCAGAGACTTGGCAATGGTGGCCTCTGGGGAAGACAGAGTGGAACAAAAAGTAGGGAGTTGCTGAGTTTTGTGTAAAACTTGTACAACTCTGACTCTTTCAATAGGTACATTTTATATCTCTGATAAACATAAAATTTTAAAAAGTCTTAGCACAGTGCTTGTTGTGTAATGAGTCTTCAATAATTAGCTCTTATCATTAATTTTATTACCCCTAGTGTATCAACCCTGAGCAGATGTGAAAGGAAGCAAGGAGGAACTTCCTTGATGCAGAACAATTCAATCTCCGTGTGAGATCCCAGCAGTTTTCTTCATGCTGATCTAATTATCAAATTTCAGTGGAGATGTGGAACCCTACAATATCTCAGAAAGTTAAACGGAAGACGTAAAATCATATTCGTTGAGTGTCAACTCTGTGCATATAAGTGATTTCATTTAAGACCACTCTATGTTATAAGTATTATCATCTCCATTTGATAGTTGAGGACAGTCAGGCTCAGTAAATTTAAGTGGAATAGCCACTGATCATGTGGTAAGATTGGAGTGGATCTGGGAGTTGAGCCTCGCTTTGGAGCCTAAAGCCATACTGTTCCCTCATCACTGCCATTCACGGCATCAAGAAGTATATAGGCAAGTGGGGCCTGGGTGCTCTGTTGGTTAAATGACTGACTCTTGACCTCAGCTCAGGATCTTGGGTTTGGGTCCTGCGTCAGGCTTGCACTGATGGCGCAGAGCCTGCTTGGGATTCTTTCTCTCCCTCCCTGTCTGTCCCTCCCTGCTTGTGTTCTCTCAAAATAAATAAATAAACTTTAAAAAAATTTTAAAAAAGAAGTAAATAGGCAAATCATGGGTGACAGTTTCATAACAGACTCAGGAAGGGAGTCTGGATGTTTGGAAGACAAGTGTAACTGACAAGGTCTAATGACATCAGTGTTCTCTTGCCAAAAGCAGACCTCTGGGCTGGATGCCCCAGGAGCTGACCCAGCAGGCTTCCCTTCTGTTCTTACACTTTGCAGAGTGCCCCGTCCTGCCAACTCTAGACCTACAGAACCATCCTGCTGTTTGCTTAATTTTTTAGATTCCTCCAACTTGTTCTCTCCTCCTGATGAGGTAGGTGAAGGCTGAATATAAGCAGAGCCTTTCTTTTCCCTGTTCAGAATTCAGATGCAGTTGAAACCTTATGCTTCAAGTCAAGAGTCTTGAGTTACAAGGGCGGCAGTGGCTAGCTAAACTGCTGGGGCATGGGACAGTGAAGTGAGATTCTGAAAACGAGGGTCCCACAATAGGATTCTTCTGCTCTAACTCCACCAGTGATCAGAGCTAGTGGAACTGGAATTTGGGGCCACGGTAGCCTTAGGTATGCTTGGAGTTGTACATGATAGATGCTTATCGTAGGAAATTTGGAGGTGTGAGTGGATTGGGAAGCCCAACAAAGAATGTTGAAGCTGTCAGACCAGTAAGAGAAAGGAGTTTTGAAGAGGCCTTGGAATGGAGAATTCACTAGACCCTAGAGAGTTATAGGTAGAGGAGACAGCTGTCCAAAAGATCGAAGATTATAGGTTGAGAGATATAATCCCTCCCAACCTATACTGGCACGGAGTAAGCCCTGGGAATAAATACTCCAATGTTACTCCTCCCACCCTCAGATCACCTGCTGGTATCTTGCCTTGGTTGAGCCCAATCAGAAGCCAGAGGGCAAGGGAATGTGTTAACACAGTCCCTAAAAGTCAGCCTCCCAAGACACAGCAAGGTGAAGATGGGGGGGGGAATGGGTTTGGAGGGCACAGAAAGACACTATCCAACACAGGTATGAAACAAGAAGGGCGTCTGGGTGGCTTAGTCGGTTGAGCTTCCAACTTTGGCTCGTGTCATAATCTCATGGTTTGTGAGTCAGAGTCTTGCATCACGCTCATTGCTCTCAGTACAGAGCCCACCTCTGATCCTCTGTCCCTGCCTCACTCTGCCCTTCCCCTACTCGTGTGCTCTCTCTCTCTCAAAAATAAATAAAACATTAAAGAAAAATAAGACAAGATGGGAATGCAAGCTGGTGCAGCCACTCTGGAAAACAGTATGGAGTTTCCTCAAAAAACTAAAAATAGAACTACCCTACGACCCAGCAATTGCACTACTAGGCATTTATCCAAGGGATACAGGTGTGCTGTTTCAAAGGGACACATGCACCCCCATGTTTATAGCAACACTATCAACAATAGCCAAAGTATGGAAAGAGCCCAAATGTCCAACGATGGATGAATGGATAAAGAAAGTGGTATCTATATACAATGGAGTATTACTCAGCAATCAAAAAGAATGAAATCTTGTCATTTGCAACTACGTGGATGGAACTGGAGGGTATTATGCTAAGTGAAATTCGTCAGTCAGAGAAAGACAAAAATCATATGACTTCACTCATTTGAGGACTTGAAGAGACAAAACAGATGAACATAAGGGAAGGGAAACAAAAATAATATAAAAACAAAGAGGGGGACAAAACAGAAGAGACTCCTAAATATGGAGAACAAACTGAGGGTTACTGGAGGGGGTGTGGGAGGGGGGATGGGCTCAATGGGTAAGGGGCACTAAGGAATCTACTCCTAAAATCATTGATTCACTATATGCTAACTAATTTGGATGTAAATTAAAAAAAATAAAAAATAAATAAAAGAAAAAGAAAAATAAGACAAGAGCCACCAGTGATCCTCGGCTTATATAACATCAGTGCCTGCCCTCTTAACTGTATCTTGGTGATTGCTTTGGTTTTCCTCTACTCTTCGTGCCTCTTTGCCACACTGTAGATCCAGCGTTCCAAATGGTGCCAACTCTTCACAAGGAGACAAGCACTCATAGCAAGTATATTTTTATTGTGAAGACATCTGCACCTTCTTGCCAGCCAAAAATAACATATGGAAACGTTTCCCACATTTTCACCAGGGGGCACTCACTCCTTTCCCATGGATGGCTAGAAATGTTGTTTTGGAAGTATTTGCTGGCCAAAATAGAATCCTTTTTGTAGCCACAGTGAACGTTGGAATCGACTCTATCCTGAAGTAATTTCTGGCCAAACAATGTTTCTGTTTAAAATAATATGACTGGACTCAAAGTATGCCTTCTTGGTAAATGTTTAAAATCCCAACTTGTACGTTCCATTTGGAAAATGCTTTGGGTCTAAACACTGCCTTACTCTTCTGCCACTGAAATGAACAAAATGAAGACGACTTTAGGAAGATAATCTACACTCTTCATTTGTAGGCATTTTCAAAACTGAGAGCCCAACCAGTCAAAGCAGATGAGCAGATCCTCTCTTTGGGGGCTGCCTTGTAACCTATACCCATGATTCATTCTGATGGATAAATGGAGCTTCCTAGGGGAAACATGTTTTCTCAAGTATAAATTCTCCTGAACAGAAAGGCATTTGTTTGGTATCATATCAATCCTATTTAGCTATTAGGTATGAAAGTGACACACTCTGTCAAAGGAACCATGCAAACAGTTGAGTAATAAAGCAGTGTATGGGGAGTAGGCGGGAGGCCTCAGACACATATTTATAAGCATCCTCTTAAAATTTTTTAAAGTTTATTTATTTATAGAGAGAGAATCCGAAGCAGGCTCTGTGCTGTCAGCATAGAGCCCAATGCGGGGCTCGAACTCACAAACGTTGAGATCATGACCTGAGCCGAAATCAAGAGTCTGATGCTTAACCAACTGAGTCACCCGGGCGCCCCTACAGATAATACGTTGTAAAGAAATCGTCATATGCATAGAAATAGTTCATTGCTGTTTTTTTTTTCCTCCCAATTAACTTTAGTAGCCAGCTATGGTAGTGCTAATTAGTTATTTAAAAAACAACAGCTGTTTGAGTGAATTTACTGTCATAAAACATAGGATCCCGGAGCTGGGAGGACTAACGGATTCATCTCATCCAAACTTCTTTTAAGATGAAGGGAATTCTTTTAAAAATCTTTTAAGTAAACCTGGTTTGTCTACAACATAGTCACAAATTGAAAATGTGGGTAAATAATTGCAGTTCCTCATTGATTCAAAAATTGTTATTTATACATTACCCTTTTCCTTGCACATCAGTGAGAGGAAGTGTGATTTCTTTTTATTTTCTATATTTCAGCTGACTATTAAGCTTACTGTCGCTGCTTTCTGTAGAATTTTGAAACATGCTAGCATGTCTCTTATTTCAAGTTTTCACGGACAATTAAAAATGAAACTTGATTAAAGAATTCTTTCATGACATGTGAGGCAAAGTTATCTTGTAGAGAATGAGCAAAGAAGATCAAAGTTATCAGGGCCATCAATTGTGGCAGGTCGATCTGCTTAGATGGTATTTATTCATTTGAACATACTCTACTCCTACAGCATGTATTGAGAAGAATGAGGGATTTTGGGGTCTGCCCAGTTGATGGTCATGCGTTTCATGCCTCCCTGGGGGGGGGGGGTGGGACGATCACAACTAGCCCAGACGGTCCCCTCTTAAATAGATATGAATCTTGGTCTAGCTCATTTTTGTATTAGTAAAAGCAAAAAGACTTGTGCTAACAGATTAATTAGACTTTTGCTTAATAGACTGGTGTGAGGCTGATTTTTTTTCTTTCAATATGATCTACTATGCCCAAGCCTTCATATAGTCCTGGTCTAGCTCATTTTTGTATTAGTAAAAGCAAAAAGACTTGTGCTAACAGATTAATTAGACTTTTGCTTAATAGACTGGTGTGAGGCTGATTTTTTTTCTTTCAATATGATCTACTATGCCCAAGCCTTCATATAGTCCAGTCTTGTATGACCTTCTAATTTGGCCACTTTGCCATTATACATATTGGGGAATCTATTCACAGAAAATATGTTGAGTATTCCCAGGCAGCATCTGTTGTGCTAAGTGCCAAATAACAGAGTTGAGATTCCAGCATAGTGTATTTGTAATTATAATTTTTTAATAAACATTGTTTTACAGTATTACAGCACTAAAACATGAATATATTCTTGTTCTGAAACCTTCAAAACTATGGATGTAAATAGGAAAACAGACAGTGTCTTCCAGTTCCATGACTCTCTGCATAGGCAATTGGTCTTACATTATGGGGCATATCCTTTTTTCTATGCTAAAGGTTGCTAACCCAACTATCTACTGGGGCCTGGCAGATAACATAAGTGAGTGAGGGAGGCTGGATGCAAGGCAGTGGGGCAGAGTAGAGACTATGGGGAACAGCTACTACCAAGCTGCCCCTGCCAGTGATTGCTATGACAGGTCCATTGTGGCAAAAACTTCTTGTTTTCAAGAGAAGACTGAAATGTAGATTTTGAAGTAAAACGTCCCAATTTTTAAATGCTGGCACCTAATGAAAATATTTTATAGTCACCAAGCTGTCTGCAGGCTTGATGTGGTTGTCTGCTAGCTGATTTGTGCCCTTTGGTTTTTTCCTTCCCCACTATTTGCATGCTCTTTGCGTTATCTATACCCTTGCATATAGTATTTGCATTATCTGTCTAGGCTGATTCCTTTTTTAAAAGACAAGCTACTTTTCTTACTCATTTTGTATTCATTCCACAGGACCCCAGTAGACAAATAATAACCTAACTCCAAACCTCAGTTTCTGTCTACACAATGTTCCCAAGATGATCCCAAGTTGGAAACTAATGAGAAAGGTAAGAATAAACCTAACTCCAAACAACAAGAATAAGAAATAAAACAATAAGCAACAGCAACAAAATCAACCTAGAAAAGAAATGTAATTGAGGACTTGGTGGTTAAAGTCACCCCGAAAAAATGTCACTAACAATGGCCAGTGTTGGGTCATGGACAGAGTTGCATTGCTCTGATTCTTTCCCCACTAAGTCCCCATCTGATCTATTTGATTGGCTGATAGCAGGATCCCTCACTCGTGACTCAACTGGCCAGTGGCCGGACCTGTTGGACAGGACTGGAAAGGCCTCAATGCTTATGCTCTGATCTCTGAGGTAAATGGAGAATTGAAAAGTTGGAATTCAGCGGAAGTTGATTTAATGGTCCTTCTGAGATCACTTCACTTCAATATACACAGTGCCAAGAAAAACAGAATCTGTAATTAGCTTTGAATTTCATCCAGGACATTCAGGAATGACCTTATCTCTAATTACTTAAGCTTGGAAATTGAGCTACAGCGACAAGATTTTTTTTTTTTTTTTTTAAATAAAGTTTCCAAGTATGCCTGTGAGCTCACCTTGATGCCCTCCCGTGCTTGAACGGTTTGCTTGAACATGAGAAATCGGGGACAGGGCAGACGAAAAGATATTTAGCCTAGAAATATTTCAACAACCCCTAACTTGTCTCCCCTACTCCATGCTTTCTCCTGATTGACCAGAGGGGTCCTCTTGGCTGAAAATCCATCATGACACTCCCCCGCGTAAAATCCTTCAAATGGTTCTATTGCCCTCAGCTTACAGTTTACACTGTAACCTATACTCTCTCAACCTAACCTAGAAGACACTGCATTTTGGGGTCTGGTTTGCCTCTCTATTCTACACTCTGGGTGTCCCCAAATGTCAGTCCTTCCCTCCATGTGCCAGCCAGCTCATTCTTATCCCACATATTTTGACGTAAATAACATTTTTCCTGGGAAGTCATTCCTGACCCTCTCGGCACTGTCCGCTAGAAACAGAAGTTGAGTCACAGGTGTAATCTTAAATTTTCCCATAGATATTTAAAAAGAATAGGAGAATTTAATTTCAGAAATAGATTTGATTTAACTCCATATGTCCAAAATATTTTCATTTCGACATGAACACAATAGAAAAATTACTGAGGTGCTTTATTTTTGTTGTATATATATTTTGGTAGTAAGTCTTTGAAATTTGGTGCGTATTTTGTGCTTACGGTGCATTTCCATTAAGCCTAGCCACATGCGCCTGGGTGCTTCTGTATTGGACAGTGCAATTACGGATCCAGCTCATAGACCTCCTGTGTGCGACTCCTTTCATCTCTTGTGCTGTGCTCCAACCACAGACCTTCTGTCTGTTCTTTAGGTGAATCACATTCTTTCTAACCTCGGGGTCTTAGCACAGGTTATTTCCTCTGCCCGGAACATCTTCCCAACCACCCCCCCCCCCCGCCACGCCCCCATGTATCTGGCTAGCTCCTGTGTAATTTTTAGGTCTCAGCTTCCTCCAGAAAACCTTATGTGAGTTCCCAAATCTGGCTTATTTTTTTTAATTTTATTTTCTTAAATATTTTTTTAAGCTTATTTATGTGTGTGAGAGAGAGAGAGAGATAGAGTGGGAACAGGGAGGGGCAGAGAGAGAGGAAGAGAGAATCCCAAGTAAGCTCCACTCTGTTGGTATGGAGCCCCATGTGGGGCTCGAACTCACAAACCGTGAGATCATGATCTGAGCCAAAATCAAAAGTCGCACACTTAATGGACTGAGCCACCCAGGTGCCCCTCAAACCCAGCTTAGATGTCTAGCCTGTGTATTCCCATGTGATTCTTAAGTATTTTCACCGCATGTCTCCTTCTGTGTTAGCAATGCCCATTTCCTGGCTTGTAGTTCCGTCTGGACCGGGAGCTGGAGGAAATGGCTATTGGTACCTCTGACTCATTAGTCTAATGCCTAGTACATACTAGATCCTCAATAAAGCATTACTTTCTGATTTTCAGGCGTCAAAAATAAACTTTCATATTCACTTTTGCTTACTGAGTTAACACATGGAGTCAAATGCCTCAAATTTTTCAAAGTTAAAAATTCAACATTGACTTGATTTATTTCATAAAACCTGTTGACTCACATTTTGTGGACTACCCATATACTTGGAGAACACCATTTACAAATAAACAGCACAATCTGAGTCAATAGTATTGAACCAATATCGGTTTTTTGGCTTTGAGAGCATACCATAGTTATATATATAAAATATAATCACTGAGGGAAACTGGGCAAAATGTCGAAGGGAACACAGTATTATTTTTGTAACTTCCTGTGAGCTTTAACTTATTTCCAAATAAAGCTATTTTATTAAAATTTTTTTAAATGTTTATTTTTGAGACAGAGAGAGAGAGAGAGAGAGAGAGAACGGGGGAGGGGTAGAGACAGAGGGGGACACAGAATCTGAAGCAGGCTCCAGGCTCTAAGCTGTCAGCACAGAACCCGACACAGGGCTTGAACCCACAAACCGTGAGATAATGACCTGAGCCGAAGTTGAACGCTTAACCGGCTGAGCCACCCAGGTGTCCCTAAAAAGTTATTTTTAAAAAAGTATCTTCTCAAGTTAAATAATTGTAGGTCATCATAAAATTCCAAAGTGCTTTTGCTTAGTATTATTAAAATGCTATGCCCTGAGGGCAAAACTAAAAAAGGAGGCAAAACATAGGAGCAGGAAAGGACATAAATCAGTGGTTCCCAGACTTTGTGGATTCATGGCACACTTCTGAATATTAGGATTTTGGCAGACCTCTTGGAGTGATTAGGCAACTAGAAACAACATTTAAACAAATTAGGAATAATTACAATGCAATCATTACCACAGCGTAACAATGTCTCCCAGTGTTTACAAAGCAGTTAGTGGTCACCCTTTCACATCACTCTGCTGTTTCAGTAGAATTGTTTATTGCCTTGACTGTACTCTCTTAAATACTCAAAAGCCCTTGACCATTTGCACACTTTTTTTTTAAGTTTATTTATTTATTTTGAGAGGGAGAGAGAGAAAGAGAAAAAGCACGAGTGGGGGAGGGGTAGACAGAGGGGGAGAGAGAATCCCAAGCAGATTCTGCACTGTCAGCATAGAGCCCCACTCGGGGCTCGAACCCGCGAAATGTGAGATTATGACCTGAGCCAAAGTCGGACGCTTAAACAACTGAGCCACCCAGGAACCCCTGACCTCACACTTTAATCCTGTTCATAGCAGATTGGACCATGTTCTATGTTTTCCTGCCTGCTCAACTAAACTGTCCATCAGACAGATACAGCTACAGCAGGATGTATTTTCAATTATGCACCCATTCAAAAAAAATGTCACATTGAGCAAAATTTGGCTGTGCCCTTATGCCAGGCTGATGGTTCAATACTATGTGACAACTCTGTGGAATAAGATCTAGATATTATAGACGGAAATTCTACATATGTTGTTGGCCAATGCAAATTAGTTTTGTAGAGCCCAATTAAAATCCTATGGTTTTCTTTTTCTTTTTGGCCATTTCAGACTCTGCTGAACTTCTTACTTTTACTTTAATTCAGTCTACACCATGTATGCTAACATTGATTTACAAACTGTTGTGTCATTTCACAAAATCTATCTTTTTCTTTCTTTCTTTCTTTCTTTCTTTCTTTCTTTCTTTCTTTCGAGAGAAAAAGAGACAGTGGGGAGGGGGAGAAGGAGAGCGAGAGAGAATCCCAAGCAGGCTCTCTACTATCAGTGCAGAGCCCAACTTGACAATCAATCTCACAAACTGTGAGATCATGACCTGAGCCGAAATCAAGAGTTGGACGCTTAACCGACTGAGCCACCCAGGTACTTCTTGTGATTCTTCTTTGAGTGTATGTTCCCTCATTCTACTGAGAACTTGTAAGCTCCATGAAGATAGAAGAACTATCTGCCACCTTGTCTGTGTTGCCTGTCCTGTGGAACCTGAGTGAGTTCCGTTCCATCCTATCTGTAGATTCTAAAAATAACCATTAGGTTGATTTATCCAAATTAGATGATTCAAACAAAGACAAGCACACTTTAATCATGCCTATATCAAATTTGTGATTGAAAACTTTTTGCCAACTGGGGCACCTGGGTGGCTCAGTGGGTTAAGCGTCTGACTTCAGCTCAGGTCATAATATCATCGTTAGTGGGTTTGAGTCCTGCGTCGGGCTCTGTGCTGACAGCTCAGAGCCTGGAGCCTGCTTCAGATTCTGTGTCTTCCTCTCTCTCTGCTCCTCCCCCACTCATACTCTGTCTCTTGAAAATAAATAAATGCTAAAAAAATTAAAAAAAAAATTTTTGCCCACTGCTGTGCAAAAGACACTGTCAAAAGAATAGAAAGACAAGCCACAGACTAGGAGAAAATATTTGCAAAAGACACATCAGATAAACGGCTGTTATCCAAAAGGTACAGAGAACTCTTAAAACTCAACAAGAAGAGAACAAATAACCCAATGAAAAAAGGGGTGGAAGAACTTGAAAGGCACCTCAGCAAAGAAGATATACAGATGGCAAATAAACATATGAAAAGATACTTCACAGTGAAGGTCATCAGAGAAATGAAAATTAAAACAAGGAGATACCACTATACACCTATCAAAATGGCCCAAATCCAGAACACCCTCAACACCAAATGCTGGCAAGGATGTGAAGCAATAGGGACTCTCATTCATTGCTGCTGGGAATGCAAATTGGTGCAGCTACTTTGGAAGACAGTTTGGTGGTCTCTTTAAAAATTTAAGATACTCTTAACATACAACCTAGCAACCATGCTTCTTGGTATTTACCCAAAGGAGTTAAAAACTTAGGATCACACAAATACCAGCACATGGATGTTTATAGCAGCATTATTCATAATTGCCAAGACTCAGAGGCAACCAAGATGTCTTTCAGTAGGTGAATGGATAAACTGTGTGTGGTACAATGGAATATTATTCAGTGCTAAAAAGCAATAAGTTCTCAAGTCAGGAAGAGACACGGAGAAAAGTTAAATGCACAATAAGTGTAAGAAGCTAATCTGAAAAGGACACCTACTGGATAACTCCAACTATATGACATTCTAGAAAAGATATGGAGACAGTAACAACTCTGGAGATAGGAGAAAGATTAGTGCTTGCCAGTGGTTAGGCAGGAGGGCGGGATGAATAGTCTGAGTATAGAGGATTTTTAGTGCAGTGAAACTACTTGTATGATGCTATACTGGTGGATACCTGTCATTATACATTTGTCCAAACCCAGAATGCACACTGCCAAGAGTGAACCTTAACACTGGTGGAGATGTTGAGAATGGGAGAGGCTATTCCATTGTTGGGGCAGAAGGGGTATGGGAAGTGTCTGTACCTTGTTCTTAATGTGCTGTGAATCTAAAACTGCTCTGAGAAAGTATTAAAATGCAAAAATCCCACCTCACCCCCATATTCTTCAAAAAAAAAAAAAAAGAAAAAGAACCCCAGTCTATATTTATAGCACTCATTTATTCATTTCAGTAGCTATCTACGGATCATGTATTATGTGCCCACCATCGAGTCGGCTCTGAGGATACACAAGAAGCCAGACACTGGGGTCCCTGTTTGCATGAAGCTTAAGCAGGATATTCTTTCTCAATGGTACCCTAATTCCCAACACTTCTCAGTCTTGAAAATGCAAGCTGATCGTACACAAATGGCTCCAGTACATATAGGCTCCCAAAGAGCACCCACCCCTGTAGATCTCGAGGTAAGGGTATAATAATGCCTGGGTCAAAAGAGTGTACTACATTCAGAATCTTTAGGATACATTCTCTAGCTGGTTTACCCATGCTTCTCATTTTCTTCATTTTGGATATAGCTTCATTCACCCTCCCCCGTACATAAATGTAATACATCTATTACATTAAATACATGTAATAAAGGAATAATCCATTCCTTTCTATGGATATATAATGAAATGATATTTAATTGCACATGCTATTTATTAACCTGCTTTTTAAAAGCCTGGTATATTGTGGATCTGTTTCCAAGTCAACAGCTCTGTGCGTTTATATACACGTTGGTTTTTTCTTTTCTTTTTTTTTTTTTACATTGGTGTCAGAAAGCAGAGCGTTTCAGGTCCTAAAATCACGCTGCCTAGGTTCACATCAGCTCCAGAATTACTAGTGTTGTTGATCTTGCTTACCTTCTTTGTGCCTCTATTTATTAATTTGCCAAATGAGGAATAATAATATGACCCGCTTCATGCGTTGTCACGAGAGTTAAATGACAATGACCCTAAAGCACAGTGTAAAAAGTCAATCAGTTAGTTATCTTTTAATAGTGATTGTCCTCAAACTAGTTTAAAGCTGTTCGACCCTATTAAAAGATTTTTCTTTCTGGAGAACCCTAAGTAGAGAAACACACACGGGCCACACACACATACACGGAGTGAAGCTTCTCTGGATGAGGCTAGGGTAGGGATCCTGATTCTCTGATGTTTTCCCTAGAAAACTTGATGAGAATACAGAGGGCCAGGCCTTATTTTATCTCAAGTGAGCCTGGGTCTCCGGGTACTTCATTAGCTCCCCAAGTGATGCTGGGGCACACAGAAATTGACAGCCACAACTCTGCACTTCTCTGCAACACTTTCAAAGCCGTCGATCCACATCGTAGTTTTTAATGGCCACATAAGCTTCATAGAACGAATATACACTGATGTATTTAAGCACTCCGCGATTGATGGATATTTAGGTTGTTTCCATTTTTGTTTTCAGTTGCAATAATTGCTATGGTGCATGTTCTTATGCACAAATACTTTTCTGTGGGTGCGTGCATATCTGCAGGATAGATTTTTTAGAAATGAAATTGCTGGGCCCAGAGTACGCATGCTTTAAATTCTGATAAATATTGCCAAACCTCCCCATGAAAGGTTATATCAATTTGCTCTCCAGCCAACAGTGTTGAAGAGGGTAGCTCTCTCCCCACTTTTCTCTTTTTCTCTTGACTCATGTTTTAACACGGTTTATTTTTGGGCATTGATGAAATTACATCTGTGATAAATGGGTCTGTAAGCACCTAACTGATTTCCTTTCAGAAACAAATTCAGCAACCCCATTGATACTTCAGAAATCATTTTCTTATCAGTGACCTTCTCTGCTGCGCAGTGAAGGCTTCCACTAATATGTACGCTTATCTTTGTATCTCTGGCATATTTAAAAATATTAGAAATTTTTCTGCTTCTCTTGATTTCAGCCTGAGTTTTCTATTCTCTATGAAAGAGGTTATTATTTATAGTCAAGAAATTCTGAAGTAAAAAAATATGACTCTCCCATTGTTGAGTTCCTGGATGCCTTTCTCCGATCAGAGCCGTATCTCTGAGTAACACATCACGGGAGTGACAGCTCTCTGGTGATTTAGGAGCCTGCCAGATCATTAGAGCATTACCAATGTAAGGATGTATTAGTGTAACACATCATCAGCGTGTTATCGCTCTGTGATGAATTGCTCCAAATCAGAACAATGGCCTAAAGAAACTATGAATTCTTTTCGAGTTAGAAATGAAATCCCTTTTTTTTTTTGAATAAGGAATAAATAAACATGAATGCTCTTTCTTTCATGGTGGAGAGAGGTTTAAATCATGTATTTCTGATCTTTTGATTATCCCTTGGTTGTTGTCTAGTTTGAGCCGGAGACAAGGTCTTCAGTCGGGACAGGTTGGAGGTTTTCTAGCTATAAAATTAATTACTTATGCCAATTGAAGATTAGCATTCAGAAAAAAGAGGTCTTCTTCACTTGGATCTGGGTGGTATGTTTCCCTCTAAGTCGGCGGTGGTGGGGGCCATTTGTAAATGGGGGACTTTTTCATTTGTGCATTTGTTTTGAAATGGTAACTCCTTGAGAGCAGAGACCATCTTTTTAATAACTCAGTCTATCACCACAGCGCCTGAACCATGTGTGTTGAATCCTTGGTGATGGAGAATGTATTCCTGCAAAGTCAGAAGTTGCCACCCTGGAGTCATCCCTTCTAGTAATGGTAGTGCCTTTAGAATGGGCTCCTTAGAAGTGGAATTGTTTCACTGTGAGTGGGGAGAGGTGCTGCATTAACTCCCCACCACTAGTGGGGAGCAATAAGGACCTATGGGGGAAGGAGCAGAATGGGGGCACCACCATCTTAGATTTTCCCTAAAGACTGCTTAAAACCTTGGGCTGTGGAACAGACTGACTTGCCTTTGAATTCTTGCTCCATCACCCCCTAGTGTGGGCAGGTTGCTTGAGCTCTCTCAGCCAATTTCTTCATCTGTCAAATCAGGATGCAGCTAGTGATGGCCATATGGGATTGTTCTGATGATTAGGTAAGCTTCGGCTTGGAAAGGCCTTAGTACTGTGCTGGGCACACAGTAAGTGTGTTATAAATGTTGCTAATGGTGGTTATTATTTTAAAAAGCAAATTTTAAGATTTGCTGCCCATAAGAGAAAAAGCTTTGATGTTTTGACAGCTTCGGGGGGGCCTTGTGGGCATGCTTATATTTTTAGACCCAGAACGTTTACATTTTGTGTTTCCTGGCCAAGTGTTTTATCATCTCTGAATTAAGATGCTATAGTACTTATTTGAAAGACATACTTTCAGGGGCACCAGGGTGGTTCAGTCAGTTAAACATCCAACTCTTGGTTTTGGCTCAGGTCATGATCTCATGGTTGTGGGATTGAGCCCCGCATCAGGCTCTGTGCTGAGCATGGAACCTACTTGGGATGCAGTCTTTCCCCCTCTCTCTGCCATTCCCTGCTCACATGCTTTTTCTCTTTCTCTCTCAAAACAATCACAACAAAAACAACAAAAATACAACAAACAAAAAAAAGGAAGATATACTTTTGTATAGGACATTCCAAAAAACTATGAGTACCTGCAAAGAATTCTGTTATAACCAAGATTCAGACCTTATGAGAAATTTGGGAACTGGCCATTGGATTAGCAAGTGGCAGGTGCAATTTAAAAATAGTTGTATTAATAGAGGGAACCTGGGTGGCTCAGTCAGGTAAGCATCTAATTCTTGATTTCGTCTCAGATCATGATCTCATGGTTTGTGAGTTTGAGCCCCACATTGGACTCTGCACTGACAGTGCAGAGCCTGCTTGGGATTCTCTCTTTCCTTCTCTCTCTGCCCCTCCCCTGCTTCCACATGCATGAGCTCTTGTGCTGTCTCTCAAAATAAATAAGTAAACATGAAAAAAAATTTTTTTTAAAGAATGGTATTTATAGGAAATAACATCTGGGAGCTTTTGTTGTTGTTAGTGTGAACCAGGCACTGTGCAAAGTATATTGCATTTGGTTCCCTCAACAACGGTAGGAGGTAGGCATGAGCATTCCCACTTAGTAGATGAGGAAAGTCATAGCTCAAAGAGGTCAGAGTACCTGTCTAAGGACACATTGCAAGAAACCGGTGGAACCAGATTTTCATTCAAATTTTTCTGCTGCTAGAGCCCAAGATCTTAACTACTACGCATTTCTGGAAAACACACGTTCCACATTCACAGGGTAGTGCTACATGTTTTGAGGTGTGTGGCAGTCCTTGAAATAGACACAAGCAGAAAACATACCAGAAAATCAACATCAGCATCTCAGTGGACAGCAGAGCATTGAGAAAGCCCTGGTTACCCCATGGCCTGGCAATCAGCACAGGGTGGGTTCACCTAATCCAGGGGAGCCTCACAGTAGAGGCACTGGGGGCTGGACTTGACTTCCACCCACTCTTCACAGTCACTTCTCATTGTCCTCAGCCTGCACAGGGATGGCATGCTTGCCGTAGATAAGCAAGAAAGAATGTAAAAACCCTCCTCCCCTTCCTGCCCCTCCCTCCTCATTCCCCCTTCAAAGCAAATTGCAAAGAACAGTTCTGTTCTGATCAGGCATTAAAATGTCATCATAACACATAGTTCTGATCAACTTAATCCTGCAGCTTGCTGCTGAAGGCTGCATCAGGATGTCAAACTTTGGGTTATGGGAGAACAATGATCTTCTGTGGCTACTGATTTTTTTTAAAGCACGTTCAAATGGAATAAACACATCGATGCCAGAGACAATATTATAAATTATTTCAGTGAACTTTTAATTCCAGTAGGTAGATGGAAAGTAAGTTTGTTGAAATGAGTTTTCCTTGGTCTGCGGGAGTCCTGTTTTCTTTGGAATGGATTTGGGAGGCTAAGGAGGCCACTGTTTCCCTTGATTTTTTATTTTTTATTTTTTTGCTGTTGTTTTGGAGAACAATTTTCTCTGACATGTAGCTGGTTGTTTTATGGCTTTAAGAAATATATTGGTTTATTCATCTGTTGCAACTATAATAATATTGCCATTGGAGTCCAACTCAGTAATAAATCAGGCCATTCTTTTCCACTCTATACAAATAATTAAAATAAAAATCGACTCTGCCAGTGAATTTGTTCTACAAGCTGAATAGAATTGTGTGCTATAAGTCTAGATATTTTGGTTGACACAGGACTGTATATCTTAAAAATAAGAAACCAAAAGGTGGGAAAATAAGACCTTATTTCATTACATGCAATTTATAACATTTATCTTGAAGATAAAGTTGCCTTCCTCTGCTGCCTATTAACTAGGAGTTAGAATTCGAATACCATGGAGTGTTCATGGCATTATATCCGTCCCCAACCCCCTCTCCATTCTCTTCCTTCTTTTTCCTCTCCTCCTTTCCTTGCATCATTAAAAAGCAAGTTGAGGTTCATTATTGTAGCTCTGGAAATAAGGGCCTGTTATTTATGCATGCATGCTTGCATGTCATATTTATTTTTATTCATGTGCTACCTTTCCCCTGAAAAGAATTTAAGGTAGCTTGCAAAAATACATAATTCAAAATAAAATAAAAGTGAGTGAGTCAGAAAAATTGGTGGGAAGGGGGAAATCAGTTCAGAAGAATAAATGAAGGCATGAGATTGACCCACACAGTGAATGCTATGAGGTCTGGCACATTGCAAGAGGAGGGCCATGCATTTGGCTTGGAGGCTCCTTGTAGGATGAATGCCATACTTCCCAGTAACCATTAGATGAGAGACACATTAATGACCCAGGAGACCAAACTGTACTTGGTAATGACACCAGAGAGACTTTTCCCCTCTGGGCCTCACCAAGAGGACACTATAACCGAGGGACAAAGGTCTTTGACAACATCCTTAAGAAAGGCAATCAATGAGGGGCACCTGGGTGGCTCAGTTGGTTAAGCGTCCAACTTCAGCTCAGGTCATGATTTCACAGTTTGTGGGTTCGAGCCCCACATCAGGCCCTGCTCTGACATCTCAGAGGCTGGAGCTGCTTTGTGTTCTGTGTCTCCCTCTCTCTGCCCCTATCCCACTCTTGCTCATAAACGTTAAAAAAATTAAAAAAAAAAAAGAAATACAATCAATTAGTTGGACATTTCCCTATACTTGCATCCCCCTGAAGGCCACTGGCACAGCATCAAGCAGCAAAATCATTTCTAAGGGAGCCAAATGTACAGCCTAGACAGGGAGTTCTCTCTATTGTCCTTGCCTAAGTCTAGAAGAGATCATAGCACACCTATGCAGTGGTTTTCAAACTTCACTGTGCATAAGATTCACCCAACAGTTGGTTGAAAGTCAAAGTTGTTAGGCCTTCTTGCTTCCACCATATGTGAGGATAAGCCAGGTTATGCTGCAGAAACAAACAGTTCCAGTATCTCGGGGTGGGTAAAACAACAAAGGTGTGTTTCTTGTTCATGCTTCATGACCGTTGGGGGTCAGCTGCGGAGGTACGTGGAGGTTGCGGGTGGGGGTATCTCTGCTCTATGGTTTCTGCATTAGGGATCCAGTCTAAGGGAGGCTCTATCTCCTTGCTGCCATGATTGCCAAGGCAGAAAATAGATTGGGACAAATTGCATATTTGCTTCTAAAGCTCCTACCAGGAAGACAGGCTTGTCACTTCCCAAGCTCATTTCATTGTCAGAGCAAGTCACCTGGTCATGCTAAACTTCAAAGGAGACAGGAAAATGCACCCCCACCTGAGGCCTGGAAGAAGGGAATCTGTATTTTGTATGGGAACCCCAGCTACTTCCAATGCAGATGGTCTCTGGATCACATTCTGAGAAGCATTGGTCTAGAGAAATGGCCAGATTCTGTATCCCTCAGGAAATCTTCCATAAATATTTCCCTGAATTGGGATTTAGGTATGTGCTGAGTGATGGTACATTTGAAGTAACACCCGACAAATACCTGCTTCATAGCTGTTCTGTGGAAACAGCAGGTACTAAGCCATAATATGTATAGCAATCATGTACTCTCATAGGCAGAGCTGAGTAGTTTAATAAAGAAAGTCCTGATTTTAAGATGGCCCCCGTTCCAAGGGAAAGTGGATCTCTTACCTATAGGATATCTATACGGTGGGCCATGATTTTTCTCAATAAAGAGTTTTGGCCCTGTTATAATACTTGTCATGAGGTCCCAGAATTCTATGCCAGAAGTTCTTAGCTAGATGTGTGAGAGAGAATCACCAAGATCCTTTGGGGGAAAACTTAACATGCTTAACACATCTAGGCTAGGTTCCTGGGCTTAAGCATTTTCACTAAAGCGCCACAGGTGATTCAGGTACCGAATTGAAAAAAACAAAAACAAAGCAAAAAGGAAGCAGTTATTAACAACTCTGTCTCCAAAATGTCTCAGTAAAGTCTCCCTGAAATGTTTAATTATTATTTTGCTATCTCCTAGATTTTAAAAAATTAAAGTGATGAATGAACATAGGTGAAAGATAATTTAGATTGTACTGAAAAGGCTTCACGTGAAAATTGTCATCTCTGCTTCTAGAGGTACTCATGTTTAACTGTTTCATCCATTTCTTCTGGTATTTGTCACCATACTTATAAAGTACTCATAGTGTTATTTATTTGCCATGTGTAGAGATGATCCAGCTCAGTGCTGTCAAATAGAAATACAATGAAGCTGATGTATATAATGTTAACTTTTCTAGTAGCCACATGTTTAAAAAGAAAAAGAAACAGGTGAAATCAATGTTAATATATTTGATGTAATATGTTTTCATAATATATTTTGTTTAGCCCAATATATCTCAAGTATGGTAAAACCTTGATTTGTGAGCATAATTTGTTCCAGATATATGCTTGTAATCCAAAGCATGTGTATATCAAAGTGAATTTCAAGAACCGTTGGCTCAGTTGTGATCATGTGACATTCAGCATCACGTACTACTCGTATTGCAAGACCTTGCTTGTTTATCAAGTTGAAATTAATTAGATGGGGCTCCTGGGTGGCTCAATCGGTTGAGCGTCCAACTTCAGCTCAGGTCATGATCTGTGGTTTGTGAGTTCGAGCCCTGAGTCGGGCTTTGTGCTGACAGCTCAGAGCCTGGAGTCTGCTTCAGATTCTGTGTCCCCCTCTCTCTCTGCCCCACCCCTGCTTGAGCTCTGTCTCTCTCTGTCTTTCAAAAATGAATAAACATAAAAAAAAAATTAAAAAAAATTATTAGAAATGTTTTCTTGTCTTGCAGAACACTCAATGAACAAGTAACTCACAATCCAAGGTTTCACCGTACTATTTTTTTAACATGTAACCAATATCCAAATTATTAATGAGACATTTTTACATTCTTTCTACAAAGTCTTTGGACTCTCTTGTGTGTTTTACACCTAGAGCATTTCTCAGGCCTCCCTAGCCACATTTCAGGTGCTTCACAGCCACATGTGGCTGGTGGCCACTCTGATGGCGGTCACCCAGAGGCTTCCTATTATGGCAGACGGAGATTGAGATTTAATGCCGGTTAAGAACATCATCGATTGTTATTTTGAATAGTTTTCATGGTGCAGTGCTAAAATGTATGATAGTGAATGAACGATAGGGAAATCGCTGCAGTGAAATCAGACGCTCCTCAATGTAGATTACAGGACCGGGACACTTTGCCTTGGAATTTGTCAAGAAGGAAATCGGTATATATTTGGCTTTCTTAGACTGATTATTCTTTTGTTTTGGGGAATAGGGATTAACATTTAGAAGAAAAATATGAGATCAGTGGCACTTGGCTGTCCTTTTTGATAAGACAATAGCCACACAAATGACAAAGAGCAATTAATTCTAAGGATCAAGCTCTGGAGACTTTGTCTCCTCTTCAGGTTCTGTGTTACCTTAATTTTTAATCAACTCTTAATATGAGGGGGATATTACCCAAACCAGTGGGAACACTACTTGTATCTTAGAAATCCTGGAGAATTAATCTTTGTACTGGGGATTTGTCACCTCAGCCTCCCAACATCTATTTTTCCTTCTAGTAGAAGTACCCCAATCTCCCCTCTGGACTCACCCTGAACTCTACTCTTGGCCCTGTGCTTTGGGAGGTATTCATTCAATGCTGAATTGCAGTGGTGGGGTGCCTGACTTAGCCTGGCCACTGGGAGGATTTTGGTCCTCCGGCCACGATGATTGGGTTGGTGGGACACACATAAGCCAAGCTAATTAGTCTCAATCAGAGACATCTTGGGGTTTTAGCTTGAGCAAGTGAGAAGAGACACTCATTTCCCTGGGCTTGAACCTAGAAGGAATGGTCTCTGAGTGGCCAGGGCCACCCTGGGAAGCCTGGGAATGCAGCCCACATGGTGGGTGGAGATGTGGAGACAGGAGATCACTGATCACTGGGTTCCAGCTCCAGAACTCAGCTCTGCTTGAAACCAGAGATCCATTCCTGAAAAGAGTAATCTCTGGGGTTTCTCTCTTCTGATCCATCAGTTTGTGTTAATAAGTTTATAGTATTCCCCACCCCCACCCCCACCCTCATTTTGATGCATTCATTTTTCTCTACAACAACATTTTCTTGTGTTCATTTCTTGGGTTGACAGTCCTATAAGATCGCTTAAACAGAAAGTGTTTCCACGGTCAAATGAATTTGCTAAATTCCATAGACCAGATTCTTCCATTTGGTGATTCTCAATGAGTTTTAGCACATTAAAATCTCTCAGAATTTCTGAAGTTAAGAAATTTGACTAGCCTTGCTTTTCCAAGACTTACTTGGCCATGGCATCGGTTTTTTGGCTAACACCTGTTAGTCTACTAGGGAACATACTTTGCCAGCCTCTGCTCTAGGAAGGAAGTAATGCTCTCATGTTTCAGGTGGTCGGGTTGGGGCCACCTCCAATCATGGTACCCTTGGAGATGTTGATGTACAGCCATGTTGTAAAGGACCATCCATGGGGAGCCATCTGTGTAAATAGACATTATGCATCTGGCAGGAAAAATGCAAGTACTTTAGACACACATTTAGATTGCTAGGCAACCAAATTAAGATAAACCTGATATTTAAACCAGGCAGACTGGTTTAGTTATCTATTCATGCATTCCATTATTTATTCATGAACTCAACAAATGTTTATTGAGTCACTACTTTGTGATAGACCTTAACCTTAAGGTGATAATAATACAGAAATTGTATGTGAATCCAACCTGCAGTACCCCATTGATTGCTCTCCTGGCCTTTTCCTAAGCCTAGTGACCACATATGCTCATCTGGCTTGAGCTGGCACTAACATGCACCCCAGAGATAATCGTAGAAAGCAGATATAGCATGATCATAGGATCTTACATTGACATAGTAATGAAAAGCTTGACTCCTTTCAAAGATATCATCTTACTTTAGCAAAAACTTCAGGAGACAGATAGAAGAGTGATTTCTACCTGATTCCCTACCCAATTTTCTCTAGGGAATAAGAGAGGTCTGGAGAAGTTAAATGCCCTGCCCAAGACCATACACTTTTGAACATTCAAAATCAGACTTGTCTATTTTTCCTTTTTCTATTCACAAGTACCATTTATCACTTCCTCAAATTACTCCAATACCTAGCATGTGAAAGTAGGCTGTCGACTTGTGTTGTCAATATACAGTAGTCACTAGCCACACTAGCTATTGAACACTTGAAATGTGGCTGCTGTAGTGAAGGAACTGAAACTACAATTTATTTAATTTGAATTAGTTTTTTTAATTAAAAAAAGTTTATTTATTTTTGAGAGGGAAAGACACACAAGAGAGTGAGCAAGGGAGAGGCAGAGAGAGAGAGAGAGAGAGGGAGACAAAGAATCCAAAGCAGGCTCCAGGCTCTGAGCTGTCAGCACAGAGCCCAATGCGAGTCTCGAACCCACAAACTATGAGATCATGACCTAAGCCGAAGTTGGTCGCTTAGCCGACTGAGCCACCCAGGTGCCCCTAATTTTAATGAATTTAAGCTTAATTTTGATACTCAACTTAAGTATTGGAAACCTCTTAAGCATGTTTGAAACAACATGGGTATATGAACCTACTTTTCCAACTAGAAATTTTGATACTAAATATAGATCGTGTATTTTTTTTATAAAATCTTAGTGTCTGAATTGACTCATCTGATTCAGATGTGTAAAGTACTCATCTGATTCAGATGTGTCATGGCAAAAGAATGTAAAATGCCTCAATAATATTTTCATATTAGGTGTATGTCGAACCCATAATATGGATATATTGGCTTAAGTAAAAATGTATTATTAAAATTAACTTCACCTATCTCTCTTCCCTTTTATGGATGGGGCCACTTAGAAAATACGAAGTCACAATATTTGGTTTTGCACTGTATTTCAATCAGAGAGCAGTGATATGGACTATGTTGGAGTGGATTGAATGTTTAGCTGCAAAATTTGAAACATAAGCAGAATGGGTGGTGGAATAATATAGAACCAGAATTCGGAGCAGACCTCAGGAGTCACTCAGGTTTGGGTGTGTATTCTGGCTCTCGTGCCTTCTAATTGAGCAAGTTACTTGGCCTCTTGAAGCCTGTCTCCTTACCTGTAGATTAGGGATAACGGTAACATCTATTTCATTGAATTTCTTGAGGGCTCAATAAGCTAATGCAAACATAACACATAGGCTAGTATTAGGCAATGTTTAAATGCTCATTACTTTGTTAGTAATAATACTAATTATAATAATACTCTTGGTACAAAATGCAAATAGAATCCCCAGCCTTAGTAAATGATGGTATTTTTTTTTTCTGAACTTCATTTTTTTTTTTTTTTTTTTGAGGTGTCATCCTCTGTTGCAATTCATTGCACTGGACTGCATTAATCATACCCTGTTTTGTTCTTACTGACAGTAATGAATAGTAACTGATACAAACCAGCCTGCTAGGTCACTGATGAGGTGGCTACAAATGCTCTTTTTCCAAGGCAGTTCTTAATTACCTTTTTGTGTGTGAAATACCATATGCTGTAGCTCCTCTAGCTGGAAATCTGCTCTGGGTTACAATGCCATGTTGGTTTTTAAACAATGTCTCTGGTTGCTTTCTCTTCTAAATCTCGGGGAGAAGTTGGATTCAGTTGTTGTTCCTTATGATTTTATTTTTTTTTAATTGGGTGACTTCCTGATTCTCTCTTTTCCATCTCATTTTTCCATTATTACTGAAGCCAATGACTCTAGCTGTGTCTTGAGAGGGGGGACTAGTCGTGTGCTCAGTTCCTTGAAGGAATCGGAACTCTGAATGGCAGTGATGTTTATATACCTGGCTTGAAGGTTACAGATATAGCTCTGTTACATACAAATGCCGTTTTTAGGACATTGTAAAGTACCATCAAACACAATTGAGTTTTATGATTTTTAAAAGTCCGGGAAGTGCTTCTTTATTTGAAGTTCAGGTTTTTAACCTCCTCCACCATCCAGGACACATCTGGAAACATGGTTGTAAGTGAAAATGGTCTTTCCGCTGCTAAGAACACAGTTGTTGGCAAGCACGGCATTTTATCAAGAAGGAGAGGGTGAGATTTTTCTAAAAGACACTGACTTATCCATGAATCTAAAATGGGGGCTGGCAAGCTTTTTTTTGGTAAGGAGCAGATCATAAATATTTTAGGCTTTGCAGGCTATGTAGTATCAAATCACAGCTACTCAACTTGGCCTGTTGTGGAGCGAAAGAAGCCATCGACGATATGGAAAGGAAAGAGCATGGGTATCTTCCAGCAAAACTGTATTTACAAAACAAGCAATGTGGATTTGGCCCATGGGCTGTAATTTGCCCTCTCCTGATCTAAAATACAGTGGCAGACGAGAAGTAGCAGGGCAGAAGGAGGGTTGAACAGAAGGAGGGTAAAATGATATCTTCAAGGCACACAGAACCTTATAGAAAGTACGTTCATCCAGGGCCCTTCCACGTAGGGAGAAATGGTTCTTCAGGAATAATAACATGATTAATGATGTGATTTCAGATGTGATAACTGAAATTCACAATGATAACCCCACAACCTCCAGGAACTATTACCCTATATTCTGTATATTCTGATTACAAAGACAGAGAAAATTAGGGAACATGTTTGAGAGAGTTACTCCAAATAGATGACAAAATAAAAAAAAAAAAAAAGGAATTTGGTACTTAAGGTGGTAAGCATCAGTTATCTGAAGAACTCTGATAGTATTCTCCATTTTGTGAAATTTGTGGCTCTTGAAGGGCTACTGGTTCTCCCCCTCCCCCAGTTTTATTAAGAAGTAATTGACAGGGGCGCCTGGGTGGCTCAGTCAGTAAAGCGGCCGACTTCGGCTCAGGTCATGATCTCGCGGTCCGTGAGTTCGAGCCCCGCGTCGGGCTCTGTGCTGACAGCTCAGAGCCTGGAGCCTGTTTCAGATTCTGTGTCTCCCTCTCTCTCTGCCCCTCCCCTGTTCATGCTCTGTCTCTCTCCATCTCAAAAATAAATAAACGTTAAAAAAAAAAATTAAAAAAAAAAAAAAAGAAGTAATTGACATACATCACTGGATGGGTTTAAGGGTGATGCAGTGTGATGGCTTGATTTACACACAACTGTGAAATGAGGACCACAATAGGCTCGGCTAATGTCCATCTTCTCATATAGATACAATAGAAAGAAAAAAAGAACATTTTTTCCTTGTGATGAGAACTCCTAGGATCTATTCCCTTAACAAACTTCCTGTGTATCATACAGCAGTGTTAGCTGTGGGTCGTCATGCTGTACTCTGAGTACTTCTTTATCATATAACTGGAAATTTGTACTTCTGACCACCTTCCTCCAATTCCCCCTCTCCCCACCCTCTGCCTCTGGTTACGACGAGTCTGATCTCCTTTTCTGAGTTTGTTGTTGTTGTTTTATTTTATTAACAATTTTTTAAAATCTTTATTTTTGAGAGAGAGAAACAGCGTGTGAGCAGGGGAGGAGCAGAGAGAGAGGGAGACACAGAATCGGAAGCAGGCTTCCGGCTCTGAGCTGTCAGCAAAGAGCCTGACATGGGGCTTGAATTCACAAACTGTGAGATCATGACCTGAGACAAAGTTGGATGCTCAACCAACTGAGCCACCCAGGCACCCCTGTTGTTTTATTTTAGATTTCACCTATAAGTGGGATCATAGAGTATTTATCTTTCACTGACTTATTTCATTTAGCATAATGCCTTCAAGTTTCATCCATGTTGTCACAAATGGTAGGATATCCTCCTCATTTTTCATGGCTAAATAATATTCCACCAGATATATATATATATATCTGACAACTTCTTTATTTGTTCATCTGTCAGTGGACACTTATGTGATTTCCATGTCTTGGCTCTTATAAATAACACTGCTATGAACATGGGGGTGCAGGTATCTTTGTGAGGTTATTGTTTTCATTTTCTTTGGATATAGTTCCAGAAATAGAATTGCTGGATCATATGCTAGTTCTATACCTGATAAGGGGTTAGTATCCAAAATCTACAAATAACTCATACAACTCAAGAGCAGTAAAACAAGTAACCCAATTTAAAAAATGGGCAAGGGAACTTACTAGACATTTTTCCAAAAAAGATGTACCAAAGGCCACCAAGTATAGGAAAAGATGCTCAACATCACTAGTCATTAGGGAAATGCAAATTAAAACCACAGTGAGATATCACTTCATGCCTGTTAGAATGGCCATCACCAGAAAGACAAGAGCTAACCCATGTGGCAAGGATGTGGAAAAAAGGGAACCCTTCTGCCCAGTTGGGGGATTATAAATTGGTACAGCCATGATGGAAGATTTATGAAGGATCTTCAAAAAATTAAAAATAGTGCCACCAAATTTTTTAATCTTTTGCTCTTTAAACTCGAGACTAGCTAACAAAACCAACTTTCTATGTGGATCTTTGAATAGAGTCTCTGTGGGGCTTATGAGAACATTCACAATCTACATACCCCCCCTTTTCAAAGCAATGTATGTGGAATGATAAAATGTGCTTTTTGTACTCACAATTCATGCTGATTGCTGAAAAACAGTGTTCTCCCAGGGAAAAAGAGTATCTTGGACCACTCTTGCTAAACTTGGGGGGAAATTGGTTGTTTCTAGCTTGGGACCCTGGGAATATATCACTCTCAGCAGTCAGGCTGCTGCTGAGTTGATGCCTTTGAAGAATTTTTTCCAATACATTCTCCGTAACTTTTTTCAAGGAAGGAAATTCTGTGACTCCCCATTCAATGGATTCTAGCTCTTTCTCCCCTTTGCTCTGAATCATTCTATATTTATCATTATTGATAAGGAACATCAATAATGGCTGGGATTTATTCCATTTTTCTCTCAGATATGTTTTATGTTCATGTCATAAAATATGAATTTGTACAGACGGCTTTGAAATTTTCCCAGGTTATTTATAAAGCCTCTCAGGTTTTGACCATTACGGGTGACCATCAAGGAAAAGTAAGGATAAAAAATGATTTAAAAAGATAACCTGGCTTTACCCTTTGCAAAAGTGTTTCCTTCCTCTCTGTGAGTGCTTTTATTTTTAATTTTTTAAATGTTTGCTTATTTTTGAGGGGGGTAGGGGCAGAGAGAGAAGAAGACACAGAATCTGAAGCAGGCTCCAGGTTCTGAGCTGTCAGTGCAGAGCCTGACGTGGGGCTTGAACTCACAAAACGTGAGATCATGACCTGAGCCGAAGTCGGATGCTTAACTGCCTGAGCCACCCAGGCGACCCTGTGAGTGTGAGTGTGTGTGTGTGTGTGTGTGTGTGTGTGTGTGTGTGTGTTTAAAAATAACCTTGCAGTAATAGTGCAAAAGCTTGCATAAGGTTAATACTGGGAGCTTCAGAGCCAGACTCTGCAGGTGCAAATCCTGATTTCATACCTCAGGGCTGTGTGATGTTGGGTTAATGACTTAACTTCTCTAGACCTGTTTTTTTCATTTGTGATATGGAACCCGTAATTCTGTATTTTTCAGAGTCTTTGGGGGGATCAAATGAGATAATAATACACATGGAGTGCTTAGCACAATGTAGGGCTGCCAAGTACGGCCATGCAGATTGTGAACTGTACAAATCCAGGCAGTGCCAGTCACGTAGACTACAATGCAACACAGCAACTGTGGCACAAAGTCAGTGCTTGGTAGATGAAGCTATTACTATATTATTACTATTATTGATGAGAAACCCAAGGCACACAAATGCTATGAAACCTGTCTATGATTATATGCTTTCTGTGAAAAACCCATCATCATGTGGCAGTAACTACTAGGCATCCACTGTTACCAGAAATTCTGATGTACTTATTAGATTTCAATTGTTGGAATAAGATAACCAATAATTGCCTAATAAAAGCTTGGGGTAGATTTTTGTTTTTCGGTGGATTTGATTCATCTGTGACCACATTCTAGAGTTTTCTACAAGATGACTCTTTAATCAGTTTATCCTATGCCTAGTGTCATATTATTCCTAGGAAGATGAAGTTCTTCTCATTCATTCAGTCATTCATTCACTCAGAAAATGCCATTAAGTACCAACTTGTGTGTAACACTGTTTCAGGCACAGAGCTTTGAAGATGACTAATGTGGTTTCTCATAGACTCATGGGGGGTGGTGGCTGGCATGTAAACAGTTCATCAGAGCAGGTGAGAATGCCCTGAAAGAGTGAGTCATTAATTCACTGATTCACTGAATGTTCGTTCAAGAACAATGCATAGTATTGATTATGAACTAGGTACTGAGGTTGTGGTAGTAACAGGACACTAAGTGTAGTTAAGACTTGGTATCTCCCCAAAAGAGCTCAGGGCAGGCTTCCTGGAGTTGAAGAGGCTGGAACCGACTCTTGCAGGACAAATAGGAAGAGGGTACTAGGCAGACAAAGAAGGCGATGATGTTGTAGTCAGTCTGAGGAAAACCCAAATGCACTGGGTGGAGCTGAGAACTTGGTGTTAGTCCCAGGTTGGTGATGCTGTCCGAACATACCATTTATAACCCCTGTAATCTTGGCCAATCTTCTTTCTACCTCCGCATTTCAACTTCCTCAGATGCCCAAGTGAGAAAAAGAATCTTCTCTCCATTGACAACCCTGAAGGTTTGTGAGAGATCCACACGAGTTGAGTTTGTGATATGTCTTTGGAGATTATAAGGAATCAAGTATTACATAAAATAGAAGAGGTGATCATTTTAAGTTCTGTAGGTAAACCCCAGTGAAGGGTATCTAAATTAGGTTATGTGGGAGACTGAGGTAAAGCTCTGGGGACATGTTCTCCCAGAAAGATGGGGTAAGGCAACAAGGAAAGAGACAAAATCAACATATACGTGTGATTGATGTTGCTGTCCGGCCAACAGAGGTTGGCTTCCACCAGGACCTCCCAAAATAGTCTACCCAAAGGATGGGAGGTGAGGGGTATTTGTCCATGGATTCCAATTCTACTGAGAGCTGGATTACAACGGTCAGAAGACACAGTTACCTAGGGAATGTCCACAGTATTCGATATTTGTTTCCATTCCCAGCTTTTAGCTCTGATATGCCTGATAGCTATAGGGACGTAGTCTCCTTTCTCATTTTTTTCTCCTCTAACTCTTATTAATAGAATGCCTGCTGGGTAAGAGCCACACAAATTAGTGCTAGGAATTTGTTAAAAGTGCTATGAATTTGTTAAAAGGCTTTTTCCCCCCTGAGTTTTGATGTTACTTCTTTTGAGATAATCTTTCTCATCCCTGAACATTCCCACAGAGCGTTGGTCTGGCCAAGCAGTACATCCATAATCAAAATTGAATCTTCTGTAACCAAACTATGATTAGATATCCAAACAACTTTTGAGTTCAAGTAATTCCCTTATTAAATAGGAAACAGTATGGTGGCTTTCGGTGGACTGTAGCTGGAATTTTAAATTTGATAAGTCCTTTGAGGGTTTGGTAGATGTGCACTTTACCATAGTAAAACATGCGAAAAGTAATATAGAATTTTATAAATATATATATGCCTCCTACTGGGCCTTGAACATCTAGCATGCCTAACCTATCAAAAGACTGCTAAAAATAGTGTCATGCACAAAGATGTTCTGAAGTGTGACTTCTGACAAAAACAGTCTTAACGCCCTGCTGTACTTTGGTAACTTCCGCATCAATGAAATCTAATTTTTCAAAATCTCTGATTAAGTTTGTCTCTTTAGCATAAGGATAACATGTTTGCATTTTCTAGGGCTTATGTGAGAAGTGCTTCCATTCGCAATTCTGTGAGAGATGCCTTTTTACCAGCTAGGGTCCTGCTAGCCTCTAGTTTAGCAGCTTTGAAGGTGAATATGGGAAGGTAGGAAATTTAGGCCAAACGTGTGACCTAATTATTTGAGTTTCTGGATGTGGCAGCTGTTCACGACTTTAGCTGTTGCACCCGAAACAATTAGCCACAAGTCCTCGTTCCTTACTCTTCAGCATCCCGAGTAGCTGCTATCCCCACTAATTAGCTGAGTGATCTTCGGGAAGCCGCTTTCGAGATGGAAAATTGAAGGTCAGAGTGGAAAATGTCAAAGGCAAAGCTATAAAGCACGTAGCACAGTGCTTCGCATGTAGTGTGCGCTCATTCAGTGGGTATTTTTCAGCATCTGCTGTGTGCCTGGCACCATTCCAGAGGCTGAGGTTACCACCGTGCCCAGGGCAGACAAAAGCTTATGTTCTGCTGTAGGAAGACAGACAAAAGCAAGGAAAGAAATCAGGACTGCAGGAGGTGTTATAGAGAGGGACTGGGTATGACTTCTGAGCCTGATAGGCATGCCTCTCTGACAAGGGGACATTTGAGCAGAGGCCTGAATGACAGAGGGTCTGTCCTGGAAATATCGGTGAGGAGAGGAAATACCAACCCAAGATCCTGAGGTAGGCATGAGCTTGGCATCTCTGGAGGTGGGCAGGAGTCCTGGAGCGAACTGAGCAATGGAGTGGTGAGTGGTGAACTGTAGCGGGGCCTAGACCGTGAAGGGCTGGGAAAATGGGAAGACCATCTTAATATTTGAACCATTGTAACACGCTAAACGAGGGAGTGACTTGATCTGATCAGAGGTTTCATAAGACCACTCTGGATGCTTTGTGGAGAATAGAAGCCAGAAGGTCAGGTGGAAGGCTGTTACCGTAGGTGGGACAGACGTGGTGGGTGGTGGGATTCGAGAAGAAAATGGAAAGAACAGGGAACGTATTTTGGAGGCAGAGGGAAAGATAGGGCTTGGAGGTGAAAATGGAATGGAAAGGGGGAAGAGCAAGGATAGTGCCTAACTCTCTGTTTGA
The DNA here is from genome assembly GCF_018350215.1 of Panthera leo. Lineage (NCBI taxonomy): Eukaryota > Metazoa > Chordata > Mammalia > Carnivora > Felidae > Panthera > Panthera leo. The sequence goes on along the minus strand of NC_056693.1, from coordinate 30,433,023 downwards.
AAAACTGGATAAATGGTGGTGTTTTCTGAGATTAGCGGGACATGGAGAAAAGAGTAGGTTGGGAGGTTTTCTTTTTCTTTTTTCTTTTTCTTTTTGTAAGTTTATTTTGAGACAGAGCACGAGCGGGGGGAGGAACAGAAAGAAAGAGAGACAGAATCCCAAGTAGGCTCCCCACCATCAGTGCAGAGGCTGATGCGGGGCTTGAACACACGGACCATGAGATCATGTCCTAAACTGAGATCAAGAGTTCAATGCTTACCCGACTGCACCACCCAGGCACCTAGTTGGGAGGGTTTCATATGTAAATGTATAGAGATGTGGTATTGGGTTGAGTTTCCCCAGAAGAAGCTCTGAGCTGAGGATTGGAGCATAATTAGATTATCCTGGAGGTGATCCCCGGAAACACTGGTGTTAAGACGAGGGAGGTGAGGCAGGAGGGGAGAGCAGCCATTCAAGGACACGTGCCCAGGTAAGTTACCAGCATTGTCAAGTCCCCTTGGAGATCTCTGGGCATCAGTGTAGAACACGTACCTCATTGGTATTCCCCCCAAGTGGCGAGGAGGTTTCTTCATCTGTCAACTCCCAGCAGCCATTGGCTGGAGGTTGTTCCTGGGGGAGAAGGAGTTTCCTGGCACCTCCGCCCTGCTGTGTGTGCAGGTGGAGCAGCCTCTAGCCAGTGGAGAAGGTCCGGAGGCAAAGAGCGGCAGGTGCTGGCTGCTGGTGGCGTGTCCCAACAGGGATATAAGCAGCACCTGCCGCAATGCCAAATGGGCAGGTGGACCCATGTCTGTATCTGAGGTGAGACGTCAGGACTTCTCTGCGTATAGAGAGTATCTAAAGCCATGGGATTGGGGGAAGAATCACCTATGGAGAGTTTGTGGGTGGAGAACAGAAAGCCTGAGACCTTAAAGTCCGCAAGGCACCAACATTTAGAGATGGCCTTGAGGAAAAATTGAAGAACGTAGACTTTGAGGTTGGAGGAAAATCAGCCAAATGTGGTGTCGTCGGAGCCAAGAAAAGGTTTTCAACACAGCCGGAGGGATTAGCTGTGTCACATGCCTCTAAGGGGCCAGAAGCTGCAGAGAGAGAGAACATCGGCTGGCATGGCTCCCGGGTGCCACTTACAGTAGACGCTCAACCCCTAAGGTTATTATTATAATTATCAGATTCTCCAAGATCATATTTATATTATTTTTTTCTTTTGGGCCGCCTTTTATTTTATGTATGTGTGTATATATTTAATTTTAGAGAGAAAGCATGCACTAGTGGGGGAGAGGGCAGAGAGAGAAAGAGAGAGAGAGAGGGAGGGAGGGAATCCTAAGCAGGCTCCACGCTCAGCATAGAGCCTGACCCGGGCCTCAATCCCATGACCCTATAATCATGACCTGAGCCAAAATCAAGACTTGGATGTTCAACTGACTGAGCCACCCAGGCTCCCCTTGAGCTGGCTTTTAGAACCTTATGAAACAGGATCGTCCCTGGAAACTGTGGAATTCATTCTCTTGAATTCCTAGCAGGGGCTTCATCAATCTTGGTTGAATGTATTTTGCTGAATCTTCCTTTCAGAAATCAGGACTTTTCTTGTAGCAGGAAATTTCTGGACAGTGGGAAGACAAGATATCTCAATAAAACACCTACTCTGTATCTTTGAAATTCTAGCAACAGCTTAGCTCTGAAAATCGTAACTTCCCGTGTAGTATTTGTAACAGTGGCTATTCCAGAATTTGTATTACTAAGTTAGCTCTTATGTAAAAGTCTCTCAGAGAATAAAGTGACTTGGGTTTCTTTTTTTTTTTAATTAAAATATTTTTTTAATGTTTATTTTATTTTTGAGAGAGAGAGAGCAAGAGAGCAAGCAAGTGGGGGAGGGTCAGAGAGAGAGGGAGACAGAGCCTGACGTGGGGCTCAAATTCACAAACTGTGAGATCATGACCTGAGCCAAATTCGGACACTTAACCGACTGAAGCCACACAGGCGCTCCATGACTTGGGTTTCTTAAATAGTACTCTTCTATCAAGGCAACGCTCCTTCTGAGAACTTTTATGCTCTTATGTGTTAAAAGCACACAGAAATATCGGGCATTTGAGACTCCATACTACCTGGGAATATACACTAGCTTGCCTTTCTCTAGATGTTTACCTGCAAGATGAGATCTGAGGAAGACTGATTAACCTAAGCCTGAGAGTCTGTTTAGGTCATGTAGAAAAATGTCACTACTGTAGAGGTAAAGGGGTGCATTGAACAGGACTCTTCCCCAACCCCTCTCAAATTAGCCGCTTCGGCTGTGTAATAGATCCATTTAACTTCCTCTTAGCCTTAGAGTATGTTCGAGGCAGACCATCTGAGCTATTTTAATGTCTTCTCTTTATTGTAGTCTTTCAAGAAATGTCATAATCACATTCTTGTCCTAAGGTGAGGAAGTGGAGCCAAATGGAAAGCTAATCATTAAGATTAGTTTGTCACTTTTGGGATCGTTGAGGTAGCCAAATTATTGTTAAATAATTAAATGATTATTTAATGCTAAGTACTGAAATCCCCCAACACTACCCAGGATTTAATTTTTATCGGTTCAGTTTAGAGGAATGTTTCAAATCATCTCCAAGTAGGGAGTCTGACTGATGCTTGTGCTATTTCTTTCAGCTTTTGTATTTCCTAAGAATCTGACATCGTATCTCATGCTTCCGTATCTGAGACTTTGCCCTTACCTTCATTGTGATAAAGATTTGGTAGGAAGAGGTGCATTTATGTGTGTGTGTGTGTGTGTGCGTGCGGGTGTGTGCGTGTGCATGCCTATTAATGTACATACATACGTGTGCTTGCATGTATGTGTTATGAATTTTTATATACTGGCCTATATACTATTTTTTCTGTTTTACAAATTGTGTTGCAGTTTGCTTTAAAAACTTCAAGAGTCACAGATCATTTTCAATATTTTGAGTAGTGTATCAAGTGAAAATTACCCTCTCCCTAACGCCCTACATGGCTTCCAGCTCTCTTTGTTCTCCATACCTGTTTCTGATACTATTCTTGTGAAGACATCTGCCATGCCGTTTTCTATGTTGGTTTTTGATGTCTAGGAATGGATGGGGAGAGAGAAAGTGACAAAGACAAGGTTGGAGCTCTAGTTTAGGGATTGTGGGTTGGAAAAATGGGTGATTGTTTTTCTGCGAATCAACCTTTCGGTTATGCAGTTGGGCCATAGATAGTGAAGGAGAGTTAGTTTTTCATAGCTTCTTTGGGGCTAGCTATCTTCTTTTGATTCAAAGAGTATGTATGTATTTCTAAATCAGTCATAATTAGTGATACAGCAAGAGTCAGTTCCCTCTGTCTTTGGGTCTGTAGTTGACCCCCATGCCAAGCTGGAAGTCCATGGAAGGAAAGGAAAACCTTCCAAGAGGGTACCTGATGTTCTATTCTATCTCAGACGCTGCTACAGAGAAAACCGTGCTGGGAAATCAAAATTGAAGTGAGATAAATATCACGTTTGTCCTACTTAGTAAGAAACTTTGCACGCTGAGACAAAGAGCAGTTTTCTTCTTGTAGTTCAACATTGTGTTAACTGAAAGGTTGAATTATAGATATCTGTAACTTCTTTTAAATGTCTCTGATTTTTAAGGACTCTCCTGATTGTTCATTGAGAGTTTTTTTTTTCTTTTTGTATCTCTCTATCTGCAGTGTTCCTCATTAAAAATCAGGATATGAGACATGACAGGAGAGCTTAAAAGTTTAAAGTACATTCAAAAGTGCTCAAATATTTGACATTCCGAGTCTTTATTTCTCCCTATTTCTAAAGGTGCCTCTAATTGTGCCCCCTTTTTTCCCTGTGTTTTTTGTTCAAGGAATACCCCCCGTATGCCAAGCCCTTGAGGGCTGCCCCTGGCTCGCACTGAAGAGGCTCTCCCATGCTGGTGGTCTGTGGGCGCTCCGGGGGGAATGCGCGATATGAAATGATCAATCACAAAACCATTTTACTGTCATTAAAACCTCTTTGTGAGTGATCACTGTTCTTTCTTCACATGAGATAAAAATTAAAGACAAGTTGAATAAAAAATAATTGCTCTCCATTTCCAAAGGGGAAATGTCTCTGAGGAAAAAGAGGGAAGAAAACTTTCTCGAAAAAAAGTCAACCTTTCACTGAAAAGAGCTTTAATTTCCCTCAGATATCCCAGCGTGTTTTTCCTCCCACAGGATAGGAGGAGTTTAAGCAAGCAAAAGATTTAGACTGCTTCACTCAAGGCCTTGTTTTCCAGATAATGCTGGCTGCCCTGTGTTCTCCCATATGCCTGGAATGTCTGTACACGGCACAGGCCATGTCACGGTGAGATACGGCAAAGGCAGATTCCAGAGTTTTCTCAGCCAAACAGGGATACCAGTGGTCACACACCATCACGCCACCCTGATACCCAGGAGTGGGCCTCAAAATAAAAGGGCTTCGGAGGCCACGGTAGTTCTCCCAGAAATTAAGAATTATGAAACACTGTCTCCTTGAAGCTGGTCCAGCAGCTGAGTTTGAGATTCTTTGGGAAGCAAATGGCAAAACATAGTGACAGAATTTGACCATGCCTGATGAAGTGAAGTCTAGATTTTCATTTTTTTTCCTTTGGGTTTTGCAGATTTCTACCGTGAGCAAGGATTTGCCTGGAAAGGGGGAATCTGGTTGAGAGATGAGGAAGCCCACAGAATGAGTGTCTTTGGTCTCAGGTTAGGGACTTCTGAACCTCAGTTTATCCACCTGTGAGGTGGAAAGGTTGGAGTACGTGACCCTTACTTTGAGCAGTGTTGATGCTAAATGCGATTTCTCAGTGTAAGGTGATAAACAGCTCCAAATCATGTGGGAGGGAGCGTTCAATGAGATGCACTATTAAAATTTCATCATTATGAATTTAAATAGACACAATGTAAATAAGATTGGAAAATGGAAAAATCAAAGTGTGCGAGCCCATCCAAGCAATTCCACCGCCAGAGAACAACTCCTTGGTGGCATCTTAGTGTATTTACTAGTACTTTTCCTATATATCAGGTGTTCTATATAGTTGTACGGTCTTGTGTATAGATATTTTCTGTCAGGTTTTCTCTTAGCATTATAATGATGTTCCTCATTTCTGCATATTCTTCCTCATATCCCTTTGAATCTCTGAGCCAATGTATTTAATTATTTCTCTGCTTCCGGGAAACCCATTCCAATTTTTACTCTTACAAATACTAGTACAATACATATCTTCATTCCTATGAAATCTGGTCTCCCTCCAAATCAATCTCGCTTTGAAAAAAATAAAGTAAAATTGTTTGGTTGGCTCAAAACACAGAACTCTGGCTGATCCCACGTTATCCAAACTTTGTTTTATCTTTGTGTTTACAGTTATTCACGAGGATGTTTGTAAAATGCTTATGGATCTGTTTGCGCAATCAACCCCAAATTAGATCGGCCGGTCACTTGAAAAAGCTAACTGGGTACAGTTCGACTGGAGAGGCCTGTAGTAGAATCATGTTTGAAACCGAGTAATGTGGAATATGCCGGATGCCATGACCCTCATGTTGTAGGGAGAGTTTTCCCCGAGGAGGTATGGCACCCACTGTCTCTCATCTGGTGGTTGCCCCCTAGGATGTGGGTCCCTAAGTGGTGGTGGAGGACATAAATGACCTGTCCGACAGCACTATCTTTTCATGCTTCTCTTCAGCCTGCACCAGTTACTTGCCAATAACATAACCACTGAAGAGTGTTAAATTTCTTAGTGCTGTGAAAATTGGTATTAAAAGAAGTACTTTAAAAAAGAAATGGGAGCTTAAGAGCTATAATAAAAGAATAACCCTTAAAGCAAGTCAATTGGAAAGCATAATGAAGTTGATAGTGGCCTTTTTAGTTTAGTCATGAATTTGTTAGAGAAAAAATGACTTTTCTGAAAACCACCATCTGTGCCATAAGTAGATCCATTAACACTGCTAAAGACACCAAGAAGGTTACGCTTGCTGCCACGGTAGTTCACCCCCATCGCATCTTAATTTTACTGCATTCACTGCTCAGGTTTTCCCAAGTCTCGTCCGCTTGGCCGTGCCAGAAGGCTCTCGTTACTCCCTAATGGACTGTAATCTTCAGGGGGAGCTTTGCCTCTTGAAACAAGAGTCCCCTGTGTTACCCAGACCTCTAAGTGTTGACAGGCCCGGAGAGGGGCTGGAGGCTTTAACAATTTCATTTGCTTAATGCTGCTTCATGTCAAATTCTATTACACTGGCATCTAAGGGACAGAGCAAAGCTTCTGGGCGGAGTTCTGCTTTGGCCTGTCCAATTTAGGTTTACCCCTCACTTACTATAGAAATGATCTTATCCTTTCACACAAAGAAAAATCTATTTTTAAACATACTTGACTCTGTAAGTCATTTTGCTTAGGTTAGGAATATTCTTTTTTTGAAATGCAAATAATCACCCTTCAATGGATTCATTTGAGCAACAGCTTCAGAATTGAAACCTATGTTAATCTTCTACGTATTAGAAATTCGGAGTAGTTGCCAAATAAATATTCATCTACTTTTCACCATTTGGATTTTTAAGGTTATAGTCTGTATAACCGCATGTACATGTGTATTATCCCTCATTCAATCAACAAATATTTATTAAGCACCTCCTTTAGACCTGACACCTGCTGGGTGCTGGTTATGTGATTATAGCCCTCCTGGAAATAGTCTCTAGGGATTTCAGGTTTACCTACTCAGTGGCATTTCAAGCTTCTTGAGAGATCATGTCTTGACTCCCTTTTTTTAGCTCCAGAAGAAATTAAAATCGGTGTAAGAGGCACTTAGCAGGTGCTAAATGACAATGAAAAAATAAAATCAAATCAGAGCCAATTTATATTGCTTAACAAAATTGACTTATCACATGGGCTTTGGGATTCTTTTGAAAGAAGGCTATGGGATGAAATGGAATGTTTCTGTTCACTCTCTCTCTTTTTTTTAAGGTCTGTTTATTTATTTTTAGACAGAGAGTGTGAATGGGGAAGGGGCAAAGAGAGAGAGAGAGAATCCCAAACAGGCCCCGCACTGTCAGCACAGAACCCAATGTGGGGCTCGAATTCACAAACTGCAAGATTGTGACCTGAGCAGAAGTCAGACGCTTAACCAACTGAACCACCCAGATGCCCCTGTTCTTGCCTTGGCTTAAAGTCTTTTCAACCCAATGGGTGAAGCCAGTACTAGTGGATGGCAGAGAATAAGGACTAAGGACTATTTAAAGTACTTGAGATGTGGGAAAAACTATTTCTACATAGGCTCTGGTACAACCTCTGCTACAGATGTGACAAATGAAGCTTGGTGAGCTTAAGGGACTTACTCAAACCTGCCCAGTGTCTTAGCAGTAGTGGCAATGCTGGGAACCCAACCCTGATTTTGGCATTCTCAATTCTTTCTGCCATGTATTACTTTTTAAATATTTTTATTAAAAATAATTTTTTAATGTTTATTCATTTTTGAGAGACAGAGAGAGAGACAGAGCACGTGCAAGGGAGGGGTAGAGAGAGAGAGGGAGACACAGAATCCAAAGCAGGCTGCAGGCTATGAGCTATCAGCACAGAGCCTGATGCGGGGCTGTGAGATCATGACCTAAACTGAAGTTGGACGCTCAACCGACTGAGCCGCCCAGGTGCCCCTGTGATGTCTTACTTTTTATTCAACTCTGGTAATCCTACTTCTGCCTTGGTTGGGGTTTTTAAATTATAAGCAACAGAACCTGGTTCTGACAAATTTAAGCAAAAAATTAAAAAACAAACAAACAAAGGAACATCTTGGAAGGATATAGAGTGGTTTATAAAAATAAAGGAAGACTTGAAGAACCAGAACTTTGAAAAGGCTAGCCTCATGTTGTTCCTTGCCTTTGGAGAGCAGAAATTAAGAGGCAGTCTCTTCTGGGAGCCACCATCAGAATCAGTCCCAAGAGCGTTCAGGATTGACTGCTGCACTCGTGATTCAGATTCCAGTGAAGGGCCTCTGATTGGTCTAGCTCGGGACAACTGCCAATGCGTCAGGCGGGGGAGGGTGGGTCACTTTGATTGACAGTCCCAATAAAATTGTATCCATTGAAGGTTCCAAATCAAAACCAGGTGCTGGTTTTTATCAGATGAGGGGGAATGGATGCATGTTAGGCAAAACCTATGGAGCTTCAGGACGCAAATGACTATTTCCTCTGAAAGCAAGTCTCATACATACATAGGCATTGCCTTCTCCAAATATTTACCACTCAGTTCATGCCTGTAATTCTATCTCTGAGCCCCATACTCCCAGCATACTTTACAGGGAGAATGAAGGTCTCTAAAGGGAGACCTGCTCTACCTGAACATTTCTCCTCACTTTCAAGTTTCTTTCTCTTCTAAGACCATAACTTCGTATAATCACCAGGCCCTACCATCATCCACCTCATTTGGGGATCTTGCTGCAAAAGTTCCTTCTTTGTCTACCCTACATCCCCATGACCCTGTGGTTTAGGTGGTGTTGCATTCTTACCTCTGGGAGAGAGCGTGACACCCTCAGCTCTCTCCTCAATTCCATCATGTGTGTCCAGCACTGACCTAGGGATTTCTCTCTGAAAAAAAGGAGAATGCAGGGATAACTGGGAAGACCCATAAGAGAAACCAGAAGATGGGCATGTGATGAGCAGATAGGTGAGCAAAGCAAGGAAGGATTGAAATTGCAAACTAGGGAAAGAAATGTAGAGCACTGTCATGTATCATGGAGAAAATAGTATGGGACTAGTTTCAGGGCTTACCAGATTGGTTTGGATTTATTAAGTGTGGTGGCTTATGCCCTAGGGTGATTAATGGTGCCTCTCAGGGTTTGACACTTCCACCTAGATGACCCATGTTAAGCTCAGCGTGACTAAATGTCATCTTCCCTAGTTGCCACCATACTTACATCAAACCTTCTTCTCATTCAGTTTCTCATTATTGCTTGTCCAGCTACAATCCACGGATTTTTCTCTTTTTGGAAATCTCAGCAAGGCCACAAAAGAAACAAAGCAGAGTAACCATGGTCAACTCATGGACCTTTTATTCTGTTTTTAATATTTACTCTCTAGCACTTGACAAAAGTTCCTCCATCCTGACTCACACCCCAGATGACCTACTTCCTCTTGAGGCTCATGATTCAGCTACTGGGAGTAGCCTATGATCTTTTATTTCCTCCTTAATCTTGATTTGGCCTGTCAACATGACAGTAGTCCCCCCCCTTGCTTAGAGGAAAATTTTGAATGAAGCATCCAATCAGCAGGTGACTGATGACCTAGGTGCTGGTATCCATGGCTCCTTCCTAGAAAAATTGGAGTGTACCAAACATGAGACCTTTATGGAAGCACCATTATTCCAGTCACGATGACAAAGGATGTATTGATCAGACGGCATTTGGTTATAAGTAACGGACACCCAGTAAATCAGCTAAGTAACTGCTTTATTATTGTACAGAAGTACAGATGTACAGAAGTCTCAAAGAAGTGAATAGCTGGGCTTCCCTGGGAACTGCTACATCTTCTGGTGACCTCTCCGTCTGCTTTTTCCTTTCTGCTTGCATTGCTCTCTCGTTGCTAAGGAGTGCCTGTTTCATTGATCTCTTCGTGCCTTTCCTAACAACAAGCTCCTGTGTGGCTTGGGGCTGTTATGGCCCTCTCCGTCAGCTGGGCTGGTGGTGGGGGAGCCGTCCAAGGGGAGGGTTGTGATCAGGCATGCTCCAAACATGTGTTTGGAGTTCGGATCCTTCTTCATCGTGGGCGGTAGTGGGGGGCTCCATCCTCCTTCATCCCATATCTTGCCTCTGGTTACGTAGTACTGCACTCTAACGATTTAACTGTGATACACAAAACCTCAAGTGGACGCCTCCATGGGACCCAACACACCTCTCTCACGTAGAGATAAGAAACTTAGTATCTACCAACCAAGAGGAAGGGACTCTCAGGAAGTCTGTGTCTGTCTCTGTGAGAAACAGTATTGGAAACCGATGAAGATCCATTGCTGAAACCCGACAGCGAGATACTTAACGTAGTTACTAGCTGTGCTAACTGATTTAATGAACAGGCAATGTAACAAATGAACGTGTTTACCAAGTTAACTCGTGAAAATGAATATCTGTAATTAAAGTGGCTCACAACTGACAGGCAAACAGGAAATTATTGTTATTATTATACACAAATCATCTTAAAATACCAGAACTTAATAAATGGGGGAAAAAACAAACAATGGCTAGAACTGTCTGCTAAATAAAAAATAATGACGAACACCTGTGGTCTTTTTATAGGACTCCAGTGGAGATTTTTTTTTTTGAAGACCTAATTATGTTTTTGTAATGGTACCATTTCATTATTTCTCTGTAGCATTATTAAAAGAAAATGTCCATATTTTCTCTGTGTAAAAGGTCTGGCACATAGATTCAGGCATGGCGTTTTCTTAATGCTGCAGACACTTTGACAGTCCTAGCTACTTACTGGCAAAGAATATAGCCCTTGGCAAGGCTTGGTTTTTCTCTTTGGTAATACTGGAACCTGGCCAGGGGATAAGGGTGATGTAGACCCCTTCAGACAGATTCTGCCAGCAACTAACTGAGAACTCGTGTAGCCGAGTGGGGGAAAAGAGCCAGCTCTCCAATTAGCGTCCCTAGTCTTGAATCTCAGTTTTGTCCCTTCCTGGAGGTGTATCCTCTGGCGAGTTACTAAACCCCCCTGTGCCTCACTTTTCCCATTTGTAAAATGAGGGTAACATTATACACATCGAAGAGGATTATTGTTTGAACTAATACCTGAAAAGAACTTATTGTGCCTGGCACATCAGCTACTATTCTTACCTGCGAGTTACCATTCTGTGGGTCTTCTTTAACCAAGCAGGTTCTAGGAATGCAGCACCAGGATGCCCTAGCCATGTAGTTGGGCGGAGCAGCAACATGAGTGGTCCAGATCTCCAGCGCTGGAAATTTATTTTCTTTTTTTTTTTTTTTTTTTTTTTTTTTAAATTTTTTTTTTCAACGTTTTTTATTTATTTTTGGGACAGAGAGAGACAGAGCATGAACGGGGGAGGGGCAGAGAGAGAGGGAGACACAGAATCGGAAACAGGCTCCAGGCTCCGAGCCATCAGCCCAGAGCCTGACGCGGGGCTCGAACTCACGGACCGCGAGATCGTGACCTGGCTGAAGTCGGACGCTTAACCGACTGCGCCACCCAGGCGCCCCAAGGAAATTTATTTTCTTTATAGCACGGAACACCATTTGAAAGGATCTTGCTTACCTATTATCTGCCTCCTGTCACTAGAACATAAGCTCAGAGGAGGGAGTGCTGTGTGGAGGGGGCACCTGGGGATAGCTTTCGGGACAGATGATTCTGTGGACACGTTTTACTTCACCACTGCCCTCTATCCTGGTAAGCGGATATAAATTTGGGAAGGGGGAGAAAGCATTACAGAACATACAAAATATTCTTTTAAGTTGTAAGAGTGGAGATGGGTGAAATTAAAGGCAAGAAATTTGGCCACTCTTGTGAAGATCTCTTCCTTTTTTGTTTTTGTTTTTGTTTTACTTCTGGGTCTGGTCCTGGAGCTCACCTCAATTATATATAATGCTCGTCTAAGAGATAAGTATAGAAAAAGAGCATTCTAGAATTTAAAGGAATTGATTCAGGCTGTTGAAGTGGTTGTTCAAAATAATTTCGTGCCTTCCTAAAATGGATTGCGGGAAGGTCGCTCTTCCTTCTTACTCATTTCTGTCATACGCCTTCAGGCAAAGAATTTAAAGAAGTTCACGTATAGTAAAGGGTTCTACATCCCCCTTGAGCTGTTGTCCCTGAAGGGAAGGGTCAAGTAGAAACCATTTCTTCATGTCCCCTGATTCCCTTTGGGCTTTGGTCATATTGCACAAATTGAAGTTGGGATGAATAAAAGAGAAGCGATCAAGAAATGGCAAGAGACAGTCTGCTGAGTGGCCAGCCTTGGTGACTTTCTTTCTTTTTTTTTTTTTTTAATTTTTTTTAATGTTTATTTATTTTTGAGACAGAGAGAGACAGAGCATGAACGGGGGAGGGTCAGAGAGAGAGGGAGACACAGAATCTGAAACAAGCCTTGGTGACTTTCAAGCAGCTCTTGTTCTCTAAATTAAAGGAGAAATTGAAGACATGGCCATAAATATAAGACAAAAGTCAATGGCAATGCAATGAAAATCTTACCACTGTGCTCATAGAAGCAGCCCCCTGGTGAGGCAGTAGATAACTACTGTATAGATACTATTGTGTGAAAGTTTTCTCCAAGAACAGACTGAGCTGCAGAAGAGGTAAACGCACATTGCATATGGGAAAGAGTACTGACGGGGGCAGGATAGACCCTACTGAAGTCCTTGGTCTTGAGCCTCTGTGAAAGGCGAGGGCAAGTTGGATTAAGGGATTTTGCAGCCAGGACTTTGGAGTTTTTGCATTTATGGGAGCTAACAAAAAGAGATAGTCTTTGACCCAGAACAATTAGAAAAGAATGTTCTAGAATTCTTGAGTCAGCCCAGGGAAAAAGATGTCAGCAGTGTGGCTAGGAAGAAATAGTTCAATACTCTCAGAAGGCAGCCACCAACATGGTGGTTAAAACCAAGGGCTTTGAAATCAGACATAAATTCAAGTCTCCTCTCTGAAATTTAATATCTGTGTAAAGTTGGGGAAGCTACTTACACCACATAAGCCACGGTTTTCCTCTTTCTGCAATGAAGATAGCAGTCCTTACCTTATGGAATTACTGGTCAGATTAAATAAGATAATAAATAGAAAACAGCATGGTGCTCCCTCAGTATATGGAACTGTCACCATGCAAGCAGTGTGAAATGGTAGAGGTGGTAAGAAATCATATTGATATAGACGACACACTGTCTTCAGGTAATTTAGTCTCTCAAGCCTTTTCTACTTGAAAAGGAGGCTTTCTTCCCTAATTTATTCTGACCCAAAGAATTACACCCTCTTAGATAGACAAAGTGTTATTTAGAGATTTCCAATATGCCACCTTGATTTTAATGTTTACACAGATGAAAAGTGGCTTTTGCAGATTTTCTTTTTGATATACTATGATCTCTCAACATTTAATAAAAAGGATGTATTTTGACCAAGACAGCCCGTCAATTCAGTCAAACATCTAATTTGCCAGATTCTCCCCTCCCTCAACCTGAGTGACAGGCTGTTTGCCAACTTGATCTAATCGACTGAATGTTTTTGGTGCTTTGTCGATACAGACTCAAGTGATTTTTTTGTCTTTGTTATTTGCATGGACAACGGTACTGGATTTGAAGAAAGTGAGTGATCCTGGTGAATTTAAACCATTTGCTTTTGTGTTTCCTTCTTAATTTGGTCCTTTGAGGGCTTACGATCCAAAGGGAATACGTAGGGAGGACCTAGAAGAAGAGACTGGAAAATGAACCTGGAATGGATACTGGGTAATTAATGATCATGCTCTGGGGTGAGGGTTTTAGAACGGAAAGTATGGGCAGCTTAAATGTAACTTGGGGCTTGGCCCTGAGGACCCGTTCCCAGGTTGGAGTTAGGTTGGTTATAAGGAAGCCCTGTTTGTCTCCAATTTCTGTACCCATTGCCCTTCCACCTGTGTAGTGGAAATTTAATTTCTCTTGCCTCCCAGCCTCTATTCCTAATTTTCTTTAAGAAGTAATTCCATCATTTCCTTTTGGTAAATTACCTGTCTCCAGCCAAGTATGGGCTTGCTTTGTTATACTTAAATCAGGTTAGCATTCTCTCTTCTACTTTTGTCACAAGCTAGGTCCCTGCTCTCCTGGGACTCAGATTCATTGGGATTTTAAGGGCAGAAAATGTATTAGGAGCACATTCATCGGAGTGGGGGAAGTATGAGAAGATTATGTCATTCCTGCTCTCCAGACCCCCAGTCCCACCCTGCTTTCTACATTTTTCTGAGCTTGGTTCTCTAGCCTTCCTACCTCCCTAACCCTAACCCCGTCCTCATAACCTAAGGCTTCCCTATTCTGGCTAAGTTAGTCGGAATCTGTTTATGGGACTTGCAAACAAAGATGGGACTGTCGCCATTGGTTGCCCGGCCAACAGACATTGTCCTCTCTATTGTATGCTCACAGGTCTGCCTCACACAACAGAGGCTGATTATGTATTCACGTTCATGGCATCTCCTGAAGTCAGGTAGAGGTGGCTGTATTCGTTAGCTACGCCTGCTGTAACAAAGTACAAAAACTGGGTGGGCAGGGGGGGCTTAAACCACAGGAATTTGTTTTCTAGTTCTGGAGGCTGGCAGTCCAAGATCAAGGTGTCAGCAGGGCTGCTTCCTTCTGAGGGCTGTAAGGGAATGATTTGTTCCAGACTCCTCTCCCTGCCTTGTAGATGGCTGTCTTCCTTCCCCCCGTGTCTTCACATCACCTGCCCTCCGTGTCCAAATTTCACTGGTGGCTAAGACCCACCTTAAAGACTTCACTCCTTAAAAAATAAATGTTTATTTATTTGTTTTGAGAGAGAGAGTGGGGGAGGGGTAGAGAGAAAGGGAGAGAGAGAGAGAGAGAGAGAGAGAGAGAGAGAATCCCAAGCAGTCTCCCGGCTTTCAGCACAGAGCCCAACAAGGAGCTTGATCCCATGAACTGTGAGATCATGACCTGAGCTGAAGTCAAGAGTCAGATGCTCAACCAACTGAGCCACCCAGGTGCTCCAAGACTTCACTTTAATTTGATTACCTCTGTAAAGACCTTATCTTCAAATGAGGTCAGACTCTGAGGTATTGGAGGTTAGGACTTAAATGCATAAATTTTGGGGAGGCACAATTCAAACCTTACAAGTGGCCAAGTGACTCAGTTCTGACCAAAGAGGTTTAAGGGGAATGTTCTTTCTGGAAGAAGTTTTCCTGTGTGGCAACAGAGAGAGATGTATAACGAAAGGGCTTATTCTCTCCTGTCCTGCTTTGGATGCTGTAGTGTTAGGATATAATACTCAGGGTTATGGCAGCCATCTTGTAATCATGAGCTTATATGCTGGAGGCTGAATCTCTACTTTGTAGGAATGTAGAGTAAAAGAATGGAAAAAAGAAAGTAATAAGGATCCATGATGCAATGCTGAACCAACACAGGAACACTTAGCTCCAAACTTAAATATGTGAGATAACTAAATGCCTTGTTTAAATTACTGTCCCTTGTTATCATTCCTCCTTGAGATAGAACCCTCCCTAGATCCAATAAAATCCTCAGTGGCTTATGTCCCCACTCCTTTTCTCATTTCTTCAATATTGCATGTTATTAATGTATCCAGAGTATAAATGTCGGATATCACATCTGATCATAAAATTTCAAGGTCATCCAACTGGGTCCCTTGCTTCTACCTTTTCTGATGCATAGATTTCTCCTGACATCTGGGTCCGTGGCAGAATAAGCCCACAACTAAATCTCTGTTGCATTAGATCACCCCACCCTGGGAAGTACAGTTCATTTCTTTGCCATTTTTCCTCACATTTTACTGGAGGTGTGGTGAATACTGACATGGGGTCATGAAGGAGTGTGGGCATGAGGCAGGCTCACAGAGAAGCTAGCTTTTAAATTAGGGCTTCTTCTCCTTTTGTGTTTTATTTCATTTTAATTATTTATTTGAGTTACTATCCTATAGGGAAGGCCTGACCAAAGTCTTTAACTGCATTGAGGAAGAATAGATGAATAAAACAATTAAAATTGTCCTGGAGAGAGTGACATACTTACCTCCCAGGGTTGTTAGGATTAAATGAGCTAATACTATGTATGAAGCACTTAGTACAGTGCCAGGCTGGGTAAGAATTGCTATGTAAGTATTAACAATTAATGTACAGCTTATCAATTTATCACGCTGCTGATTGTTTATGTGCTTAAAGGAAAGCTGGGACATTTCTGCAGAATCCATAATAGCCTGAGAAGGTGGTACCCAAATTTGACCATGTGTTAAAATCAGCACTAACCAGGGTGATGCCTAGCCCCACTGAATAGGAATCTGGAGTTGAGGCTCGAAAAATCTTCATTTCTAGACTGTACCCCGCACGGTTCTGATGAAGCTGGCCTCATACCCTATGTGGAAATTATTGACAGTCCAAGGACAATGGCAACTTTTTGCTTATCAGATCTTAGCTATAGTGGCAATGGGCCAGGCATCATGGAAAAACCTGGAAGAAATCATTTAATCTAGGCCCTTATTTTGTAGATAGGAGGTTGAAGGCTAGAGCGATAAAATGACTACTGAAACCACAGAGCTAGTTAGTGGCAGAGATGGAGCCCAAACTCCCACCTGGAACCTTTTCTTTGACCTTCTTTCCTACCCTCTTACCCTCTGCTAAGCTACATACAAATGGCAAGATGGGGCTATCTTCCTAGTACTTCTCCCATTTTCGTGGTGTCTAGAAATGAGTAAGAGTCTAACGTATGTGTTTAATGGTGAATGAATTGTACTTAAACCATCTTCCTCTACCTCTCTGACTCATGTGCCCAAAAGAGCTCAGGTTTGCAACAAGTGGGGAGTTACGAGCTCTACACCGATGGGGCTCAGTCAGACAGGGAAGAGGGGAGGTTGTGTCCTCTGTTACATGCAGATTGGTCCCTCAGGGCTTTTGGGATTCTCATGGATGGAACCTTTTCCTTGCTACCTCCTAAGAGTAAGACTTATGCCTAGAACTTCATCTTGGCCAAGATGCTTGTGGTTCAAGGTTAAAGAAACCAACGTGAGCTTTCTTAAGTAGGAGGGGGTACTTATTGAGAGGAGACTGGCTTATTCCATGGAGCCCAAGCGCCTCAGCATGAACCACTCCAGGAGTTACTAAACCGCTAGGGACTTAGGCCACCATGTGTTCTTCTCTTGCATCTCTACTCTTCTGTCCCTGCAAATGTGCCTTCTCTGCTTCTCCAGCTGCAAGATCCAAGATGACCAGGCCGTAATTTCTAGGGATTCTCCTTCTTCCCCAATCCCTTATTTATAGGCATAGGCAAAGTTCTCTAGCTGCCTTTAGGTCACAATTCCAAACTTCTTGGGTAAAGCCTTTATTTGCCCACATGGGGCCATGGGGCCATACGTTCTTGGATTAGCTCTGGTTAGGGCCTCTGGGGTCCTAGCATTAGCATTACAGAATGCCCACGTGAGTGTCAGAGTAGCTGTGGACAAAGTGTAGCTCTTGCAGATAGTCTGGAGGGAGGTGTGTGTGCATGTGTGTGTGAGATGGCAGACTCTCTAAGCGTCTACGGGAGGTGGGTTTGTCAACTTTACTATGAAAACAAACAACCCCCAAATCCCAATGACTTACGACAATAAACATTTACATCTCACTTTACATGTGCTGTGGCTCTGTGCCACGTGTCTTCTCAGCCAGGACTCAGGTGGAAGAAGCAGCCCTTCTCTGGGAAATGTCTTTCTTGTCACAATGAGGAAAGAACAAGAGGCAGGGCCAAACTATGCACCTGCTCTGAAAGCTTCCCCTTGGAAGTGGCTTGGCTGGAGTCTGCTCACAGTCCGTTGGCCAAAGAAGTCCCAAGACCAAGCCTAACGATGAGGGAAGGAGCGCACACCACCTCCAGGAAGACTCTGCAGTTCCATCATTGATGGGCAGGCGGGGGGATCCTTTACAACTAAGTGTGAACGATAACAGTCGGTTGCAGCAGGTCTTAATAACGGCAACAATAATTAACCTTTAACAAATGTTTAAAATGAGCTAGACAGAGTGCAAAGAGGCTTATGCAAATTGCCTCATTTAATTATCCCAATAACCTTATGAAATAACCACTATTGCCCTCATTTTATTGACTAGAAAATGGAAGCTTATATAGGTTGAACAACTTGCCTCCTGCTACAGCCTGTAAGTGGGACTGCCCGGATCCAACCCAGGTGCTCACGGGGAATGCCACCTGTATCGGTTTCCTGTGGCTGCCGTACCAAATTACGACAAACGTAGTGGCTTAAAACAACACGCATAGAGCTCCTTTTCCGGTTATTGCAGCGAGCGGCACCGTGAGCAGCGGTCTCGCAGGACATCTTACACAAGGCCGTGCCGGAAGTCCTGCACGGGAACCAGTGCGAGCACCCAAAGTTTTTGGAGGGGGTGGAGCTGTAGATCACCTTGAAGAGCTACAACCCTCAGGAGGACAAATGCTTCTCGGCACCATCAGGCTTAAGTCCACTCCCCACTCCAGGTTCACCGTATTTGGGGCGACCAGCAGCACCGTGATGAGGCCAAGGCTCTGAACTTTTCCCACATAGACACTGAGGCACCGAAGAAACTCAACGACTATAAAAAATTAGTCAAGAAACTGGCCAAAAAGTATGATGCCTTTTTGGCTTTAGAGTCTCTTATTAAACAGATCTCACGAATCCTGGGCCCAGGCCCGAATAAGGCTGGCAAGTTCCCTTCCTTGCTGACCCACAATGAGGACATGATGGCCAAAGTGGATGAAGTGAAGTCCATGATCAAATTCCAGATGAAAAAGATGCTGTGTCTTGCCGTGGCTGTTGGGCACGTGAAGATGATAGATGATGAGCTTGTGTACAACATCTAATCAGCTGTCAATTTTCTGGTGTCATTGCTCACGAAGAATTGGCCGAATGTCTGGGGTTATACATCAAGAGCACCATGGGCAAGCCCCAGTGCTCATGCTAAGGCATAGTTTAAGAAACACTAGTGCTACTAAAAACCCAACTAACAAACCAACCAACACCCCCCCACCCTGCCCCACTCCTTCTATTATCACATAGTTCTGAAGTCTGACCTGGGTCTCACTAGGCTAAAATCAAGGTATAAGCAGGGCTGCATTCATTTTTGGACACTTTAGGGGAGAGTCCATTTCCTTGCATTTTCCAGCTTCTAGAAGCTGCCCCCACCCCTTGATATGTGTCCCCTTCCTCCATCTCTGAAAGTCTGTAGTGGTGGGTTGAGTCCTTCTTGCATATTACTCCAACCCTGCTTGCATTGTCATATCTACTTCCCTTTCTCCTCTGCCTCTCTCTCCTACTTTTAAGGACCCTTGTGATTACATTGAGCCTATCCAGATAACCCGGGATTATTTCTCCATCTCTAGGTCCTTAATCACACCTGCAGTCTCTTTTGCCATGTAAGGTGACATATTCAAGGGTTCTGGGGATTAGAATGTGGACATCTTTGGGAGAGTGTTATAATGTCTACCACACAGCCTTCCTTCGGTGCTGTATATGGCCTCCAAGAAACCTCTGAAAGAAAGGACAAAGCTAACCATCCCTCCCGCTCTCATTTACTGATATTTCCATAAATCAAGAGCAATAGTGCTTATGCACAAATAAAGAGAGAGAGACAGTAAATCAGGGAATCAACATAGAGCTCAAAGCTGATTGTCTGTTTGTTAGTTGTGTAGGAGAGAAAGCCTATTGCTGGCTCTTAAAGTAGAAAAACCAACTTATTTCATTACTAGTGTTCCTGGCATGATGCCATAATTAATATATGGTAACAATATTACTAAGAACGAAAACATACAATTATGCCCTTAAAAATGTCAACATGAAAAGTAAACTTAATAAAAGATAGGCACAGAAACATATATAACAAAGATTATCTTTAATAATGAAATTATTTATGATCAAACATTTATACTTAATTTCAGTTCAATTCTAAAATAGTCACAGTAATGTCATGATTAAATATTAATGCTAGCAGAAACAACCTAATTGGGAGGTTATTAAAGCTTCAAATTAAGTTTCTTTTTCTTTTCCTAACCAAAAAGTTCTGCCTAGAAGGGCATCAGGGGATTTTCAGCACATGTGTTTTATTCACATTGATTTGCTGGGCTGAGAAAGGGACTGCGTCAAAAGAGGTTAAGCCCAAAGTCCCAGGCAATATCATGGGACATTTTCTGTCTCTCCTTTGAGTAACCAGAGGAGTGGTCATTACTCTTGCCTTTCTTGGAGCAGAGCTGGCTGGAGCTTGGAGTATAACAAGTTATTGATTGCTGCCTAGTGAACCACCCCAAAACTTAAAAACAACCACTTTATTGCACACAATTCTGTAGGTCAGCAATTTGGGCTGGACTTGAGCTTGTCTCATCTGGGGTCACTTCTGGTTGCTTGACTGGAGCTGGGTATCTATGATGGCCTAACTCACATTTCTGGTGATTGGTGCTTGGCTGTCAGTGGGGTCACATGTCTATGTGAGCCTAGTCTAGGCTTCTTTATATGGTGGCTGAGTTCTAAAAACAGCAAGAGAAAGACAGAGTAAACCTTAATTTGCAAATGTCATTTGAGCCTCTGCCTAGGGCTTGTTCGCAGACCATCCTATTGGCCAAAGGAAGTCACATGACCAAGACAACAGTCCCATTGCAATGATCTATACCTGGGCATTGATAGAAGAAGGCACGATTCACTGGAGACCATGACTATCCATCAACCTCATGGGAAATTATCTAGCATGCATTTAGGATTCTCCAGAGATAAATGACACAGAAAAGGGAGTATGAATGTTTTATGCTCTCCATATCCTAATAGGTTTGTTGTCCCCAAGAAAGAAGCCATGCACATTTTGGTCATTCAAGAGCAAGCTCCCTGTACAGGTTCCTCTTACCTTCTTAATGCTTTGGCCAGAGATGGAGTGCCCATGATCAAAGACTCATGAATTGTTTAAATCTCTTCATAAGCTGAGAAGCATGTGACACCCATTCTGCTCTGACAGGACCCTAGACTGAACATCACCTCAGGAGTCTAGGCCATTACTCTTCAGTGGCAAAGCCCAGATTCAGATTGTGCTTCTGCAAAGAGTTGTATGCATACATCGTTGTGCCTCTGGATGTACTCTAACAGATTTTCTCCCTATGTACTCTATCAATTACTAGGAGAGGATTGTTGATATCTCCAACCACAACTGTGGATTTGTCAATTTCCCTTTTTAGTCTATTGGGTTTTGCTTCATACATTTTGAAGCTCTGTTATTGGGTATAATTTAGAATTGTTAGATCTTCTCAGCGATTTACCTTTTGTCATTAGATATTAGGTACTATAATACCTGTAATGTTAGAAATATCATTAGAAGATTCTGGGTCGTATCTATGTTTTGAAGTCTGCTTTGTTTAATATTAGTAAAGTCCCTTCAGCTTCCACATAATTAGCATTTGTACGATGTCTTTTTCCTATTCGTCTATTTTAAACTTACCTATATTCCTTTGCTTTGGCTGCTTTTGGGATTTTTTTTAATCATTGGCTTTCAGCAATTTCATGATGGCATTTTGGTGCGGTTTTTCTTTAAGTTCATTCAACTTCTGGTTCATTGAGCTTCTTGAATCTGTGGGATTGTGGACCTCTGGATGAATGTTCTTTCTTTGTCAATCTTTTTTTTTTTTTTTAATGATTATTGACAAACAAATCAGAAACAGAGTTTGAATTTGCCAAGACACAAAAGAACACAATATTGATTCACTAACTGAGGTTGGGACAGAAACAACCAGCTTGGTAAACACCAGGAAGAGTCAATTCATTTAAGGATCAAAATTTTCTATCAGGAGTCAGGATAGTTGGCCCTTGTCTATACCTGCCAGGTATGTGCTATGTAAACTTAGGCAAGTCACTTCTCCTTTAGTATCTCACCTTTCTTGTCTTGAAAATGAGGGATTTGGGTCTTCTGAAGCCTCTGCCAACCCCTATATTTCAGTGTTCCATGAGTTAATGCAGCCTTTTCAAAGCATGCTTCAGAAAACAGGAATCTCATGTAATGATTTAGAGGAAAAATCGTGTCTCCTTGTTCAAAGGCATCTGGGAAACTTTGCATACTATTGTATTTCATAGAATCTATAATGTTGTTAAATGAATACATACCATTACTTTATGCTCAACCAAGAAAGGCAAACTGCTACCAACCAAACCATGAAACCATTGAAAGACTTCTATAATATTTATGTAAATATATGTATTTTAAACAAATGATCAGAAGAGTCCAATTCAACATGAAGGAAGCCTAAGCAACTTAATTTGCTTACATTTTCTTCTTTAACACCCAAGAGTGATTTTGATGACTCTAAGTCATTGGCTCTTGTGTGATTTTACAAAGTATCCTCTTCTGTATCTTCTTCTATGTCATCAAGAGTTTGGATGATGCAACATTTCTTAAAAACATGCTCCACTATTGTTTCTGGGATTTTCTTCCAAGCCCCTGACACCCACTCTGCAAATTTTCATGCATATGTTCGGGCACAGCTGTTTTCTGGCTGACTACAACTGTAAGATGCATTTTGATTTCAGAAATGTTAAAATGTGGGAAAAAATGTGCATTTTGGAATGAAGGAAATATGGTATAATCCCTTCCAAGATATACATAATGCATGATGCATATTTAAGGCTCTGAGATATCCTACACTAAAAAAAGTCTGTTTAACTATTTATCCCAGTGTTTCCCAAACTTAACTGACCCTGGAATCTGGGCCCAATCCTAATATTTTCAGGACCTTAAAAGAGTATAAATGGAAGTCTATATACCAACATCTAAATATTGAAAGTTATAAATTAAGCTAACAATACATTATATGGTATATGCTATATCTTCCTATCTTGGCAAATATACCTTCCTAATTACCTGGAAATCCAGGTTTGAATTCAGAATTCTTGGACACCTTGGACCTCTGTTTTGGAAGAGGTTGGCTCCCAGATCATGGTCTATTCTCTCTTCCATTTCACCCCTGGGTCCCATGCTATAAGAAGCCCCAATACACATGTGTGGACACTCCAGCTGCACATCCATATCCAAGTTTCTTCCCCTGGGAGCATGGAGGCTGTTTGGGTATGACGAGTGTAGACTAGAGGAGCCATGTGGGTTCTGAGTAGACATGTCTCCTTGGACCTGTGGATTCCTTATCCCAAAGGGCACAGGTTGGGGAGGGCCAGAGTAGCCCTCTGTTCCTTAAGACCTAGGTCAGGGGCTTCTCTTTCAGGGACCCAAAGATGGGATTGCTGGAATATTTTTATTACATAACACCTATCAACATTCCATGGAATAGGCAACATTTTCCAAGAGCTCCTCTGATGGTGGGTGGTTCTATTGGTGAATATGCTTGTACTTTCTTTCCCTTTCTTTTTCTCTCCTCTTCTCCACTGTTTGTTTTAAACCCTTCTTTAGTTGATTTATAGCAACCAATTTTTGTACAACACCTTTACCCCCTTCCAAAGACATTCATATCCTTTCTTCTCTATAGCATCTTTAGGGGGCACTGGGGGAAGTAACAGTACCCTCTTTTGATACTTTTGGTAGCTGAGGAAAACAGTGGAACAGAGCATTAAAACAACTGGTCCATGCCATTGAGAGCAGTAACTGTGTTAGGCTGGACCTCCAGACTCCACTTTGTCACTGCCAAGAGAAGAAATCAGTGGTACCTTATCTGTTAAGAGTGTGGACGTATGCATTAATGGATGCCTATGACAAGTTCCTAATTGTCATGTTTGTGCAGGGAGATGCTGTGTAGTAGGATGCAGAGGGTTGTAGCCAACGAAGGACAGGGATCTGGAAATAAGACATGTAGATCCCCTAACTCAGTCACCTCTCTCCCCAAATCTATTGCGGAAAAATCTTGATATCAATTCAAGTTAAATGAAGGGAATTTGTTTTACCATCTGGAACAGTCTCTTGGCCCTCTTAGAAGTGTGAAAAGAGGAGCTCTACCAATGGAATGGAGACAAAATCCTGTTAAGTTGGGCCATAACTCTGTAGCGAGTGGCTAAGAACAGTGTGTGTGTGTGTGTGTGTGTGTGTGTGTGTGTGTGTGTGTGAACACTAACCACCTATTTACAAGTATAACCCCCACCCCACCCCAAGGTAAGCTTTTGAGTCTATGAACAAAAGGAGAGATACTTCCCTTCCTCTTTTCCAGAAGCCTATACTCTAGAAGTCTTATCTTCTAGATGAGTAGAAGCTGGACCTTGGAAGTCCCTGTAACTCTCCTTCTGTTTGGTGTTTGACCATGAAGGTGAATGTACCCAGGAGAAGCCCCCTGCTCTGTTCAACCCAACCGGACAAGTTTACCCAGATTGACAACACTGGTAAGGTCCTTCCATTTTTCAAAAGGTTTGGAACTCAACACTCCCCTTTCAGGGGCTTTATGTACCTCCAACCACAGTTCTGCAGTGTAGGCCAGCTCCTTATACCTCCATTACAACAGGAGACTAAAGAATGCTAATTTCTTTTCTGGCATGGTACTTAAAATTCTCACTCTGAGCCAATTCACACCACAACCAGACTAGTTATTAGGCTGGTGTCAGTAACACCTCAGGTTCCATCGTATCTCTATGAAGGGTGGTATATTAATTGGGGTCTCTAAGGCTGTTGTTAGTGAGAATTCTAAAGCACAATTAGTGTTAATAGCCGCTATAATTGACAAGAACACTTTTGTTGCCTCTCTAAAACGCTTTGTCCCTTACACTGAAAGCCACAACACATGTATGTATAATCAGGAAACCCGTGGAAGACAGAAGACTAGTGTAATTAGAGTGACAGGTGACAGATTTAGCCTTTCAAATTAAGACCTAGAGTTAACACTGCCTTTATCCCCCCAGTCCCTAATCTAGTGGTATTATTTGCATGACTATAACCCTCTCCAAGATTATGCAGATGTTCTATATGACTGATATTTACTTTAAATATATGTCAAATATCCACGAGCTGAAAGAGAAGTTCAATGCAATTTGTACTTATCAAGAGGTGGGTGGTTAAGGCCAGAGCCACTATTTATCTTTTGATTTCTGCCCTAGTCTTTATGAATAAATAAGAATATGAGTCTCTGGGAAAACACTATCCATAGGGGAAAAGTCAACAGTAAGCGTGTGTTTGATGCTGTAGGACTCCTTGTTTTTTACGTTGCACCTTCTGAAGGATTGAGTCAGTGGTGATTTTCTTGTATGATCCAGCTGCACTCAAATGCTCCATGAAATGGTTCCACATCCTAGAGGAATTATTATCACTGATTTTTAAGGCTCCTCTCCCTATTGCCTTTCTCTCTGATTTCTGTAATAATTTTCTTGAGATAAATGTTATGTCCCACCTGAATAAAATATCAATTTTGGAAATGAACGGAAGACAGAAAAGTTTGGGGAAAATAGAAGAGAATTCAGGTCAAGAATAGAGACTGGAAGATAAGAATTCTGGAAAGGTCATTGCCCACAGGATGGGACGGAGGACACAAGGAGCCCTGAGAGAACAAACACTTCATTTTGGGCACTAATGCTTTTCTACTACCACACAGCAAACCTGGAGTGTCCAGGAAGCATTTCTGGCCACCACCCTGAGGGTTTTACATTTGTTTGCTCGTTTGTTTACCTGCTTATTTCTATGAAAACCCCATCCAAAGTTGTGTTTGGTTGTTTGTCTGTTTGTTTGTTTGCTGTTCTAGCAGTGAGTTCACAGGATCTGGTCAAATAGACTGCTTTGTGATTTTTAAGACACCCAGAGAGTATAGCAGAAGTGGGAGTCATGTGTTAAATAAATATAGCAGTCCTTACCAAATATTTCCAACCCTCTGCCTTGTAGACGCATGGTAGGATTACACTTCCTGCTCCTCTAATGGTTGGATGGAGCTGTGCACCAGTCCAAATCAATGGGGGTGTGAGTAAAAGTAATGTTTGTCTTTTCTAGGCTGGGATGTCTCATTCCTGGTGCAAGACTGTCCAGAGCTCCCTTTTACCCTGGCATAGTTGTCAATAAGATTTGGGGGAAGTGGGGGTGGCTGCTCCATCCACCTACATCTCTGAATGACTGCAATGACAAAGGACATGAGCTCCTCTACTGACCTAGGATGGGCATGTGTTGTGAATGACCACTGTTGCTATAAGTCCCTGAGCTTTTGAAATCGCTTGTTACTAGAGCATATTCTAGCCTATTCTGATGTATGCAGTCAGTTTGAGACCAAGTCTGATGCACGAACTGTAAAGATTGTTCTGGCTACAGATGCATGTCTCAGTCGGGGTTTTCCAGAGAAACTGATTAAGAAGATTGTGTGTGTGTGTGTGTGTGTGTGTGTGTGTGTGTGTGTTTGTGTGTGTGCATGTGTCTATAAAGAGATTTGTTATAAGAAATTGACTCACGTGACTATGGAGGCTGAGAAATCTAAAAAATCTATCACCTGCAAGCTGGAGACCCAGGAGATCCAAAGATATAGTTCCAATTTGAGTCCAAAAGCCTGAGAACCAGGAATGACAATTACTATAAATTCTGGTCTAAAAGCCTGCGGGCTTAAGACCCAGGAAGAGCCAATAGTTCAATTTGAGTCTGAAGTCAGCAACAGACAGACTCATGTCGCAGCTCAAGCTCTCAGGCAGAAGTTCCCTCTCATTTAACCTTTTTGTTCTCTTCAGGTCTTCAACTGATTGGGTGAGGCCCATCTGTATTAGGGTGGGCAATCTTCTTTATTCAATCTACCAATTCAAATGTTAATCTCACCCTAAAACACCCTTACAGACATACCCAAAATAACGTTTGACCAAATATCTAGGCAGCCTAGGGCCCAGGTAGAGTTGAGACATAAGTTTAGCTGTCATGAGATGCATTTGAGGCATCATGGGAAACAAATTCATTCTATGGTGAACAAATCTAGGAGCCAATAGGGAGTAATGGAATCTGGTGTTAAGACCAGTCCATTTGGCCAATGAGACTCCAAGGACCATTTTAGTGCAAGAGGGACAAATGTCTGGGGCTTATCTGTGAAAGCCACGTTATATAACAACCCCTCTTGACGTGCCAATGTGTGTTCCCATCTTGAATCTTTCCAGGGTACACAGGGTTCATATAGTTCTGATCTTGAATTTGTTTTCTCTAGTGCTCTTTTTGAAGGATGGGAAGGGCCTTTACCTCCTTCTTAGAAAGTCTTGTTATTTGGGCCTTAAAGTTGACTTTTTGGCAAAATGTTGCCAAGAGGACAATTTCCAGGGAAAACAAAACAAACCAACTGTAAGTTGGAGAGTCTACTTCACAGATCACTACACTTACCAGCTATGGTTATTCTAACTTTCATTACACATAATCCCACTAGTCTCCAAAGAGAGGCTGGCTTTCTGTGGATTTGAAGAGAATGTCAAAAGAAGGGTTAGCTCTTAAGACTGGGGTTAGGATCTAAAGGTATAAGACAAAAACTGTGTATAATCAAAAATTTCATTAAAAATATTTTAAATTTGGGGCACCTGGGTGGCTCTGTCAGTTAAGAGCCTGACTCTTGATTTCAGCTCAAGTCGTGGTCTCACGGTTCATGGGATTGAGCCCTGTGTTGGGCTCTGTGCTGACAGCATGGAGCCTGCTTGGGATTCTCTCTCTCCCCCATTCCCTCTGTGCCCCTCCCTAACTCACACGTGTGTGCTCTTTCTCTCTCCCTCAAAATTAATAAATAAACTTAAAACTTTTAAAAAATATTTTAAATTCACTAGGACATATAGCAAACATGGTTTAGGGGATACAGTATCAAACCTTAATACTTCCAGAACTGCCGTCTTCTCCTTAAAGTGTTGGAATCATGGTTTCTTGAGTTGAATAGATCTTGAGTTTCTTGCTTATGTGTAGTCACAGTATTATGTTAAAAACTCTTTTTTCTTCCTGAGTACATTCAACTGACTTTATAGAGACTGCATGTTTGTATATGGGGATTCCACCGGCCTTCCTGCTGTGTATGGCCGACATTAGTGTAAGAGAAGTTCAATTTAGAACCCAGTGTGGACTAGTACATGAAGTTTAAAAATTCTTGGCATTCTTTAGCAGACTTCTGCCCATCTTAGATGTCCTTAAAGGTCACCAGAGCAACAACCCCAAGGAATCATTTTAGTGGCAGATTTTCAAAAATTAGCTTTGAGCTCAACTTCTTGTTAAGTGAAAGTGATTAAAAAGGATTTCAAGCATGCAGCCCATGACGGCTGAAAGTGGCAGATGGTGTGAGCTAGTACATTATGTCAAGGAATCCATGTACATTTTTGCAACCATTTACAGCTCTTGGTACATATTAATACTCCCAGAATGCTGTCATCACAGGAGCCTGGCCAGCTGACCCTTGTCAAATGTGCCATTTCTTTTTTGTCTCTAAAAGGCTTCATTTGAGTTGCATTTTCCTATCCCCTCCTAGGAGAATCTTGTTTGGAGGTTTTGTTAAGAATTCAAGGCATTCAGAATTACTCATTGAGTCTCTTATTTCATCTATCTCTCATTTGTCTGGGATAGATGTTGGGAGCTGGGGAACTTTTACTCCTCGGCTGCTCTGTCTATTGTGAGTGACTTCCTCCTCCACACAGTAAGACCTCAGGGAAGACAGAGGCAATGAGGCTTCATAAACTTCTGCTTACTGACTGTATAGCCACTGCAGTAGTGAGAAACACACATTTTGGTAGGCTAGGTGGTCCAAATCAAACTGCCTAATCTAGGTGGGTCCTGTCCTTGTGTGCTGTTGCATTAGCAGAAGAAAAGGTCTAAAACCTGATCTTGCATTGACCCAGTAAATTTCACAAGCCGCTACTGTCTTTTTTGGAGCAATAAACTTCATTTGCAAAATATCTGGGAAAACTGTAAAACTGACCCAGCCTTTGTCAACGTCTAGCTCATCTCTTACTTCACACAAAGCTGTTTTGCAGTTTGGGGCAGTCTTGCCAAAGGACTTCCTCGAATGTGACCACTCTTTCTCATACTTGACAAACCATGGAAGCCTGAGCCGATCAGCAGAGCCTACCATCTATCCATGGTTGGGGTACAAGCAGGGCATTGGAGATGGTAGATAATCTCCAGGGCATTTTTTTGAATATCTTGAACTGTTTGGGTTCTAACTGTAGGGATACTTTGGCCATGGTAGGGGGAAGTGCTCCCGGGCAACCAAGAGCAGAAAAGGAGGCTGCCATGCTTTCAGGGTCACACTTGAGTCACTCTCTGCTGCAAGGTGGCAGCCGGCAGCATCAAGGGGGCTGATTCACAGGCTCTGGGCTGAGGATCCCTTGTGATATTTGAGGAGAAACCCCCAGGAAGAGGCTGGACTTTAGATAACCTGAGCATGTGGGGACTTGGATTCACTATAGTTGGAATACTACAAGAAAAGTAATTTCACTGGTACCAGATCCTTGTACCTTTTTCCCCAGGTTCTCTCTGGTCCAGAACTCATTCCCATGTCTTCTCTCCTTGAGCTCACCCCATTTTAACAATAGTCTTTTATGGGCTCTGGAAGGGTCTACATAGCATAACAAATTAGTCATGAAGAAGACTGGACAGCCCAGACATTGTGAAATGTACCCATGGCTGACTTTTCTGTGGCTGTCTTTTGAGACCTGGGTGACAAGATGACACCCAGTGGGTAGTAACAGTGCTTTTCTCTGAAGGAAATGAATGTTCCCACTGCCAATCATCCAGGAGAGTGATTAATCTGGGGCAGAAAGTGAGAAAGCTTTGTATGCTGAGGTGGTAATGAAGGTTGTAAAGTTATAGTGCTCATCGTTGGCATTAATGTTGTAATTGTGTTGCCTGGGGCAGGTCCCATGGGAAATGGATCAAGGTAGTCAAATTTCGACAGGAAAAGAGAAGGAAAAAGTCAGCTGGTGCATTGTGAAGAGGGTGGATCCCTGAGAAGTGGAGATGAATCATGAGCCCTCAGGGGGAATCCATGATAGAAAAGAAAGACTTGGCTGACAAACAGGACAGTCTACTCTGTTTTGCTGCAGGCCAGCCCTGACAATCAGCAGATAGGCACTGGAGCATCTGTTCAGAAGATACCTGTTGGATTATTTGTTCCTTAACTCGCATTTCCACCAGGTATTTCTAATGACCCAAGAACCTGACAGCAGCTCCTTATCTGGTTTCACTTGGGAAGCAAATGGAGCTCATTGGAAAACAAACCACCTTTATTCCTCCATTTTCTAGGGAGTCCAGACCCCACTCTTGAGTGTCCAGGGCCTCCATTACTCAGAGATGCGTTAGGTGACTTCATGCCCATGCATGAAGCCTTACTTTCCAGCCTTACTGGAAAACCCTGCTCTAAGTAAAAATGTCTTCCCTCTATTACTAGTTGCCTAGAACCCCCGCGTTCTCTCCATGGGCTAAGTGTTATGTTTCCAAGAGGCCTGTATAAAAATGCAAATGCCTACAAATAGGGAGTACACTCAGCTGTGGTCCGCTCATAATGCTGGGAATAGTTTAGCCCTGAGTTCCCCGATGTGGGCACTTGTGATACAGATGATGGTTGTAGGTGGTACCCGCACAGTCTAATCTGGTATCCTTTTTTATTTTATATTTTTATTTGTGCAATCACTTTCCGTTTAAGGCAGGTGGGCCTACTGACTAATGTTAAAGATACTACATTTACTTAAATAAATGTATTATATTTTTAGAAAGGCAACTTGAAGGAAAATATTAAGTACATTATAGATAGATGCACATGGAAAATACCTTGAATGGTTCGAAGTTTGGGAAATAACTGGTGTAACCACCTATCTTATTTCATAGATGGAAATGCCCTGTAATGGAGGTGTTGTGAGTTCTTGGCATTCAAAAATTGAATAACAGAGTAACGATGGGTGCTGGGCACAACTGGAAGGAGTGTAGGAAAGGGACTGATTGATCATGGGGGCCAGGTGGATTAGTAGGTGAAACCCCAGTTCTTGCTGTGACTCTTCCAAGAGACAAGGTCCTAGGTGACCATTATTTCATCTCCCTCTCAGGTGAGAGCCTAGAGCACTGGGCTGGACAGATCAGTGTCTGTGCATAGACTTCCTTTCCAGAAGCAAGGAACCTAAAATTAAGCAATAGACCATCCCCTGGGATATCCTTCCAGAAGGTGATAGTAGGAATGACAGATGACATTGGAGGCTAAGATGAGGGCAAGACATGGGGCAGTGGACACACTTCCAAGAGCAGGACTTAGAAATTACCCCAAAGGCTTTAGGATGTGACCAAAGGTGATTGTAGGGTGTTTTGGTCTTAGCTATGACCAAGAGGGCACCTGAGCTTTCTCTACTGACCTCAGAGGGTAGGACCCTGGGTTTTCCTGAACTTTATTCCCTCAGGGACCAGCTAGTGGCTTTGAAGAGCTAGATGGTCTGCCGCTAGACTGGTCTTGCTCACAAGTCTCCTCAAGCCTGTGTGTACATAGTTGGATCCCTGCAAGCATTTTCTGATGAATGAATGAATGAACATTTATTGATCTAAGCTGAGTTAGATGATCTTGAGAAGATATTTCACCTTGCTGAACCTCAATGTTTTCATTTGTAAAGTAAAATTACACAGTTGGCTACATCATACTCTCGGTTCAGTTTGCCTCGTAAGGTGGTTGTGTGATTAACTACACACCACTGATGATAATCATCTATTTTTGGAGTGCATACTGTATGCCAGGTACTGAACCAAGAACCTCCCATGCATTCATCTATCCCAGTTATCCCCACGAGGGCAGTACCCTCTTCAGGACAACTGCAGAATTTACAGGACCCAGTGCAAAATAAAAATGTGAGACTGTTAAAAACCACTAAGAATTTCAAGATGGGGACCGCAGAGTACAAAACCAGGTGCGAGGCCCTGCTAAGCATGGGGTTCTGTGCAACTGCAGATGCCACCCACCTGTGAAGCTGGCTTTGACTATTGTTTCCCATTTTCAGATGATTTAATGAAGGTGCAAAGCAGTCCACACTCCTACAAGGTCACTGGCTGCTAAGAAGCACATGGGATCCATTTCCTGGCAGGTGGAGATGCCAGGTTTGTTGCCACCAGTCTATAGCACCTTTCTAGGAAGACAGTGCATGCAGAAAGAACTTTGCAGAAATATAGTGTGATTTTCCTTTCACCAAGAGGTGCAGCCTTACAATAAAGACCGTAAAAGGGCTGTAAGGTGAATAAGTTCTGGGGATCGAATATACATCAGGGTGATGATAGTAAAACTGTATTGCATACTGGAGATTTGCTGAGAGAGTAGATCATAAGTGTTCTCACCGCACATGCAACCAAAAAGATAACTATGAGGTGATGGATGTGTTAATTAACTGGATTGTGGGGGCACCTAGATGGCTCAGTCAGTTAAGTGTCTGACTTTGGTTCAGATCATGATCTCACAGTTCATGAGTTCGAGCCCCTCATCAGGCTATCCACTCTCAGTGCGGAGCCTGCTTCAGATCCTCTGTCTCCCTCTCTCTCTGCCCCTCCCTGACTCTCTCTCTCTCTCTGTCAAAAATAAACATTTTTTTAAAAATTAAAAAAATCAACTTGATTGTGTTCATCATTTCACAATGTATATGTATATTAAGTCATCACGTTGTATGCTTTAAAAAAAATCATGTAAAAAAAATCATGCCTTTCAACTTACATAGATATAGTTTTTATCTGTCGATCATACCTCGATAAAGCTAGGGTGGGGGGAGAAAACCAGAAAGAAGAAGCCACAGCAATGAGGAAATTTCTGGGAACCACTCTCTCTCAGAAATATTAGCTGGCCTGAAGGGATTCCTAATTCCCACACAAAGCACTTTCTCCCCACACTGTCTTCCACCCTCATTTAGAGACCATAAAATTACCACAGGTACTTCTTGGTTTGAGGCCATCAACATGAGTTTACAAAAGGGGAGGTCCTGCCTAATCAGCACAATTAATATCGCCTGTGAAGTGTTTTGAAGCTGCCTCGGGGAATGAAGGCACCAGAATCCGCCTGGGCTTTGAGGAGCCTTTCAGTCCAGAAGACAGGCAGAGTGTTGGGGATGAAATTGGTGTCTGCCAATGAAGTGCTGAGGACAAAGCCAGTTTGTCAAAGGCTCCTGTGAACCCAGTAGATGAGAAGTCCTGACTCACCCCTTCACAGAGAATTCTTCAGTTGCTCACCCTACCAGCTTCCAGGGGAACACACCCTACCGGCCAGAACACTCCCCCAAAAGCCTTGTTTCTGTGCTGACATCATCTCTCACCCACACTTTACTTCCTCTTTGGGAAAGGGGGTGCTGTGTTCAGAGAAATCAAGTCCCAAGTGTGGTTACAGTTGATGTGTAGAACCTATGCCTATAGCAAGACTTTTTTTTTAAGTGGTTTTTTAATTAATTTTTGAGAGAGAGAGAGTGAGAGACAGAGTGCGAGCAGGAGAGGGGCAAAGAGAGATGGAGA